>NC_054376.1:19954076-20554076 GCF_017654675.1 Xenopus laevis | reverse complement strand
TAGACAGTGGGCACATGTGTAGGGCAAAATAAAATTTTTATTTGCTGATTTGAAGGTTTTCTAGGCATTTGTAGTGCTGATACGTATTCCTCCATTGAAATTTGAATTTCGCGACGTATGCAAATTAGCCTTCACTAGCGTAACTTCGCTTTACATAGCGAATCAATGCTAGCGCAACTTCGCAACCTTATGCTACCCCTGAGTGCAACTTCGGATTTTAGTGAATTTGCGGAGCGCTGGCGAAACTACGCCTGGCGAAGTGAGGCGAAGTTGCGCCTGGCGAAACTACGAATGTTAGTGAATTTGCCCCATAGTAGATAACAGATACGTACTGAAGAATCCCATTGTATACTACAGAGCTTATCTGTTATCTGCTGCTTATCCTGTACCTTTTCTCATTTTTTCAGTTTTGAATGGCTGGCCCCATGACTACACAGCAGATTGTTTATATAAACTATAGTAGAGTTTCTGAAGCAAACACATCAGTTTTACAAGTGCAGCACAGCACTACATTATATTTTCATTAGTTTAAGCCGCTTTGATTTTTTGGTGTTACTGTTCCTTTATCTTTTAGCATGATGTAGAGCAGGGATCCCCAACCTTTTTTTACCCGTGAGCCACATTCAAATGTAAAAAGAGTTGGGGGAGCAACACAAGCAGGAAAAGGTCCCTTAGGGTGCCAAATAAGGGCTGTGATTGGCTATTTGGTAGGCCCTATGTGGACTGGCAGCCTACCAGAGGCTCTACTTGGCACTATACTTAGTTTTTATGCAATTAAAACTTGCTTCCAAGCCTGGAATTCAAAAATAAGCCCCTGCTTTGAGGACACTGAGAGCAACATCCAAGGGGTTGGAGAGCAACATGTTGCTCACGAGCTACTGGTTGGGGATCACTGATGTAGAGAGAGTAATATTCTGAGCCAATTTGCAATGGGTTCTCTTTTTTTTTTTTATTATTTGAGCTATTTTGCTTTTTATATAGCAGCTCTTCAGTTTGACATTTCAACTGTCTGGGAGCTAGGGTCCAAATGACCCTAGCAACCACGCTTTGATTTGAATAAGAGATGGAGTAGGAGAGGCTTCAATAGAAAGAAGAGTCAAAAAGTAGCAATAACAATAATAATTTGCTTTTTGCATTTGCATTGTAGATGGGGTCAGTGACCCCCCCCATTTGAAAGCTGAAAAGAATCAGTAAAAGGAGGCAAATAATTAAAAATTATTAATTCATTGAAAAGTTGCTTAGAATGAGCTATTGTAAAACATACTTAAAGTAACCAGGCTACAAATGCAGGCTGGCTATGTGGGCACACACTGTACTGATCCTATGAAGTTGAAAGCAACTATGCGTTCCACTATGGCATCTCTTCCCATACCTCTCTCTGATTGGCTGGCTGGGCCACACACACACACAATATGGAACAGTCACAAACAGCATGACACTCATAAAGAGCCCATAATATTTCACCTCAGCCTGGTACTTGTGGTAGCACTAAAATGGGCCAAGCCCAGACAGAATCAGAGTGCCAGGAACAGAGCCAGCCAGGCGGGCAGCCCCTGTCAGAGAGGGAATAATGGCAGCACTCACACATACAGAAAGCCAGGATCACTCAGCTGTGCCAAGGTATTATACACCAAAGGGCAGTTCATTTACATATACACATTTACCCCCAGCTATGCACTTGCCCACCCCCTCTATCACTGCCCCCAGTGACAGGTGCCCTTTAGACATTTTCCCCCAACTGTTTTAGCCTCCTCCCCATGCCCTGGCCCGCTGTCTCACCCCTTGCTGGGTGCCGGGGCATTCTCGCGGTGCATGGCCCCTTTAAGAGCGGCTCCGGTACAAGGCGATCCGTCCGCAGACGGGAGCTGCTAGTTCCCAGTTGATAAGAGGCCGTGGGTGACGTCACGAACACGTGAACGTCTGGGGGGAACGTCTTCGTCACGTGATATTCGGCGCGTTTTCGGCGCCTTCTTTAAACGGTTGCCTGGAGAAGTATGCTGGCGCTGCCACAGCGCTTAACTGAGTATTGGGTTATGCTCTGTAGAATTAGTTTTTTTCTTGGAATACGTGGGCATTTCCCTTAGTGAAATACGGGCCATACCTCTCAACTTTGTTAATTTTACAAAATTTGTCAGGTTAACGTTTGAACATATTTCTGTGTTTTTTTAAGTTATTACAGTTTTACTAAAGGGATACCGTCATGGGAAAAAATGTTTTTTTCAAAATGAATCCGTTAATAGTGCTGCTCTAGCAGAATTCTGCACTGAAATCCATTTCTCAAAAGAGCAAACCGATTTTTTTATATTCAATTTTGAAATCTGACATGGGGCTAGACATTTTGTCAATTTCCCAGCTGCCCCATGTTATGTGACTTGTGCTCTGATAAACTTCAATCACTCTTTACTGCTGTACTGCAAGTTGTAGTGATATCACAATGGGAAGGTAACCAGATAGCAGCTCCCTAACACAAGATAACAGCTGCCTGGTAGTTTTAAGAACAACACTCAATAGTAAAAACCCATGTCCCACTGAGACACATTCAGTTACATTGAGAAGGAAAAACAGCAGCCTGCCAGAAAGCATTTCTCTCCTGAAGTGCAGGCACAAGTCACATGACATGGGGCAGCTGGGAAATTGACAAAATGTCTAGCCCCATGTTAGATTTCCAAATTGAATATAAAAAAATCTGTTTGCTCTTTTGAGAAATTGATTTCAGTGCAGAATTCTGCTGGAGCAGCACTATTAACTGATTCATTTTGAAAATTTTTTTTTTTCCCATGACAGTATCCCTTAATGAAGACAAATTGCCTTTAAGCTGCGAGTCTAACTTTTCCCAAGGACCTCCTTATCTAAATTGTTACAATTTCTTATTTATCTCAAAATTGTTACTAAGTATCTTAGTTGCATCTGGCAGCTGCCAAAAGCCAATTAACGGAGAAACAAACCCTTAATAAAAAAAAAACACTACCCTACATAGACCCAGCTCCCCCCCCCCATCCTAGCTGTCCCCCCCCCTGCAAATGCCCCATACTCTTTATTACACTCTGTGCAGATTCTGTCCAGCGAAGTTCCCGGGTGCCATCTTCAGCCGAATCGGTAATCTCCAGAATGAGTCCAGCGCTTCGGCAATTTTCATGAGATGATAGCGTCTGTGAACTCTGCTGGACTGAATCTGCACGGAAGGGTAAGTAGTGAGTTAGGGGCATTTGCCCCGGGGGGACAGCTAGGCTTGTTTATTAATGACTTAGGGGAGAGGGAGGGTATTGTAAGTAATGTATCAGTGTTTGCAGATGACACAAAACTATCCAGCCCAATTGCCACTTTGGAGTCTGGAAGGAATTTTTCCCCCTCTGAGGCAAATTTGAGAGGCTTCAGATGGGGTTTTTTGCCTTCCTCTTGATCAACTGGCAGTTAGGCAGGTTACTATGTTACAGACCTTTACTGCTAAAGGACTGTGGTTGCCTTGGCTGGTACAGAAGCCCAAAACATAATGTACAACATTTCAAGCTACTTCTTTAGTTAAGCTTTAGTTCTCCTTTAAAGACTGCTTTATTCATGCCAAATTTTAAAACAGAGTGTACCTGACTCCACACAGATTGGCACATATGTGTCATAGCTACCCTGATGTTTATCTCAAATGTAATTTAGATAGTGGCACCTTCCCTACATGTGTTCTGCGAATGCCACAAAATCCAGCAATACTGGGTCACAAAACTCCGGTTTATAATTGTTGACCATTTGCCACCATTACTGGAGGACTTGAACTGAGGCATCTCAGTAGCTTTACTCTCTATGGCAAGTAAGGGGGGTTCCCCCGACTCAGAAGCCCCAGGCCCCCCAGTCCGACGCTGCCCATGAGTGATGTTTTTATTTTGTGCTCTACCATGAGGCATCTGACTGCAGTATTACTGTACCCCACTGATGGCAGACCTGCTATATTATTGCTTCTTAGTTTCCACCTATCTCAGTTTTGATTGTTTGTCTCTGGAGATATTCTAGATCTAAAGGAACAGTTCAGTTTAAAAATAAAAACGTGGTAAACATACTCATGCTGTGAGTCACCAACAGATTTTGCAAAGTCTTATTTCACAAGGACCTCAGACTGCATGGTCGGGTTGTTTGATAGCTAAAAACTATAATAAAAACGATAAAACTAATTTATGAAACATTCACTATACAGTATATCACTGTATTTTTTATAATAGCCAAAGGTCCCCTTTAATTAACAAGTGGTGGCCCGTGTTAACATAAGACATTGATTAGGGAGTTTCTTTGTGTTGCAGCTGTTTTCACTGGGCTCTTTAAGATGTCTCTGTGTCTTCCATGACTTCAGGGGGTTTTTTTGGAAAGGAACTTTCTGATGACACTAATGCGATTGTAAGGAAGGCTTACCAGCATGGTTGCATTCCGTACCAAGATGGCGGCGCCTCTTCCTTCCATGCGGATCGTCCTGGGCGCAGTTCAGTGACGTCATCATCTAGATGCCAGCACAAAGACGCCAGCGTCGGATTGGACGCCAGCGCAAAGACGCCAGCGCCGGGTTGGAGGCCAGCGCAAAGACGCCAGCTCAAAGACGCCAGTGTGATGACGTCACCACGTAAGTTTTTGGCGCCAATGAAGGGCTATTTAAGGCACCAGAGCACTTCAGACTTTGCCCTACAATAGGTTCCACTTAGTGAGTTCCTGGGTGCGTTATATTCCTCTGTTATCTGATCTTGACCTTGCCTGTTTATACCGTGTATTGAACCTTTGCCGCCTGTACCGACCTTATTGCCTGGACCTGATTTTGCCTTCTCTTAACCCCTTGGATACCTCGATCTGGTGAGACTGTGCTTCCTCCTTGGTCCGCTACCTCTATCTGAGCCTTCGGGCCCCTTACAGCAATCTCCTGATGAATTTCTCCATTGCAGATATTGCCGGGGCTACCTGTATCTTTCTGTTGTTCATTTATCTGAGGCAGTAGGTTGTTCTAAGCAGAAGCCTTAAAGGCATACTGTGATGGGAAACCATGTTTTTTTTCAAAATGCATCATTTAATAGTGCTGCTCCAGCAGACTTTTGCACTGAAATCCATTTTTCAAAAAAGCAAACAGATTTTTTAATATTTAATTTTGAAATCTGACATGGGGCTAGACATACTGTCCATTTCCCAGGTGCCCCCAGTCATGTGACTTGTGCTCTGATAAAATTCAGTCACTATTTACTGCTGCACTGCACGTTGGTAGTGATATCACCCAGGGCCGCCATCAGGGGGGGACCGGGGGGACAAGCGTACCGGGCCCGGGCATGAAGGGGGGCATTAGATCCGAGCCCCCCTTACGAGCGCCCGAGCCGTACGTCTTGCCTCTTGCGTGCCGAATGCGGAAGTGCCGAAAAGCCGAAGCCGATGCACCGAAAAGACCCGAAGTCACGGAAAAAGTCGGTCACGAAGCGCCGAAAAGACCCGAAGTCACGAAAACAGCCGAAGTCCTGAAGCAGCGCAAAGACCCGAAGTCACAAAAACAGCCGAAATTGAAGTCCTGAAGCGGTGAAAAGACCCGAAGTCACGAAAGGAGGCGAAGTTGAAGTACTGAAGCCATGAGTTCAATCCTACTGAACACCAGTTTGTGTTTTTTTTTTTTTTTTTTTAATCCCCTGGCCACCAATGTATTATTTTAATATTCTATAGGCCCCTGCCACCAATCTTTTTTTTAAAACTTTTTTTTTTTGGGGCCCCAATTTTTTTTTTAACTCGTAAGGGGCCCCTTGCCACCATTTTTTTTTTTTGTTTTTTTTAAAAAAAAAAAAATTATTTTCTTTTTGGTGGCCCTAAATTTTTTTAACTTGTAAGGGGGCCCCTGCCACCAGTTTTTTTTTTTTTTTTTTTTCAAAAAAAATTATTTTTTTTTCAAATTTTTTTTTGGGGCCCCAATTTGTTTTTAACTTATAAGGGGGCCCCTGCCGCCAATGTTTGTTTTTTTTTTAAAAAAAAAATTTCCAATTTTTTTTTTGGGGCCCCAATTTGTTTTTAACTTGTAAGGGGGCCCCTGCCATCAGTTTTTTTTTTTTTTTTAATTTTTTTTTTTTTTTAATTTTTTTTTGGGGACCCAATTTGTTTTTAACTTATAAGGGGGCCCCTGCCACCAATGTTTGTTTATTTTTTAGTTTTTTTTAATTTTTTTTTGTTGGGGCCCCAAGTTTTTTTTAACTTATAAGGGGGCCCCTGCCACCAATGTTTTTAAAAAAAAAAAAAAATGTAATTTTTTTTTTTGGGGCCCCAATTTTTTATAAGGGGACCCTGACCATCAATAGCTTTTTACAATTTGTGTGTGGGGGGGGTTACTTTTTTAGCGCTGATGTCTGTGTGGTCTTTTAACTGCGATGTGGAGTGGGCGGGATATGGGGTGGAGCTTGGTCGTCAGTGTGGGCGGGGCCCAGGGGGCCCCAAAAATTTTGTTGTACGGGGCTCCGTGATTTCTAATGGCGGCCCTGATATCACCCCCCCCCCAGCAGCCCATCAGCAGAACAATGGGAAAGTAACCAGATAACAGCTTCCTGGTAGATATAAGAACAGCACTCAATAGTAAAAATCCATGTCCCAATGCAACTCATTCAGTTACATTGAGTAGGAGAAACCGTAGCCTGCCAGAAAGCGGTTCCATCCTAAAGTGCTTTCTGAAAGCACATGGCCAGGCAAAATGACTTGAGATGGCTCCTACGCACCAATATTACAACTAAAATAAAATACACTTGTTGGGTTAGGAATGAAATTTTACATGTTAAGAGTGTAACATGCAGTGTAAAGAGTGTAATTTACAAATAAAAACAACACCATAAAAATCATCATAGAATCCCGTTAATCAACCAAACTGTCTCTGAACCTATATTGGAATGTGCATAGGCCGTTCATTCTCCACGGATCACCTGGTGAACTGTAATAGTTGGATGGGTGGGAATTTGAGTCTCACTCTTTTTGGCATTATTACAGAGGTGATCAGAAAATATCTCAGAATGTCCCATAAGTCTTAGGGGCAGAAATATCAAGGGTCAAATTTCGAAGTACAAAAAACATCGAAATTCGACCATCGAATTAAAAAACTTTGAATTTGAATATCGAATTCGAAGTTTTTTCAACAAATTTGGCAATCCTGCGGTCGAATAAAAATCATTCAACGATTTTAGCGATCGTTCGAAGGATTTTTATTCGTAAAGACTTCGAAAAATGTTGTAGAAGGTCCCCATAGGCTAACATAGCACTTCGCCAGGTTTAATTTGGCGAAGTATTGAAGTCAAAGTTTTTTTAAAGAGACAGTACTTCGATTATCGAATGGTTGAATATTCAAACAATTTTTACTTCGAGTCGAAGTCAAAGTAAATTCAAATTCGTAGTATCCTAAATCCAAAATTAGTTTGAATTTCGAATTTTTTTACTTCGAAAATTTCCTCAAATTCACTTCGATCGTTAGTAAATCTGCCCCTTAATAAATATCTAGTAATGATTCCACCTTTATTGCTTGCCACAAGGTAATTCATAATATAGCTCTAGCTGAATTGCAATGTTTTCCTGGATTTCTGCATCATATAGGCCCAGTTTTAAGATTAATCTTTACTTCATTGTATTTTGCTGGAGCCTCTGCCACTGAGTTTTCCTTCAGTAGTTTCTTCTCTTCTAATGCCTCAATCCTAGGACAGAGAAAGCAGTCTGTCTTTTTTTTTTTTTTTTTAAAGTTTTTATTTTCAAGCTTGATACATCCATGAAAAAAACCCAGTATTAAACAGTTCAAATTTACACCAGTCTATCGTGTCCCTGTATGTCCATCACCGCAGCAATACCTACTTAGACTGAAACAGGAAAAGATGTTACAAGCATTTTTAACCTTTTTAACAAAGGATAGCAGGTGTAATAGAGGGAAGGGTAACAGAAGGAAAAGAGGGGGGGGGGGTAGGCCGAGAGCGATGCAACATAACCGACTCAGTATAAATATCTTGTAGCACATTAACCATTGTCCTGCACAGAGGCTGTGTCGAGTTCATCCAACCACGGCCCCAGATCTTTCCAAACCGGTCCGGGCAACCTCTACTTAGGTACGTCAATTTGTATAGGGGGAGAGCTGCATTCACTAGAGATTTCCAACATTTTAAGGAGGGAGCTCTGGGTAACTTCCAGACTAGGGTAATCGCCTTCCTTGCGTAAAAGTACAGCAACCTCAATAAAATACGTTGGTATTTATCAAATGTAATATTTTCAACCAAACCTAGAAGGCATGCCTCCGGTGTCCGCACACTCGGTATATTAAGAGTTTGTGTGACGTAGTTAACTACCTTGTCCCAAAATTTGATCAACTGCGGGCATGTCCAAAAGGTGTGGAGATAAGTGCCCGGATCTATCCCACATTTAAAGCATATATTATCAGCTTTAAGGCCCATGGAGTGCAGCCTTGCCGGAGTAAGGTAGGTTCTATGTATCATACGGTATTGTATTAGGATATCATTGCTAACTATTACTGAAGGCAGATAGGAATGCGTAATATCATCCCAGTCATCCAGATCTAAGTGTGGTATGTCTTGCATTTGGTATGGCATTGTGCATATGGGTTGCCCCTTTGTTTATTAAGAATGTTATAAATGCGAGACACTAACTTCCCCTGATTCGGTGACCTTAGAGTTTCCTCAAGCAAGGAGAGGGACAACTTGGGGGCGGTCGGAAATTGGCAAAATGCTGCATGTCTTATTTGAAAACATCTGTACCACATGTTTCTTGGAAGATTAAACTCAGTTGCCAGATCCTCATATGATTTAAACCCTTGGTTGTCATAAAGCTGGCCAAGGTATTTGATATTAAATCTTGCCCAAAGTGCTGGGTCCGGTATTGTCAGAAAGTGTCTTAGTTTAGGATTGCACCATATAGGTGTGTAGGGGGAGACATCAATTTGTCGTGTTTTGTCGTACCTAAGGGCTGTTTCCCAAATTGAAGGTAGCAACTTTAGAGTTGAGGGGGGACATCCTCTATGGGTAGTTCCCCGGAGTATAGTATTGGTGAGTGCCTCAACCGACCCGGCTGCTTCTGCCAAGATAGGGAAGGCAGCGTTCTCAGCTGATGGGTTAAGGCTCCATGCTACATACACTAGTTGAGCCGCCAGATAATACAACAGAAAAAGCGGGCAAGCCAGACCTTTGCGGGCAAGCCAGTGTTTTAGGGGCTGTCAGTGTTTTGAGACTTATACAAGCTTGTTTGTTGCCCCATATAAACGTGCACACAAGCGAGTCAAGTTTGGTAAAAAGATTGAGGGGCAAGGGAACTGGGGAATTATGGAAAAGATACAATAACTTGGGAAGAACCACCATTTTTAAGAGATTGATGCGTCCTAATAAATTAAGTGGGAGTCCCGACCAGTTGGTAAGGTTCACGGTCAGTTGCTGGACTACCGGGTCAATGTTAAGTTCCTTAAACTTGTACGGGTTTGGAGAAACCCAAATTCCCAAATATTTAAATGTCTCTACCCATTTCAAATCTGCGGACATAGAGTGCAGGGAGGGCTGCAGTCCGTTAATAGTCATGTAAGTAGATTTCTGCCAGTTGACCTGCAGCCCTGAAAATTCTCCAAACTGGTCAACTATCCTGAGGAGGGCCCCAAGCAATTGTTTAGCATCTGCCAGAAACACCAAGGCATCGTCTGCATATAGGGATATCCGCTCCTCCACCCCACCAAAGCGCATACCAGTGATGTGTGGGCTTGCACGTATTAAGGTTGCCAGAGGTTCTATAGCCAGCGCAAACAAATGTGGCGAGAGCGGACACCCCTGCCTAGTACCTCTACCTAAGCTAAAAGGGCTGGAGACCAGCTTATTAGTTCGAATTCTAGCTAACGGATTAGCATATAACAGTTTAACCCAGTTTATAAATTTAGGACCAAAGCCCATGGCAGTCAACACGCCCCATAAAAAGTTCCACTCAACAGAATCAAATGCTTTCTTTATATCGAGGGAGACTATTACCCCTGGGTAGCCACCAAGTCAGGCCAAGTCAATATTGGTGAACAGCCTACGTATGTTGACATCAGTCGCTCGGCCTGGCATAAAACCAGACTGATCAGGATGTACTACAGAATAGATTATTTTGGTGAGACGGTTGGCTAGCACTTTTGCCAAAATCTTAACGTCATTACAGAGGAGCAAGATAGGCCTATATGCTGCACAGTCCAGCGGGTCGCCACCTTTTTTGGGTAGCAGTACTATAAGTGCTTCCCTAAGGGACGGGGGCAGCATACCGACCTCCAGTGCAGATTCATATAAGCAAAGTAGTCTAGGGGCTATACTATCTATATTGAGCTTGTACCAATCTATCGGGATGCCGTCCAACCCTGGCGTCTTACCCGGAGGGAAGGATGAGATAGCATCCATAATTTCGGTAACTGATAATGGCACCTCCAGTGAGAGGCTTTCATGTGGAGTCAGGGTTTCCAAGGGAATGTTACTCAGAAAGTCACTTAGGGTTTGGTGCGTCATAGCAGTTGGTTGGATTGGTAGAGGTTATGATAGTAGTGTACGAAGGCGTCATTAATGCCTCTAGGGATATCCCGCAGATCACCCAATGCAGACTGTATCTGCGTGATTGGGATGGGAGCAGTGGATTCCCTAAGCAGAAAGGCAAGCAACTTGCCCCCTCTATTACCTTTTTCAAATAGGGTGATTAGTGTATAATAACTTTTTTTCCGTTTTGTCCACCAAGTGAAGGTAATACTGTCTGTGGGCCTGTGCCACCTGTAGATGGCGGTTTGGAGAAGGATCTCTAGCAAATTCCCCTTCTGTCAACAATATGTCCGCCTCAAGCTCCTCTGATTTATGATTAAGCCGCTTCCTGTAACTAGATATAGCCATTATACAACAGCCTCTCAGATACGCCTTAGAGGCTTCCCACACCATTAGTGTAGAGGCTGAGCCTTCGTTTAGAAACCAATAATCCCCCATTTCTTTGATCAGGTGGTCATGCACCTCTGGGACCTGTAACCACTTGGGGTGGAGTCTCCACTGCATTCGGTTCAATTCCCCCTGAGGTCGTAGGGTAAGGGATAGGGGGGCGTGATCTGATATGCCACTTGGAAGATAAGCGGTGTTGTCTACCTCTGCCAATAGGGGCCTAGAAATTAGAGCAAGATCTATTCTAGATGCTGCAGAGTGGGAGGCTGAGTAGCATGAATACACTTTCTGAGTTGGAAATTTGTGTCTCCATGGGTCTATGAAGTTATACGCATCACACCAATTATGTAGTGGGCTAATGGTTACATCTGTTGAGTTATGCCTATCCAATGTATGGGACAGGACCAGGTTGCAGTCGCCCATTAGTATCAGCGGTGCTGGGTCCCAGCTGCTGATTTTAGCCAGTATTAAAGAGAGAACCTCTATATTAGCTGGTGGAGGGAGGTAGACATTGGCAATAATGTAAGGTTTGGAACCCCATAGGCACCTCATGAGAATATATCTGCCCTGTGGGTCAGTACATATGTGCTGAATCAAAATATTAGCGGATTTACCAATGAGGATGGCCCCCCGCGGGAATATGTAGAATAGGAGGCATGAAGTACCCTGGCCACCCATGCTTTTTTCAATGCCAGGACCCTACTGCCCACAAGGTGTGTCTCTTGTAATAAGACCAGATCTGGAGAGTGTTTTTTAAGATACTGAAAGACAAGTCCCCTTTTAATTTTAGAATTTAAACCCCTGGTATTCCAGGAAATAAGCCTAAGGTGAGCCATGAGTGCTATTGAATATCAAGCTATTCCCGCAGGGTAGCACAAACCTCCCACAGACATACATATCTCCACGAACATATGCTACCTTCATCTGGGGCTTCTCACAGTTCAAAGTGTCCCAAAATGTGCTACATACGTATCTCTGCGGCCTTGGGGAGAGGGGAGTAGGGGGAGGGGGAGCAAAGTATAGTGAGAAGAAGATAGGAAACAATAGCATTAACATCTCAACATAGTTAAGCTTTCCCAAACCCACCCTGCCCGACCACCCAACTTGGCGGGCTTTTTCCCAAAACTGTGGCTGAGCATGGAGTGTGCTCCACCTGAAGTTACACATGAAAACAGTAGTAATAAACTTAAAGAGTGTCACTGGCATTACCATCAGGAAAGAAAATATATGCAAAGTTCACAGGAACTATAATTTACCGCTCGGTCCTCACATCTGGAGATATTTCTTTGTCTTTGCTGTAAACCAACAGGGGTGCGTCAGCGCTGAAGAGAGGACATCATAGACCCCAACGTGGGTATAGGATCCCAAGGGGAAACAGGTTGTACAAAAATAATGAAGTTCCCATTGAACGAGGTCTGACCCATATGCAAAATGTCTTGGCCCTCACGAACTTCAACGGTTAGGGCTCGCCCGAGGGGACTGGTGAGGACGTCGGTCCAGCCATGCTCCTGCTTCCTCCGGGGAGGTGAAGAAGTGGACCTGCGAGCCGTCGGTTACTCTCAATTTTGCTGGATACAACATCGAATATTTCAGCTGTACCTCCCTCATCCGACGCTTGACTCCCACAAAGGTGTTGCGTTTCTTTTGCAGACTTGAGGAGTAGTCTGGGTATATGGCTATCTTGCTGCCCTCATGAGTAAGGTCTCGCTTATCTCTTGCCATGGCCAATATGGCATCTCGGTCTCTATAGTTCAAAAGGCGTAACAGGAAAGGCCTGGGGGGTGCCCCAGGAATTGGGGGTCTACCTGGGACCCGATGCGCCCGTTCCACCACAAAGAAGGCAGACAATGTAGTGGAGCCCAGATTCACGTTAATCCAGCTTTCAATAAAGGCTACAGGGTTGTTGCCCTCTGCTTTTTCAGGCAGACCAAGTATTCTCAGGTTGTTACGTCGTTGACGATTTTCGTAGTCATCTAAGAGATCAGCTTGGGTATGTAGCTGTTGAGTGAGCTGTTGTATTTGATTCGGAATTGGGTCACACCGGTCCTCGAGCCCAGAGATGCGTCCCTCCATGGTATTCACTCTCTCTCTGACAGTCTGGAGATCAGCTCTGAGCAAAGAGATGTCAACCTTCAATTCTTCAATTTGCGTAGATAGAGCTGTTTTTGATTCTGCTATGGCTGCAAGCAAGATTTGGACCCCGGGGTCATGCTGTGGGGGGTCTGGGGGAGGGGTTTCAGGATCCCCCGAGCCTTCGTCCGAGTCCCTAGGTGGGGAGCTCGAGCATTTGTCGGATTTTTTGGCAAATTGCTCTAAGGTTCTCTGTTTGGGGCCGTGTTTGCCCATTTTTGTGAGTATATCCAGATAATGAAAGCCCTCGGATGCGCATATTTTATTTAATGGCGTGTAATGCACTGGACACCGGTATTGTTATAGTCTCATACTGTCACATCCATATTTCCGCCTGTTGGTATGACAGTAGAATAATCAGGGCAATATGAAGCAGGCAGCTACCAGCAACTTGCAGGCGATATATAGAGTCCCAAAATGAATGCAGGCACCGAAGCACTAATATTTCATACAGCATATGTGTGTCTGGGCATTTAAGGACTCACTTATTTGAGGGGTGAGTCGTGCAGTAGGTGGTGCTTATATATCCAGGTTAACACCAGGGAGCTGGAAGTGGCAGTCAAGTGCTTGCCTTCAGTGGTACTCCCGGGGGGGGGGGAACCAGTGTGTGACCCAAAATATGGCCTCTCGCCACCTGCGCACTATGTGTGCTTTATGTTTAACTGGTTGAGCTGCAAACAGATATTGTGATCTCGTGGCAGTTGGCACCTCAGTCTGTAGTGGTAACTGTAATGAAAGATAGGCTGGGGCGCCCCTGGGGAACTAGAGTCGGGTCAGAGTAACGAAGGAGTGCAGTGGGGTCGCTCTGGCACCAACCTGCTGGCGCTGACAGTGATGCGCGCTCCTTCAGGCTGCCAGAGCATGCGCAGCCGTCTTGAGCCTGCCCGCATTATCTCCACCATTTGATAGGGAATAATCCAAAGACCGGAGATCACCGAGGTAAAAGGAATAATCCAAGTTTATTATTTATATAATAAACATACACGAGCTCCGTGGGTTCTGATACACAAGTAGGTCAGAACTGAGAAACAAAAGATTGACCACACATTATATACCCTTCAGGAGAGGAACTTCAATGGGAAAAGGCCTCTCTAGGGAGAAAAGGGAGTATTGCCAAGTATCTATCATAGTGTCTCAGTGTACAATTATCTAGTGTTAGCTAGCTATGTGAACGAGAAGGGAGTAACATAGTGGGAGAGCTTCAAGGCCAGGGCACCTGCTAGAAGCAAAAGGATAACATAACATACTACTGATAAGGACCTTCTCAGATGGCACACTGTCTCCTGGGTAGTCTTGAAACAGTTCATAGAAGGGCCCCATGGGCACTTTGAAACTGCTCAGTCTACCTTGGAGGGGGGCTTAGGAATGCGAGGGGCCATCTAGGGCCTGCAAGACTTTTCCTTCCACAATCCCCCGTTTTGTCAGTTCTTCTGACAACCATAATACAAAACAAACAATTAAACATAGCATACCTTATAAATGCAATGCATACAACCTATATGAGAATACATCTGGTATGTAATGTTCATACACTGTGGTGGTTCATTGAAGTCAATTTTTAGACTTTTAGTGTTCTTAGGATAGAACAGAACAGGTTTAGAAGAACTTGCCTTTAGAAAAGAGTAAGACAATAAGGAGGTACAGCAAGAACAACAGCAACAAATGGTGTTAGGAAGACAATAGATGATTAGGATAAGGCCACCAACACAAACAAGAGCATACAAGATGAAATGAAAAATCTTAGAGAACCAAACACCTATGTCATGGAACCAAGTGGATGGGTCCAACCAGGCGAAAACGGATTGTTCCGTGTGATTTGTCAAAAAGGTGTCTTTCAGCTGCTCAACCTTTCGAAGGTGCTTGTCGATAGCGTCTTCTACATTATATGTATCATCTATGTAATTACAACTGTACCTAACCCTCCTTGACTAGCTGGAAGATAATCTAACACTAAACAATGTGGCAGAACTTCCGTCTTCAATTGTTGGAGTTCATGACTTACTATCTTCAAACTGTTGTCATATTCATTAGTAATGTTATCAAGCAACAACATACTAGACATAAGGCTAAAGGCTTTCTTAATGCAACATCTATTTACCTCAGGGGAAGTTAAAGAGAGCTCTTGCCTTACCTTTAGGAAGTGTGCTGGAATCTGAGCTATCTTAATATCTTTAGCTTCCATATACCAGGTGGGATGAAGCAATTTAGCAATCATACATACACCATGGGAGCCTTTTGGTAGCCACGGATAGGCACATTCACCACAAACAAAGTAATAAGGTGAAGGTAAAGTGTAAGGAGGTATAGATGATTAGCGGAACTGTTGATACAAAGGCCATCAGAACATAAGTGTACCAACTTACCAATATCCTTGGGCGACACCGTTTTATGAAACTGGAGAAGTGTCAAATTACCCCAAGGCCTGTTAACTATATCCTGACAGGATAGAGATTCTGCTACGTATGTCATACTGCGAGCTGACAAAGGATAATGTGTACATATCCATCAATCAGTAATAGTGTGGATGCTGTTATAACATACATTTTAACAAAAGCATTATCATTAGGCTCAAACAGTTATGCATATAAGTCTCTTTTGACAACCTTAACCTGATCGGTTGACGACATATTAGCCTCCGAAATTTGTGAGGCTTTTACTTGTGAGCTGTCGTTGCCTGCAGGCTTTATGAGTGCTATCGTCAGCACAGCAATGAAGATAATGATGTGCAGTACGGAGACACAGATGATAAGTCTTTTATCTGGCTTTGGGCCAAAGCATCTGGCACACAGAGACATGATGGTGCTGCTGAGGATCTTCACCCGATGGGGACCTACGTCTTTTGCACTGCACGTTAGGGTCCCTGGGACTTAGGTGGTGGAGGGAAAGAGGCGTTATTATGTCCTACAATTCCCCCCCACTTACACCGCAGGTGGAAGTTGAGATGTCGGTTTCCCTTCAACCTTTACAGCTGTTTCTGTGACCAGGAGTACCTGGAATGGTCATTTTCAGCGAGGTTGAAGATCTTTGGCACTGTGTCTCCTTATGAGGATCCAATCTCCTGGAATGAGAGCATGTGGTTCCAGAACATCCGCTGGATCTGGTAATGAAGAATAAACTCGAGAACACAATTTGGTCAGTTCCTTATGTAACTAAGAAACATATTCAGTCATTCGTCCATAGTTCATGCAAAGAAGATGAGTAGAAGGAAAGTACCGAGCCATGCGTGCTTGTCTCCCAAACAATATTTCATATGGGGAGAGTTTACTTAGCCTTTGGGGAGTGTGCATGACAGACATAAGCACTATATCAAGGGCATCTGGCCACACAAGTTTAGTCTCTGCACAGACTTTACTTAGCCTGCTTTTAAGAACACCCTTTAGACTTTCCCACTAGCTTGGGGATGATATGGTGTGTAACATTTGATGAATCCCAATGTCTTTGTGCAGATTAATTACATTACCTGTCCCATGAAACGTGTACCTTGAGCAGAGGATAATACCTCAGGCAGTCCATAACTGTAGACAATCTCTGCAATTAACTCATTAGCTATAGCTTCTTCTGAAGCTTTTACAATGGACCCAGGGAATTGGTCAACACAAACAATTACATATGCATGGGTACAACATTTAGGTAACTGTAGGAAATCTATCTGCAATATCTAAAATTGTTACATTGGTTTAGGTCAGTGTTTGATAGGTGTTGGAATCGTCTTACCTAGATTATATTGCAAACAAATAAAACATAATTATACATATTTGGCTGCAATAGATGAGAACCCGGGGGCAAACCACATTCCTGACACTACATCACATATCCCCCCTTAAAAAGTGTGGGTGAGATCATGTGAGGCAGCGGCCAAATATGGTAACAGAGCACGGGGTGCAACAGGGCAATCACCTAAATGCCAAACAAAAACATCACCACTTGGAGTTTGTGTGCATCCGGCTTTAAGCCAATGTTCCTTCTCCTCAGGTTCCATTTGGTCCTGAAGGGCTGCTAATACAGCGCTAGAGGGAACAGGAAGAGAAGGTTCTTTTACAACACATGCTTTAAACATTTCATAACACAATGCTGCTTGCTTTGCAGCTACATCAGCATAGGCATTATCTTGTGCTACAGGGTCAGAGGACCTAGTGTGGGCTTAGTACTTAATGACTGCAACCTGTTTCGGTAGTTGGATGTGGCACTACCGTATGGGCTGCAATAACAACTTCGTTAACTGCTCTGAGATCCTGAACAAACCGCCACTCATTCTTGCCGGGCTTTTTAATTGGCAAGATGGGCATATTTACAGGGCTAATCCTATGGTTGAACACTCCCTTATCAAGTAACCCTTGAATTACGGGGCAAATCCCCTATACCTTAGCCCTGGACAGTGGGTACTGTGAGATTTTGGGCGGGGGGGGGCCCTTGGGTCTACTTGTATGGACACTGGTGGGATGGATGACATGAACCCAACATCTGTTGGTGATAAAGCCCACAAATCACTTGAAACACAATGTAATTTAGGAGGTACAGAATCTTTCTCCTCAGAAATTTCCTTTAGTGACAGAAGATTAGTAGTATCTAGTGCATTGGTCATCTCAGACACTTATGGAGGCAGGACAGGCACAAATACTGTATCCGGATTACAGTATATGGTGCACACTGGTTTAGAAAGGATGTTCCTACCTATGAAACTGTCAGGGATGGAGGCACTTAAAAGAAAGGCAGCTTTTGTGGATACAGGACCAATGGACACTTGCGATGGGCTTGTTTCTGCCATAGGGAGAGGATTTCCTCCAACTCACACTGCCGTGACTACATTACCAGATAATGGCAGGTTTGAGTGAGTCTTTAAAACTGAGCGGGCAGCACCAGTATTCAGTAAACAAAGTTAGGGTCTTTTAATTAATAAACACTTCAATTAGGAGGTCTGGATGCTGATTAGAAGTGTTTTGAAATACTGGTACCGGGGCTGCGTCGCACCTTCAAGCAGGATTTATGAGGGATGCATTGGAATGTGAAGGGGCTGCATCTCCTGCAGGGAAAGGGCTTTCTTTGGGGATATGCACTTATATGCATAATGCCCTTGATTATTACAATTAACACAAACAACTGTCTTTTTGTCACGGTTATCTGACCTGTTCTGCTGTCTGTTAGTTATTGTTTCTGGAGTTTTGGGAATTATCCTGGAAGTTGTTAGACTGTTGCTGAACGAGTAACACCTGCTGGGGCTTAAGACAGGAGTTCTCAACTTGTGGCAACGGCAATTATCTTTTCTAACTTCTTATGCTTCCAGGCAAGACTATGTATGCTGAGGTTACTTTGAGGATCATTTAGTAGTCCTACCACAAAGGTAATAGCATACTGGACAGCAGACTCTTTGGCATCTTGGTTAAATTTGAAAACTATTTCCCAAGAAGCTTCTGAAAGAAAAAAAATTGGTGCTTACTGTACTTTTCAGATCATGGAAACAGACTCCGACTTGGGCTGGGTCAACAGGGTTAGTATCTCAATACATTTTGTCTAACATTTGGTAATCCCCTGGACCACACGCTTTGAGTACAAATAATATATTGGTCTAATTAGGCTTATGAGCACCATTGACACACAAGAGTTCCTGTGCAAATTTGTGTGGATTAGTATGGGGCTGTGGAACATCTTGAAAAATCCTTCTAAGATCTGTGTGTTTTTAGTTAGACGCACTTCTGCAGCGTCCCCCGTCGCCCCCCTTTTTCTCTACTTTGTATTGTACGGGCGGGGTAGAGCTTAGCTGTGGGGGCTGGGGACAGCCTGCTTGTCTGTATCTGAGCTATAACTTTCAGAGAACTTATCTCTGAGCTGTTTGTCTTTTTGGTGTCAATATTTTTTTTCACTGTTCTCTATTATCTAACTTAACCCTTCTGCTATCAACTTTTCTTGTTCCTCTCTTTGCTTTCTAGCTTCCTTTGATTCTGAGGCACTTTCCTGACTTTCTAGGGCACATACTTGACCATTTACCTCTTTTGCTGCCGCTCTCTTGCTCTTAGCTATTACGGGAAAACAACCCATCATAGAGTGGGGAGGCTGACGGCTCTATGTATGCCTTATGAGTTACAACCACTCAAGTCTGTGGGGCTAAAGCTTCTGATATATCACTGCTGTGCTGCGTATGTACTTAAATGCTTGTACTCTTGTCTGGTGATCCCATGTATCGTTGGGAGGAATGGCAAATGACTTACTCTCTGTAAGTGTACTCCACTTAGGCAAGTAAGCCACTACATCTTTGCCATATTCAACAGCAATCACACTACCTGGTGAATGCTCTACAGTCACTCTGCCTAGCGACTGTCTTGCGCTCACTCTCCTTGGTGAACGCGCAGAGGTGATCAGCCTCTGTTCACAATCCTCCCCGCTAGGGCGAGATGCTCCTAACGGAGTCTTACACTCATTCTGGCCAAATGCCTCAGTGAGCCTATTTCATCTCAACTAAAAAAATGCCCTCTTCCCTCAAGTACGCAGACTATCTTGGGGTATACTGGGGTCTGACCAGGTAAGTTAGTACAATTCTTATAAGCAGCAAGAGTATAGAAAAGGTAGAACTTTTTTCAATTTGCAATTAGTCCCCAATCACATGCACATTCATACAGGACACATGGTTAAGACAAACATAGATACCTCGAGTGATCACCTTGGGTCAGGCTGCTTGCACAGCAACACCCTGTCCGTTTGGAACCGGAGAAGAAAGGAGACAGAACAAGGTATGCTTACCCTGTGTGGCCACTCCTGTCCCGTTAGTTCTCCGGGTCCTCACTGTGGATGGGTGAAGTCAGCGTCTTGAGCCTGCCCGCATTATCTCCACCATTTGATAGGGAATAATCCAAAGACCGGAGATCACCGAGGTAAAAGGAATAATCCAAGTTTATTATTTATATAATAAACATACACGAGCTCCGTGGGTTCTGATACACAAGTAGGTCAGAACTGAGAAACAAAAGATTGACCACACATTATATACCCTTCAGGAGAGGAACTTCAATGGGAAAAGGCCTCTCTAGGGAGAAAAGGGAGTATTGCCAAGTATCTATCATAGTGTCTCAGTGTACAATTATCTAGTGTTAGCTAGCTATGTGAACGAGAAGGGAGTAACATAGTGGGAGAGCTTCAAGGCCAGGGCACCTGCTAGAAGCAAAAGGATAACATAACATACTACTGATAAGGACCTTCTCAGATGGCACACTGTCTCCTGGGTAGTCTTGAAACAGTTCATAGAAGGGCCCCATGGGCACTTTGAAACTGCTCAGTCTACCTTGGAGGGGGGCTTAGGAATGCGAGGGGCCATCTAGGGCCTGCAAGACTTTTCCTTCCACAGTATAATATAAAAGAGCAAAGCCAGCATGAAATATTTACTCATGTACTGGCCAACTTCAGATTGGTTGCTGTGTGTTATTAACCTAAAAATATTTCCACCAATTTTTAGCCCAATGGTATCAGTCATGCAGTGGAAACACACAAGGAAGATAGGTGGTCACCTCTGAGATCAGGGCCCACGAGGTTCGCAATCTCACAAATCGGCCACAACAATCGTTTCTGGGTGGGGGGCCGGCTGCACCCAGGCCCCGTTCTGGATAGTTACGGTACTGTGTGGTGTGTATCAATACTAATTTATGTTCATATTAAATGGGTTGTTCACCTGTAAATTAACTTTAAGTATGATGTAAAGAGTGATAATCTGAGCAGGGGTAATCCCTGGGCTGCTGCCACCTGAGGCAGCCACCCCCCAATCCTGCTCTGTGCTTAAAATGTTAGTGTCGGAGTGGGTCAAAAGGGAGCCCTATTGCTAGTGAAACGTACTCTCTGCACTAGCAGATACAAATTTCCTTTTAAAACCCGGAAATTCAGCTCTTAAAGGAATAGTTCAGTGTGAAAATAAAAACTGGATAAATAGATAGCCTGTGCAAAATAAAAAATGTTTATAATATAGTTAGTTAGCCAAAAGTGTAATATATAAAGGCTGGAGTGAACAGATGTCTAATAAAACAGCCAGAATCCAACTTCCTGCTTTTCAGCTCTATAACTCTGAGCTAGTCAGCGACTTGAAGGGGGGCCACATGGTACATTTCTGTTCAGTGAGTTTGCAATTGATCCTCAGCATTCAGCTCAGATTCAAAAGCAACAGATATGACCCCCTCAAGTCTCTGATTGGTTACTGCATGGTAGCCAGGGTAACCAGTCAGTGTAAACCAAGAGAGCTGAAAAGCAGGAAGTAGTGTTTTGACTGACAAGTTATACATCCAGTCACTCCAGCCTTTATACATTACATTTTTGGCTAACTAACTATATTAGAAACATTTTTTATTTTGCACAGCCGATCTATTTACCCAGTTTTTAATTTTACACTGAACAATTCCTTTAAAGTTACAGAAGGTGGCTTTTTCCTGTCCCTGGTAACTGGCCGCTTAGTACTGCATGAGGGAAGGTTCTCACCGTGCCTCATGGCAGGAGCGGCCCTGATTCTGAGACCATTTGCATTTGGTTTTAATTTTTTTATTGTATGTAGTTTTTGAGTTATTTAGCTTTTTATTCAGCAGCTCTCCAGTTTGCAATTTCAACAATCTGGTTACAAGGGTCCAAATTACCCTAGTAACCATGCATTGATGTGAATAAGAGACTGGAATATGAATAGGTAAGGCCTTGAATAGAAAGGAAAGTGCCTGAATAAAAAGTATCAATAACAATAAATTGGTAGCCATTCAAAGCATTTGCTTTTAGATTGGGTCAGTGACCCCTACCTGAGTAAACAATAAAAAATGAAGGCCAATTAAATAGTTGTGTAACAAAACCTACCTGCCCTGGAGGTCTAGTGGGGAGGCAGGGATGCCCGCCGCGCTGCCATCGGCGGGGACGCCCGCTGCGTGGTCCTCTTCCTGCGCCATCTTGCCTTCCTTAGGGTGCGCGGCGCGCCTGCGTGTTGTCTATAGGCGCAGGCAGGCTTTCCCCTATAAAAGGCCCATTCTGACTGCAGACAGATGCTCTTGATAGAACTTGGTTTCTAGTTGTTTCCTGAGCCTTGTGCATCTGATCCTGAATCTGTTTGTCCTGATTATCTGGTTTTGACTCCTGCCTGTTATCTGACTATTCTGCATTCTGCATCCTGACCCTTGACTGCCTACGACAACTCTTCCAGCTTAACCCCTTGATTGACAACCCAGTTTACCCTTGCCTGCCTGACGATTCTGATATCCGCCTGTCTGACCATCCTTCTGCCTAATTCTTTTGTACCGTGACCTTCGGCCCAAAAGACTTTACTAACAGCCGTGCCCCTTTGCCAGTCAGAACATCTCGCCTTGTACCCCTCGTTAAGTCCAGGTGGCACCCAAGCCCAAAGGCTCCTTCCGAAGCCTAAAGGTGGTCACACTACTGGTGGAGCCGAGACCAGGGTACTTGGCACTTGTTCTGGTATTGGGTGCCGGCCATGACATTATCACGGGCCATGGAGGACGAAAGTCATGATGAAGCTGCTGCTGCTCCTCCAACTACCACCGAAGTGCTTCTTACCACTCTGTTACAGCGCTTGGAGGACCATGAACAGAAGCAAAATTTATCTCCTGCAGGGTTTCCACAACCTAACCCAACAGCTGGAGACTACGCAAGCTTCACAGCAGCAACCTTTTCCTGTTCCTGCTCCTCTTCCTCCTCCTGTGGGTTCAACTAGACCCCATGAACCCAAAATTGTGTTCCCCGAAAAGTTCAGTGGGGATCGCACTAAATTTTTTGTCTTTAAAGAGGCATGCAAGCTGTACTTTAGTTTCTTTCCTCACTCTTTCCAATCTGGTGAGGAGAAATTAAGGTTCGTCATGACCCTGCTTTTGGGTGACCCCCAAATTTGGGCCCTCAGGCTGCCTTCCTCTGACCCTGCTCGTTATTCCCTTGACACTTTCTTTAACAGCATGGCAATTCTTTGCGATGACCCGGATCGTGCATCTTCTGGCAATACCGCGATACGTAAGTTGTGCCAAGGGAAAAGGGATGCGGAGGTGTACTGCGCCGAATTCCGCCGGTGGGCAGTGGAAACTGGGTGGAACAATTTGGCTCTACGGAGTCAATTCTGTTTGGGGTTATCTGATTCAGTAATAGATAGTCTGGTTAATTACCCCCTACCTTCTTATCTGGATGGTCTCATGTCCCTCGCCATCCAGGTAGATAGAAGGCAAAGGGAGAGAAGGGGTGAGAGGAGTACAAACTTCTCTGGGGTTACTAATATAAGATCTAATGCGGTGACCAATGTAAAATCTCCTAACCCCCCTGTGCCTCTACCTCAGGAGGAGCCTATGCAATTAGGCATATCCCATCTAACTCCTGAGGAAAAGGCACGCAGGCGTTCCATGGGTCTTTGAATGTACTGTAGTGAAAAGGGACATTTTCTGAACCAATGTTCTAAGAGACCGGGAAACTCCGAAGCTTAAATGGAGATGGGGAGCTCCATTTGGGTGCAAGAGTTTCCTCTCCCCAATCTGCCTCTAAGGTTCTGTTACCAGTCAAACTAACCTGGCCTACGGGCTCTGTCAAGACCGCTTTTGTGGATTCAGGGGCAGAGGGGAACTTTTTGGACGCTGCATTTGCAGCCAAACACAACATTCCATTGGTTCCTCTAAGTTCCCCCCTGAAAATTTGGGCAGTGGACAAAAGACCCTTAGGGTCAGGTATAGTGTCTAAGAAAACTGTTTTACTTTCTATGTCTGTAAATAATCTGCACGGTGAGGAGTTAGTGCTGTACCTCATTGAGGGTGATACTTATCCTCTCATCTTGGGGTTACCATGGCTTCAGAGGCCTAACCCTCTAATTGATTGGGTTTCGAAAAAGGTGGTTCAATGGGGTTCAGAGTGTGGTGGGGTCTATATTCCTCAGGTAGTAGCTACTTACCTCTCTAGAAGGGTTACCTGCAGCTTATGCTGAGTTTGAGGATGTTTTCTCTAAAAAAAGCTGCAGAGACCTTACCCCCGCACCGGCCATCCGATTGCCCAATTGATCTGATCCCATGGTCTACACCTCCTCGAGGGAAAACCTACCCTCTTTCATTGCAGAAGCCCAGGCAATGAAAGAATATATTCGGGAAAACCTGGAAAGAGGCTTCATTCGGCCTTCCTGTTCCCCTGCGGGGGCTGGGGTTTTTTTTGTGGGGAAAAAAGATGGTGGTCTTCGTCCCTGTATAGATTATAGGGGTCTCAATAAGATCACCATTAAGAACCGCTATCTCCTTCCCTTGATCTCTGAGCTGTTTGATCAGATCAAGAATGCTAAGATTTATACTAAGCTAGATCTTAGGGGGCCTTATAACCTCATCCGTATCTCTTCCAATCTGAGTGAACACAGGAATCATGTCTGTGAGGTCTTACGTAGACTTAGGGAAAATAATCTATATGCAAAACTTGAGAAGTGTACTTTTGAGTTTACCTCTGTTTAGTTTTTGGGGTTTAACATTTCTAACAAGGGTCTTGAGATGGATCCTGGGAAGGTGAGAGCTGTCCTGGAATGGACCCAACCCCATTCTTAACGTGCAACCCAAAGATTCCTCGGTTTTGCAAATTATTATCGCCAATTCATCAAGAATTTTTCCCTGGTAGTTGCACCAATCACCAACTTGACCAAAAAGGGTGCTGACCCTAGTATCTGGCCCCCAGAAGCAGTTCAAGCTTTCGAACACCTCAAAAAGGAGTTCAGTTCTGCCCCTGTTCTGCAGCATCCAGATACTGCCTTACCATTTATTGTGGAGGTGGATGCCTCTGAAGTGGGTGCTGGGGCAGTCCTTTCCCAAAGGCACCCGATAACCAACAAGTTACATCCCTGCGCCTTTTTCTCAAGGAAGTTTTCACCTGCAGAGGCAAACTATGATATTGGGAACAGGGAATTGTTGGCTATCAAATGGGCCTTTGAGGAATGGCGGCATCTACTTGAAGGTGCAAAACATATGGTAACAGTATATACAGACCATAAGAACCTGCTTTACATAGAGTTGGCCACACGGCTAAATCCTAGGCAAGCTAGATGGGCATTGTTCTTCACCAGGTTTAACTTCTCCTTAACATACAGGCCTGGATCTAAAAACACCAAAATTGATGCACTCTCTAGGAGTTTTGAATCTACCTCCTCTGACTCTAGTGAGTGCATCCCCATCATTCCTAGGGAGTTGAACTTAGCTGCATTGGATTCTGACCTCTCCACCTTGTTATCCCCTGTCCAATCTTCTGCTCCTGCAGACACTCCTTCTGGGAGAATGTTTGTGCCTGAGGAGCTGAGGGAACAAGTTCTGGAGTTTAGTTTGTCTCTAAGTTTTGGAGGGCCTTTTGCTCCTTGGTTGGAATTGATTTGTCTTTTTCAACTGATTACCACCCCCAAACCAACGGACAAACTGAGAGGGTGAACCAGTCCCTAGAGCAATATCTCAGGTGTTATGTGTCAGATAACCAGTCCTCTTGGGCTGAGTTATTGCCCTGGGCAGAGTTTGCTTACAATAACGCTACTCACACCTCCACTGGAGTGTCTCCTTTCTTCATTGTCAATGGGTTGCACCCTAAAGCATTTTCTTTTTCCGGTTCTGGTTCCCCTGTCCCTTCTGCTGACTCCTCTGTAGAACACTTTTCTAAAATTTGGTCACAGGTGCACGACTCTCTCTCTGCAGCTTCCTCTGCTCAGAATAAGGCTGCTGACCGATCTCGTAGAGTAGCACCTCAGTATAAGGTGGGAGACTCTGTTTGGTTATCTACCAAAAATATTAAGTTGAATGTTCCCTCTCTCAAACTGGTGCCCAGGTTCATTGGTCCATATCCAATTACTGAAATAATCGATTCTTCTTCTGTTCATCTTCAATTACCTGCAGAATTCAAAATATCTAATTCTTTTCATGTCTCCGTCCTAAAACCAGCCACTCAGGTCCGTCATCTTTGGCACCCAAGTAAGCTGAGGGCTCCTCCCAAAGCCCAAAGGTGGTTACACTACTGGTGAAGCCAAGACCAGGGTACTTGGCACTTGTTCTGGTATTGGGTGCCGGCCGTGGAAAGTTGCTTAGAATTGTATGACATTGTATGACATACTAAAAGTTAACATATAGGTGAACCACCCTTTTAATAAAAAAATCCTAAATCCGGCAGCGGTGTGTATTTATTTTATATGTCTCTGACAGCTCTATATTTACCTGGATGCACTTGAACCCACATGTAAACATGCAAATGGTCTTGTACTCATCCACTCATATATTGGGTTAAAAATGATGTGCATAAAGAGCTGCCTTTTTCACTTAAGTGTAATTAAGGTAAAATATGTTAAAGATTCTGCAGCCTTGTGCCTTTATATAGCCACAGAACCCCTCAGTGACTTTTAATATCCTTATCATTTACAGTAGGGGGTACATTATCTCTTATAATACATGAGTGATACTCAGAGTTCCCTGTATAACTCAGCCTGCAGCCTTGTGCCTTTATATGGTCACAGAAACCCTCAGAATTCTAATATCCCCATATTAAACAGTAAAGCAACATTAAAACTATAGTGTAAGGGGCACATTTACTTAGCTCGAGTGAAGGATTTGTCTAGTTCGACCATCGAATTGGCTTCTTTGACCTTCGACTACGACTTCTACTTCGATTCGAACAATTCAAACTAAGAATCATTCGACTATTCAACCATTTGATAGTCGAAGTACTGTCTCTTTAAAAAAAACTTTAACCACCTACTTCGCCACCTAAAACCTACCGAACCTCAATGTTCTAGCCAATTTGTGATCGAAGGAAAATCGTTTTATCGGTGATTTAAAATCCTTCGAATCGTTCGATTAGAAGAATTTAATTGTTCGATAGAACGTTTCTTTCTTCGATCGTTCGATCGAACAAATAGCGCTAAATCCTTCGACTTCGATATTCGAAGTCGAAGGATTTAACTTTGACGGTCGAATATCGAGGGTTAATTAACCCTCGATATTCGACCCTAAGTAAATGTGCCCCTAAGTGTTAACTAAGAGAATTAAATGCAATGTCTCACACGACCCCGCCTCACAAAACACAAAAATAAACTGAACAAAGCCCACCTGTGTCCACTAACAGGTGCAGACCCACATTTTTATTTAATTTTACCCAAAACACAACAAACAAAATTGGGCCAAAATAGCCTTCCTAAAGAAAAAGAAAATAGCAGTACTGAGATATTAGTGTGGGTGCTAAGATTCATCAGAGCAGTTGCTATAGTTTGAAAATCAAAGTAAGTAAATCCATTGTAGAGGCAATTCCAATAATAAGGGATGCCAATAAATCAGTGCAGAATAATTTCTTTTCTTTTTGATTGTTGTTATTTTTTTTATCTTCTATTCCTTTATTAATTGGTTGTGTACGCATATTATAAACTCTTTGGGCATGGTGGTCTTCGATGTAAAAATATTGGGGACTTGTTCCCCCCCTCTTCCCCATTTGTTCCCGCTCATACTTTCGAGGTCTATAACTGTTCTCCTCTTTTTCTACCAATATAAGAATTCCTTGGGTAATGATAAGGCAAAGTGTGTATTAAACTGGTATGCAAAGACAATAATGTGGATTAGCAGAAATCATGGTAACGTTTAAGAATATGGAATGTACTGTCCTCTCATTCAATGTGAATGGGATAAATGAACCTGTCAAGAGAGCAAGGGTATTTTATGAGTGCAAGAATAACAAAGCCAAAATAATAATGCTGCAAGAAACACATTTTAGACAGAACCACCTACCGGTTTTAAACCTAAAGACATATTCACAAATGTATATGAGCAATAATCCAGATAAGAAAGCAACTGGAGTAATGATCCTGATCCATAAAGATTTACCATTTAAATTAAAAGACTATAAAATAGATTTGGAAGGAAGGTATGTGATAGTTAGGGGGAAGCTGGCAAACCAGACATGCACATTGGCAAATGTATATGTCCCCAATAACAAACAGGTACCGTATTTACAATTTTCTCCAGGTGCTAGAATCCTATAGTGAAGGTTTAATCATCTTGGGGGGAGATTTCAATATTACGCTGAATCCGCTTATAGACTCCTCTTCTGGCAAAACTAGTATATCTTATAAAAACCTTAAGCGAGTAAAAAAATCATTAACTGATCTCCACTTAGTGGATATATGGCGTACAATGAACCCACAAAAAAAAGACTACTCACATTATTCAAAGCAATATCAGGTTTATTCATGAATAGATTATATAATGGTATCACAACAATGGGCACATTTATTCCAAAAAGCCGATATAGCCACATCATTAATATCAGATCATGCACCGGTAATCACGAAATATATGATACCAGGAGTAATTAAACCAGAATTTAATTGGCGATTAAATGAATTTCTACTACATAACGCAGACAACAAGGATACGATACAAAAATGGATTAAACAAATAGTAACAAACAACATAACACCTGAAATATCATCGTCAACTCTATGGGAAACTGTAAAATGCGTCTTAAGGGGCTATCTGATAGCCTTGGGCTCCAAGCTGAAAAAAGAGAGAGAAGAAGAGATTAATAAGTTAGTACAAGAAATATCCCAACTAGAACAGACCCATAAAGAAACAGTAGCACAAAAGACGCTAATAGTTTTGGAAAACAAACGCATTCAACTTAAAGATCTTTTAAATCACAAAATTAAAAGGGCATATTTAAGAACAAAACAGAACATTTATGAGCTAGGGGATAAATGTAACAAACATTTTGCTAAATTATTAAAGGAAACACAGTCTAATAATAACATAATAGCAATTAAAAATGCAAAGAATATCATTCATCATGACACTAAGGGAATAGCAGAATCGTTTAAAGACTATTATCAAACATTATATAGAATACAAAAGAATAATCAACCCTTAACTAATCTAGAAAGAATGGAAAAATTTATCAAAGAGGCAAAACTGAAACCACTTACAGAAGAACAGGCATTAGAGATAGAAATTCCTTTTACATATAAAGAGATTGAAGAAGGAATCGATAACTTGCCCCCGGGAAAGATCCCAGGTCCAGACGGGTATATAGCTGGGTTTTATAAGTTATTCAAAACTGATCTAATACCCCTATTACTACCATATTTTAATAATATATCTGATGAGAAGGGGTTCCACGCTCAGGCCCAGGAAGCACATATTACGATCATCTCAAAACAAGATAAGGATCCTCAATTATGCTCAAGTTACAGACCCATATCTTTAATAAATAACGATATGAAAATATATGCCTATATATTAGGAAATAGACTGAAACAATACTTACCTTCAATTATTCATCAGGATCAAGCAGGGTTTGTACCTAAAAGAGAAGTAAAGGATAATTTAGCAAAAACAATATCTATAATACAGTACACAAAAAACTCTTCTGCTCACGACAGACGCTGAAAAAGCATTTGATAGAATATCTTGGACATTCTTGGAGAAAACAATGATTAATCTTAGAATTGGGGAGCAAATGAGACAGAGAATACTGGCCTTATACGATAGACCGACTGCTAAAATAAAAATAAACGGCACCCTTTCAGAGTCATTCCAGATATTTAATGGAACAAGACAGGGATGTCCTCTATCACCTACAATCAGGATATTATGGGAGTGAATATAAAGGGCAAAGAATATAAAACTGCAGCGTTTGCTGATGACTTATTGATTTACATAACGAACCCTTTAATCACCCTACCTAACTTGATAAGATTATTGAAGATATTTGGTGAATTTTCAAATTTTCAAATTAACTATTCTAAATCTGAGATTGTAAACATAAATGTGAAAGAGGACATCGCACTGCAGATTAAACAAAACTTCCCATTTAAGTGGTCACCATCTACCATTAAATATTTAGGGGTAAATATATGTGGAGACATGGAGAAGGCCTATCAAGATAATTACATTCCTTTGTTAATATCCTTACAAAAATCAATAGATAAATGGGGAAAAATTAAAATGTCGTGGACAGGAAGATTACAAGCTATAAAGATGGTCATAATACCAAAAGTATTATATTTATTCCAAGTCTTACCAATAGATCTACCGCAAACATTTTTCAAAAAACTAAAATCGTTGATTACAAGGTTCATATGGAATGGGAAAAAAGCAAGAATTAGCTATAAAACTTTAACGGAACCCAAAGAGAAAGGAGGGATGGCGGCCCCAGACCCATATTTATATTATATTGCTGTACATCTGGTTAGAATATTAAATTGGATGACGAAAAAAGGGAAAAAAGATTGGAGTAACATTGAACAAGAATGGGGAGATTATCCAACCGAAAATGTGCTTTGGGATGATAAGTGGGGAAAGACCAAAACGATAACACAACACCCTTTAATAAAAACTACCCTTAAAGTATGGCATAAGATTAAAATAGATATGCATCTGACCCGGGCTCCATATGTATTACAACCATTGATGCTTAACCCAAACTACCCCCCAAGCTTGGAAAGAGGAATATATCAAAGGTGGGAGAAATGGGAGGAAAAACCCACAAAAATTCGAGATCTGATCAGAGGAGATAAGATTATACCTCTACAGGAAATACAAGAAAGGTGGGGTAAACACCCTAGGGATATATGTGGATATAACCAATTATATTACTTTATCAGCATGAAAAGAGAGAGAAATTGGGACAGACCGCTAACACAATGGGAAGAGATAATAGAAACTGACCCAGACCTGATGAAACCTCTCTCAAAGGTATACGATATCCTTCTCAATTCAGGAGAATATAAATTACCATCGTTCTGTCGCTCCTGGGAGAAAGAACTGGGAGTCAATATACCAGAACAAATGTGGGTGAATATTTTTAAGAAAGGTAACAAAAAGGCCAGGGCCTCAAAAATGAAAGAAGCAATCTATAAAATAATCACAAGGTGGCACCTAACCCCAGCAAGGCTAAATAAAATATACCCACAAAAGCATCACGGGTGCTGGAGATGCAACGATAAAGTTGGAAATCACCTACATATGTGGTTAACCTGCCCTAAATTGAAGGATTACTGGGAACAAATATTAGAAAGCGTAAAAATAATCACATCAGTCAAGGTACAGATAGAAGACCAAGTAACAATGTTACTAATTGTAAATTTGGAGAACCACAAGATACTAGATGATACACTTACCTTTTATCTTATTCAAGTAGCCAAATCCCTAATCCCAAAACATTGGAAATCCAAGGAACCGCCCTCATTCAACGAATGGATGAGATCAGTAGAAGAAATAAGACAGCTAGAGGAGTTAACGTATTTATATCATAGTAACAGTGTAACTTACTGGAAGATTTGGACCCCATGGTACAGATTTAGGGAATCATTAGATCAAAATTGAAAAATAAGAGGAGAATAAAGTAGCAGTTAGCAAAAGAAAATATGTATGGAGAACATATACGGAACAAATGTAGAAGTGGTTATGAACAGTGGGATATATGACTAACACACCACCTTCCCAACGCCCCCTTGTATTTATTTTCTGTACCCCTTCCCCCCCTTATTTTGTGTATTGTCTAATTTGTTCTTCTTTTCTTTTTGTATGTGAAAAAAAATAAAGAAAGAAATTTAAAAAAAAAAAATCAACTTTTAGTAAGTAATTATCTTTTAGTATGAGTAGACAGTGATATTTAGAGACAATTTGCAATTGGTCTTTATTTATATAAAATAACAATAAATTGTAGCCTCTCAAAGCAGTAGTATTTTGTTTGTCGGGGGAAGTGACCCCCCCATTTAAAAGCAGAAAGAGGCAGCAACTATTTAAAAAAAAACTTAACACATAATTAAGACCAATGGCAAAGTTGCTATAAATAGTACATTCTATAACACACTAAGGGGCAGATTTATCAAGGGTCAAATTTCGAAGTTAAAAATCCTTCGAAATTCGACCATGGAATTGAAATACTTCGACTTCGAATATAGAAGTCGAAGTTTTTTTCAGAGAATTTGGGTATTCCGTGGTCGAAGTAAAATCGTTCGATCGAATGATTAAATCCTTCAAATCAAACAATTCGAAGGATTTCAGCGATCGATCAAATGATTTTACTTTGACTTCCAAAAACGTAGAAAAATGCTCTAGAAGGTCCCAATAGGCTAACATATCCCCTTCGGCAGGTTTAATTTGGCGAAGTATTGAAATCAAAGTTTTTTTTAAAGAGACAGTACTTCGATTATCGAAAGGTCAAATATTCGAACGATTTTACTTAGAATCAAAGTCGAAGTCGTAGTATTCTATTCAATGGTCAAAGTATCCAAAAAATTACTTTGAATTTCAAATTTTTTTACTTAGAACTTTCCCCCGAATTCACTTCGACCCTTGATAAATCTGCCCCTAAAAGTTACACCTTTACTACCCAAACACATTGAACAAATCCGTTCACCCCTCCTCACCAAAGAAATTGAGATTCTTGTCATCTGTGAGCTTTAGGTTTACTGCTGTTTCTACAGTTTTCAGGCACTAGGATGCAAAACTGCTTTCAGTTTGAGCACCAGCTAACATCCATCTTTTTGCTTAAAGGGATACTGTCATGGGAAAAAAATTTTTTTTCAAAATGAATCAGTTAATAGTGCTGCTCCAGCAGAATTCTGCACTGAAATCCATTTCTCAAAAGAGCAAACAGATTTTTTTATATTCAATTTTGAAATCTGACATGGGGCTAGACATTTTGTCAATTTCCCAGCTGCCCCATGTCATGTGACTTGTGCCTGCACTTCAGGAGAGAAATGCTTTTTTGGCAGGCTGCTGTTTTTCCTTTTCAATGTAACTGAATGTGTCTCAGTGAGACATGGGTTTTTACTATTGAGTGTTGTTCTTAGATCTACCAGGCAGCTGTTATCTTGTGTTAGGGAGCTGCTATCTGGTTACCTTCCCATTGTTCTTTTATTTGGCTGCTGGGGGGAAAAAGGGAGGGGGTGATAATCACTCCAACTTGCAGTACAGCAGTAAAGAGTGATTGAAGTTTATCAGAGCACAAGTCACATGACATGGGGCAGCTGGGAAATTGACAAAATGTCTAGCCCATTGTCAGATTTCAAAATAGAATATAAAAAAATCTGTTTGCTCTTTTGAGAGATGGATTTCAGTGCAGAATTCTGCTAGAGCAGCACTATTAACTGATTCATTTTGAAATTTTTTTTTTCCCATGACACTATCCATTTAAGGAAAAGTACAACCACTCTGCAGTGTGTGGTGATGTCACGGAAGTGTTGCCTTGCCTATTCCAGGGCTTCCAGGGTTCCTTATGACGTGGAAATTTCTCATATTTCGCCATATGGCCGCCACCGATGCAGGATAAGCGTCTTTAGGACTGACCTTTGCACAGTCGCCCGATCTTTCCGATTCCCATCGGATTTGTGTTCATCAGGCATGACTGCAGCATGCCGGGTGTGGCGCCGGTTGGGATTAAGGAATACGGACCACTGAACAAAGGTGTACTTTTACAAGATCAGTACAAGCCATGCTAAGATCACTGTGTCTGTGTATATATATATATTACCGGGGGAAGTGCCTTTTGTCCTGTTGTCTTTTGTTTGCCTAGGGAAGTCTACCTTTCCCCCCACTCTTCTATGGACATGTGTCTGTGTGCTGGTTCCACCAATTGATTCATAGCATAACATGCTCATTGATTGGATATATTGTAAGACCACCTTTTGTCTTAGTGTATAATAAACCACTGGCCATTGTAGAAGGAAGCAGAATACTGGACCCCAGCTAAGAACGACTGCTGTGACGTTATTTCCGGGGGATAGCGCAACATCACCACACGATACATCAAGGTTTCCGGATCGATTGTCCATTAAGGCAAAAGATCATTTAATTCTACTATAACAGATGGCGAGTCTATGGCACGAGGTTCAATTTTTCCCTTAATTTCAGCAGAATTAAAAGGGGCCATATCTTATTTCGGGCAGCAAAAAAAGGCCAGCATACCAAACCTACCAAAAGAACCGTTTGGGTGTATGTGTGTTTTTTCAGTATTAACTGCCCAGGTACTGGTTGGGGCATATCTGCATAACTGCTGTGGGGTTTTATTCATTTATTTAATTTTTAACCATAAGGGACTGTTATTGCCCCCTGCTGGAGGATCTGTGAGTGATTCAGACCAGTGGAGGGAGTTTCTGTGTATGCCAGGTGGTTGTAGGATAATCTTGTAGCAGGCAGATATGGCCAACAGTATCTAGAGGGGATTTAGAATCATTGTTTTTTTCATTTGTGTTTGTTTTCTGTCTGTCTACTAAGTGGTGTTTGTTTTAAAATTGCGACTCCATAGGTTTCATCCTTGAGAAAATCGTTTGTTTGGGAGGATTGTATTGCTTTTATTATTACAAGTTTCAATATTGGAGGTTGGGTAACAATCCGACCAATCTGAATTACAAACCAAGTTTCTAGCCCTTGCTGAGCGCTGAACAGGGGGAGCCTACGCCATTTTGAAATAGCACATGTGCCAGTGCCCATTTTGTCTTTGTCTTTAAGCACATGTGCCAGCAGGGCTGATCCTATCAAATGTGGGGCCCAATTGGGACCATGTTGGCGGGGCCCCTAGACAAAGTGTTGCTGGCTACTGACACACCAAGTATAAGAGAGTGAGAGGGATGAAATAGGGGCACATAATAGGGGCACACAGGGTAAGAGAGAGAGGGAGGAAATAGGAGAGTGAACTGGGCCAATTAGTTTGGGGCAGGCTGGGCCGATTCAGCTTGGGAGCAGGCTTGGTTGGATTGGGGGCAGGCAGGGCCTATCAAGGTTGGAGGAAAGCTGGACCTATGAGAGTTGGGGGCAGGCTAGACCTATGGAGTTGGGGGATAGGCTGGCTTATCAGAGTTTGGGGTGGGCTGGACCTATTGATTTGGGGATGGACTGGACTCTTAAAGTTGGGGGCAGGCCAGGCAGCATCATGTGCTGAGGTTAATATTATCTGTGCTGCCCTGTGGTGCGGGGCCCCCAGAGGTGCGGGGCCCTATTGGGCCTAATTGGTCCAATAGGCCTAAGGCCGGCCCTGTGTGCCAGCGGCCATGTTGTCTTAGTTTTTTGAAAAGGTATATTGGGCTATTGGTGGGAGGCACATCCCCTGCATATAACCCTAACAGTTGTTCTATTGTATATAATAGATTTTCATCTTTACATTTCATAACAGCAAAGTTCTCTTTGAACTTTTTGGAACATTTTTTACATTTTTGTTACACCTCTCTGCTGTTCCCTGCAGTCTATTGACTCCTACCTCCTCCAGGATAGGGGGTTTTCATAAGAAAGAGACCATCACATGGTGTTGTAATTGTCCTTTTGTGTGAGTGAAGGAAGAGTGTTGCATGATTTACAACATAAGGCTATTTGTTAACTTGCTATTTCTCTTTTTATACTCCTTGTTTTCCTGCTCTTTCTCTCTTTCTTTTTCCTCTCTTTATCCTTCCTTCCGTCCTTTATTCTCCCCATCTCTCTCACTTTTCTCCTTTTCTCTCTTTTAAAACACTTTTGCTTACCCACTCTCTCTCTCTGTCTATAACTACCGTACTAACTCCTTACCTTGCTCTTGGCTAGCCCTCTTTTCTGTTTTAATCTATTCTCAAACCAACACATTCTCTGTAGGTTTGGTTGGAAGACATCTTTTCCGTCATTGGAAGTCTGGTAGTTTATGATAGCTGCTGTCTTCTTATGAAAGTTGCTGTTAGGAAGGAAATTCCTGTTAATTACGACCATAAGGACTGTGCTGCGAAGTCGGGCTGTATAGGGCGAAAAAACAGTGAACTGGTTAGCTTTTTGTGAGGAGAAGTGGGCCAAGCCTACTCCGGTTCATCAGTTGTCGCGTGAGCTTTGTTCTCTTTTCTCTTCCCCTCGAGGTCCATCTTAAGGGTGAAAGGTGTCTGTGGTTCGTACCAAAGCCCGGGGGTGGAGTTTGTGGGGAAATTATTGAGGACTGTTTCTTGTTCGCTTTCTTGACTTTTCGTCACTGAGTGACCAGGTGTCCGCGGTTCGTACCGGAAGCTTGGGGGACGGAACTTGGGGAGGTGAACTGGGGAGGGGTTTCTCTGTTTCTATCTGTTTTTCTAGCCACTTTCTCTCAAAACCTATTGGCCTGACTGGGGTGACCAGGTGTCCGTGGTTCGTACCGGAATCCCTAGGAAGGTTCAACTATATCTCCCTTGTTCTCACTTCCTGTCGCTCCCTCTCACTTGCTGTCAACACTCCAGGCATTGGGGACTCTTATCCTGCAGTCAGGGCGCTGTTTTGAGCCAACCTGTCCGGATCCCTCGGCCGCTGATCCTTCTCTCTGAGTGGGCTACGGTGGATAATGTCCGTGGTTCGTATTTGAAGCCCTAGAGCTACTCAGAGGACAAACAGGTAAGGATCGACGGCGGTCTGCGCGGTGGACGTAGACAGTGTTGGACTGGGACACCAGGGGCCCACCCAAAAACCTTGGCCAGGGGCCCACCAATTAATCTTAGACCAGGGGCCTACTCTTAGAAATACATTTCCTTCTCTCCTCACTTAACCTAAATAGGCCAAATATTTAGCAGCATGAGGGCCCACTGACATCTGGGCCCACCGGGACTTTTCCTGGTATCCCGGTGGGTCAGTCCAACACTGGACGTAGACACTGTAGGTGGACGCATCTACTTGGAAAAAGCTTGAGACTCGAGTATTGGTGTAGGGAAATCTAGGGAATAGAAGGGTACCACTTCTGAGTTCAGGACGGCTCAGCAGCACATGAAATCCACATATGGAGGAGGGACTGTTAAGCCCCTCAAAGATTGGCACAAATGGTCTTCAGGTTTAGAATGGTCCATCCCTAAGGAGGGGACGTTTGAGGTCTGGATCTGGGAAAAGTTCGTTCGTGAGTTCCACTCCAGACTCCAAACACATGGGTCTTTAGAGAAGGCCAATTTGTGGTTACAGGAATCTACCAAGCCTTAGCAGCAGGGCATTCAAAAGTCTCAGACAGTAAGGTCAAACATAATCATGTACTTCCGTCCAGCCAGAACTGCAGAAAGCAATAATGATAAGGACGAGACAGAGCTGCAAACCGGTTTAAATTTGCTAGCAACACAGGTCATCTCAACAGCCTCAGCTCATCTGTCTCCATCACCATCCCCACATCTGGAATCCGCAAAAGATGCCTCTGACAAAACGGATTACTGCCGCCTTGGAAAATCCGATTTGGTCACCTTATGTGAAGCCAGAGGTATCTCTATAATAGACAAATCCAAATTAGAATGCATAGAGGCCTTGGAAAGGGATGACTTCCAATAGGGCCCTGAGGGGGATTACAGGCGCTACGGGGGGGCAAGGAATTCTGTAAGCAACTGACAGACAAAATGCCCACTATGTATTGTGTTGTGTCCCCATTCCAGTTTATGACAGCGATCCAGGGCCCAGATGAGGACGCCTCGGTCTATTTGCGGAGGTTAAAACAAGGGGTAACAGATGCAGGGTTTGAGCCAGGTCCAGATGCCCCAGAGAACACCCAGCCAATATCGCCCATCCATCTAATGTTAAAGGCTAAATTTCTGGCTGGATTGGTGCCTAAGCTAAGAGATAGGCTAATGGTTGCACGACCAGAGGCCCATTCTATGAGTTTCCACTCCCTTATGGCAACAATCCAGGCCATAGAACTGGACCTGCATGCCAGGAAAGAGGCCAAGTCGGCCAAAATCATGGCAGCTCTTGAGCTAATAGCCCAGGACCACCATCCCTATACTAGGAAAAAGAAACTCACCAAACATACTAATATAACTTGTTTTAATTGCGATCAAAAAGGACATTTAGCGCGCCACTGTCCAGAAAATGAGGACAAGAAAGAACAAAATTCTCCTAGTCCTTATAAAGTTGTTCCTTACCGGCCTCACGCACATAACCCAAACCCGGGGAAATCTTACCGTAGTACAGAGGGTGCCCCGGGAACCTACCATTTCATACCAGACCCTGAAACAGTTAAAACCATTGGAGCTGCTACACAGTCCCATAGCTTTGCCCACTAGGGGAAAGGCAAACCGGTGTCGGCCCATGTCAATCTATTTCTTGAGGAATTGCCATATCCTCTGTCCTGCCTCATCGACACCGGCGCTGCCAGGACTGTTCTAAAAACACAAGATCTAAAAGGCAGGATTCCACTCTCTGGCAACACAACCCCCACCATTGGGCTTACAGGTCATCCAGTGACTCTTAGGGAGACGAAATCATTGTACTGCAGGTTAGGTCAACACAGAGGGTGTTGTGGTAACTAGTGCACTCACAGACGAGTTGCTGTGTGCAGTGGTGGCAGTCCCGTATACTGGAGAACCTGGTACACATTTGTCCCTGGATGTACTAGCTGAGATAGACCCTAAGGTTTGGGCGGTTGACAAATATGATGTTGGCTTGCTGCCAGTACCTCCAGCCACTATACGGATTGCCCCCGGTTGCGTGCTACCAAAATTGCCACAGTATCCTCTGAGTATAGCGCAGATGGACAGTCTCAACATCCAGATTGATAGATATCTCCAAATCGGGGTCTTAACCCCAACACAATCACCCTGTAATACACCTTTATTTCCAGTGGCAAAAAAATCAGCCAAGGGTCAGGAAGTCACTTACCGACTGGTCCATGATCTCAGAGCCATTAACAAAATCATAGTCAGTGATGCCCCGTTAGTGCCTAATCCTCACACATTACTTGCGTCCATTCCTCCTAAAGCTTCGTACTTTAGTGTTATCGACTTGTCTAATGCCTTCTTTTCTGTTCCACTAGATCCACAGTGTTAATACATCTTTGCTTTTTCGTTCCAGGGTAGACAGCTGACATGGACCCGGTTACCACAGGGGTCCATGACTAGCCCATCGGAATATAGTTGCAAGCTAAAGGTTGTATTAGACCAGTGGGTGCCAGAGGATCCGAAGGTCGCACTGTTACAATATGTGGACGATCTGTTAGTTTGTTGCCCGGACAAGGATTCATGCTATAGACACACTATATCGCTACTGAACCATCTGGCATCCACTGGGAATAAGGCTAGCAAGGAAAAATTGCAGTTTTGTAAGGAGAAGGTTATTTTTCTAGGCCACTGTATCTCAAAAGGGACCCAACACCTGACAATACAACGGATACAGACTCTCAAAGACTTCACCCGACCTCGTAATGCCCGACAGTTGAGAGCCCTTCTAGGTCTGATCAATTACAGCAGAGATTGGATCCCTAATATTTCATTCAGAATGGGTCCTCTCTATACTTTCTGTGTTATTACAGAAAGTTGGTGACATAGTTTTAGATTCCCCTCTAACCTTTCTCATCCCACACTCTGTCCAAGAGATTCTCAACCAGGTCCAGACCAAACATCTTTCAGCAGCACGTCTGACCAAATCTGAAGTGACTCTCCTTACCCCATCTAACCTCACACTGAGACAATGTACAATCCTCAATCCCGCATCTCTTCTCCCGACCCATTCTGAATCGGAAGAAGAGGGGGGGGGACGAAGGGATTGTGACTGACTCTAACCCAACCATGACAGAACCAACAGACAATCACAACTGTCTTGAACTCATGGAACCCGAGACAGAAGCAGTACAACATCCACCTCCCTTAAGGTCGAGGAACGTGACGGGTAGATCCACGCCAGCCACTGCAAGAAGCTGCTGGACTATCAAGTGCAATGATCAGGTGCATTGTTTCTATATACACTTGTTGTTTAATGTATTTTGGAAACTGTTATGAGGAGTCACATCCGATTTCACTGTTCAAGATGCATTTACAATTAGCAAAGACAGCAAATAGGTCCAACTGCTGGGTGTGCTCCAAACCCCTTCCGAGCCAGAGCATCCCGGCGATGGCGGCAGTACATGCCCTTTATGACATCAGGGTGGGCATGAGAAAATTTAGTCCTTCAGGTAGATCAGCGGAACGCCATCTGTCCATAGAATTTAATCAGACATTCTTAGATGGTAATGTCACCTATGGTCTTGATGTCAGCCCCGAGGCTTGTACTAGACTTAGCAGACCCGTGTGGGTATCCGGTCAATTAGGCCAGTCCGGGATTTGTTTTAATATCAGCTCTGGTTTTGGAGCCAAGTCCCTGGGGAGGACCGAATGCCCATCTGGGATAACCATCCAGATCGACCATAGAATCCCTGACAGTAACAACCTAACCACCAGACATGATTATGTCTGCTGGGGGGGAGGGTGTGACATTCAGGAGGGTGCAGCAATCCCATTATCCATCCAGTTGTTGTGCAATGCCCGTAACCCCAATGACCTTTGTGTCTCATTAACTGGGCCCTATTACTTTTTGTGCGGCCAGGCTGCCTATAGAGTCGTTCCCCCGAATACTAGAGGGTCATGCTCTTTAGTCAGGTTAAACCCTGCCTCCTACATTGCCGACGGTCACAAGGACCTGATGGTGCAGAGGAGGGTAAGTGTGGGAAGAAGGACCAGGAGAGAGCTATTCTCCGCAGGGGACCGTGCATGGGCATGGTTTCCGGCATGGACCGGATGGGGTATAGAACTTATGAAGCGGCTAAATAATTTTTCCATCACAATGGACAAGATGTTTAATGAGACAGTCGAAGCCATGAGAGAAATTTCTTCTGAACAACGACAGCTGAAGACCCTTATGCTTCAGGAGAAAATGGCTCTCGACTATCTTTTAGCATCAAAGGGGGGTTTCTGTGAGTTCATCGGGGAGGATTGCTGTACCTGGGTGGAAGATACTGGGGACAAGGTTCAGGCCCATCTTGACAAGGTGAAAGCATTACAGGGACAAGCACGCGCTATTGCAGAGGAGGGTTGGAACCCCTTTAAAGGTTTAGGGGGCTTTGGTGATATGTTGTTTTCTATTGGATCATGGCTTAAAGAAGTTGGAGTGTATGTCCTGATGCTGCTCTGCTTTCTTTTCCTCCTCTATGTGACGGCGAGAATGACCTGTTGTTTGGTGAACCAAGTTGCAAAGAGCCGTGCAGAGGACCATGTGATGATTCCATAAAGAGTCATCGCCTGAAGCATCCGGAACCCTTTACCTCAGGAAGATCAGCACAGGAAGAACCACCACCTTTTTTAACATAAACTATGGACTGTCCCTAAAAGAACCGACTTCTTCCCTTCTTGGAGACTTTTTTTGGGCTGTTCTTCTCAAAGAAGACATAACCAGAAACCTTGTATAATGACATCACCTGGCCAGTCTGGACCTCATGATCAAGATATAAAGAAGATCAAGAATATTAGGCCGGTTCTTCTTGTTAGTGCATTTGTAGTGTAGCATGTTCCCTTTTCTTTCTGTACCCTTTAGAAGCTTTGGTTGGAGTGATTGTAGCGTTAGGAAGCCTTTGCTGTGACGACATATGGTGAAAAAGGAGGGACTGACGTGGAAATTTCTCATATTTCGCCATATGGCCGCTACCGATGCAGGATAAGCGTCTTTACGACCGACCTTTGCACAGTCGCCCGATCTTTCCGATTCCCATCCGTTTTTTGTTCATCAGGCATGACTGCAGCATGCCGGGTGTGGCACCAGTTGGGATTAAGGAATACGGACCACTGAACAAAGGTGTACTTTTACAAGATCAGTACAAGCCATGCTAAGATCACTGTGTCTGTGTATATGTATATTACCGGGGGAAGTGCCTTTTGTCCTGGTGTCTTTTGTTTGCCTAGGGAAGTCTACCTTCCCCCCCCTCTTCTATGGACATGTGTCTGTGTGCTGGTTTCACCAATTGATTCATAGCATAACATGCTCATTGATTGGATATATTGTAAGACCACCTTTTGTCTTAGTGTATAATAAACCACTGGCCATTGTAGAAGGAGGCAGAATACTGGACCCCAGCTAAGAACGACTGCTGTGACGTTATTTCCGGGGGATTGCGCAACATCACCACACGATACATCAAGGTTTCCGGATCGATTGTCCATTAAGGCAAAAGATCATTTAATTCTACTATAACACTTACACTCTGCCCTAATAGCTTGTATATGGGTGGAGGCTGAGGCAGGCTGAATCCAGCAAGAGGCGTTTGTGTGTTAAGGATTACTCACTGACAAGTGTATGCAGTTTCTAAATAGGATTACCGATCAGGAAAAGCCCTCTCAAACAAAATATAGAGCGGACCCTCTGGCATTTGCCTGAACCGACAGATTGTCAGTCCGGTCCTGGCTATAAGAGTCATTCACTGAGCACCAGCAGGCACAGAGCCCTGTACGTCGCCTAGGCATGGGGGTATGTGCTTTTTATTGTCCTAAAGAGGTGTGCTTTTGAACCCCTTAGTGTCCTTCACTATACATAGGAACTAGGAGTCAGAGCTGACTGATGAGTCTTCCTAGCTTTGAAACCATTCAGGTGACTCCAGGTACTTGGGTAATATGCATTCTAGGGCAGTAGCATTCCTTTCATGGAGACATATAGAAAGTTTGATCGCGATACACAAGATTATCTTTTAAATCGCGTATACACATGGAGAGAAGAGCGCTACTTACAACAGTGGGAACGCACAGAGCAGAGTACCGGATGGCGCGCCCCACGGAATTACAGACGGAGGAACGGCGATCAATCTACAACTCCTCCTGTGTACGGTATGCACAGCCAAAGAAGGAATTATCAAAGACCGGTGGAGCAGACATACCAGTACACCGGCTCCCAGAGTGATCGTGCGGCAAATGAAGCCAGAGTATATCCCGCGGATCCAAGAAGAGATTCTGTTTCTTCCTCTTCTTTTTTAGATTCCAGCCAGGAGAGCGTGACTATAGGTCGCGACAGAAATCCACCTGTGGACAGCAATCGAGGCCGGAAAACACACGGAGTCCCTCCACTACGGGGGAATTACATGCCCCGCACAAGGCAGCAGAGGAGGTAAACCTTCTTATTAATATTTCTACATATAGACTTTCTCAAGATGAACTTTCCGTGTTGAATAAAGGATTAGGCTTCGTGCCAACATATAAAGGTGACTTTATTGAATGGGAAATTGACTTCCAAAATTTTTTACGAACGCTTAAACTAAAAATGTATTTTGCTGACACTAAGTTATAGAAAGATCTGCTGACATAAAGAATAATTCTTCTCATACAAGTAGTTTTGTCCCCCAGATTGAAAATAGTGCACTTAGTACTTTTGAGAAGGTTGTGCATATGGAAAAAAAGAAAATATGGGATAAACGAATGCATTCTAAATATAAATACAATTTGTCATTGAAGGAAAAGAAAGCTTTAGACTCTTTAAAAAACAATGAGTCAATAATAATAAAAAAAGCCGATAAAGGGGGGGCAATTATAGTAATGGATAATACAATGTACATTAATGAAGCTTATAAACAATTGGAAACTCCAGGCCATTATGAGTTAATTGGGAGTGACCCCACCACTAAGGTTAAAGAAATAGTGGATGGTATGGTAACAGAAGCATATAATAATAATATTATTCCCAAGAATGTATTTGAATTTCTCATTACAGATTATCCAAGGATACCTGTCCTAAATCTATTGCCAAAAATTCATAAAAGTATTGAAAATCCCCCAGGACGCCCAATTGTCTCGGGAATCGGGTCTGTTTTAGAACCGTTAGCCCAATTTGTTGACACCTTTTTGCAACCTATAGTTACAAATATCCCCACCTGTTTAAAGGATACAAAAGACTTATTGAATAAACAAGCAGTTTTACCTATTCTCCCAAATAACACTATGCTGGCTAGTATAGATATACAAAGTTTATATACCTCTATACCTCAGGAGGAGGGGATTAAGTATGTTGAAGAAGCACTTTTGGATACAAATATAGAACATCAATTGATTTATTTTCTACTTGACAGGAAGCTAATTTGAGCCATAAAACTGTTACATTTACAGTAGAAATGTCAGAAAATAAATTAAACTTTTTGGATGTGAATTTGAGGATTAATAATGGGAGAATTATTACAAACTTATATAGGAAAGAAACAGAGAAAAATAGTTTACTGCATGCAGGTAGTTTTCATAACCCAAGCACAATTAGAGCTATTTCAAAAGGACAATTTTTACGTGCCAAACGCATAACCTCTTTGGACACGGACTATGAAAATTCGAGTCAAATTTTATATAACCGGTTTTTAGAACGAGGTTATTCGCCAGTAGAACTGTCTAAAGCGATGAAGGAAGTGGCTACGGTTAAAAGGGAGAATTTGTTAGACCAAAGGTCATTTGTTAAGAATAGAAATAATCGGTATTGGTAAAGTATTAGAGATCAACTAGATGGTGTCGTTTCTGAAGAAACCACAAGATGTTGGCTTTGAAACGCAAGAGGTGTTGAGGCCAGTCGCCCCTGGTGCATAGAGAGTACACAAAGTTGGTAGAATCTGGTTTAAAACTGTGAAAATCGAAGCAGATCAAATTGTACCATTAAAATCAATCCAAAAAACCTGATTGGCTGTTTTTGGCTCCACCCACTTTTAAAATTTGAACCCCAGTCCCCCTGTGACCGACTGTGCCAAGTTTGATGTCCCTGCCATTAACTGTGAAAGAATGGCAGCAACTTATATATTGACATTGATTAGCAATAGGTAACATTTGATTGGCTGTTTTAAGCTCCACCCAGTTTTCCAAATTTTAACCCCAGTCATGGTCTGTACCAAGTTTGGGGCCTCTGGCTTTAAAACTGTGAGAATGACAGTATTTGAAACTTTTACATTGAAGTCAATAGGTAAAATCTGATTGGCTGTTATTGGCTCCGCCCACTTTCCCTAAATTTTGACCACAGTCACCCAGTGAGTAATTGTGCTGAGTTTGGGACACTTGGCATGGACGCCATAATAATAGCAGCAATTTGGCGTTTTTTTATTAAGGTCAATGGCTGAAGTCCGATTGGCTGTTGTTGCCCCGCCCCCTTTTTTTCCTAATTCTGAACCAGAGTCACCAAGTGACTAACACTTTAAGGTTTCGGAATCATGACATTTAACCTGTAAAAATGGCAGCAGTTTTATGTTTTTCTCTTGAAAATCAATGAATGACATTTGATTGGTTGTTGGTGGCTCCACCCACTTTTCCTAACTTTGAAGTGCAAACACCCAGTGAGCACATTTGTGATATTCGAGGTCCATGACATCAATAATGTGCAAATGGCAGCAATTTTAATTTTTCCCATTGAAATCATCAAAGAAATCTGATTGGTTGTTTTTGGCTCCACCCACTTTTCCAGATTTTGATCCCAGTCCTCCAGTGACCAACTGTGCCAAGTTTGAGGACCCTCCCATGAACAATCTAAGAGCGGCGACAGTTTTAACTTTTCCCATTGAAACAACTGGCTAATATTTGATTGGCTGTGGTAGACTCCGCCCACTTTTCCAAATTCTAACCCCAGTGACCCATGGTGCCAAGTTTGGGGTCTCTGGCTTTAACACTGTGGGAATGACAGTGTTTGACATTTTCTCATTGAAGTCAATAGGGAAAATCTGATTGGCTGTTTGTTGCTCCGCCCACTTTTTGGAGTCCCCAAAATGTGACAGAACTTTTCAGGTTGACCCCATGACTAAGTGACCCAAGTTTGGTGAGTGTAACTTTAATGATGTACGAGTGGCAAAAGTTTCAAATTTGCCAATGAAAGTCTATGGGAAAAAATGGGGTCTTTGGGGGGCCGCCACAGGGCCACGGAGGGTGGGATTGCTTAACAGAGCACAAGCAACCTATTCGGGTATGAGCCCAACAAGTGTGCAAAGTTTCATAATTGTACTCCTAAAACTCTGGGAGGAGTAGCGTTTAGAAAATTGCTAAAATTTCATTGGCTGTTGGTAGCTCCGCCCCACTTTGGGGTGCCCCCCAAAAATACATATTTTTATTCGGGGTGGCACCAACAATATGCGGTCCGAGTTTGGGGAGTGTAGCTTCAAAACTGTACGAGCGGCAGCGATTTGAAAATTTTCCCTGTCAAAGTCAATACGAAAAAAGGCGTCTTCGGTGGTCCGCCGCACGGGCGCAGTGGGTGGGATCGCTTACTAAAGCACAAGCAACGTACTTTGCTATAAGGCGAATAGGTGTGGAAAGTTTGGCGCTTGTACCCCTAAAACTGTAGGAGGAATAGCGTTTAGAAAACCGGGGGGCGCTAATAATAACTAGAGGGTGTCGTTTCTGAAGAAACCACGGGATGTTGGCTATGAAACGCTATAGGTGTCTTGCCCAGTCGCCCCCGGTGCCTAGAGAGTACACAAAGTCGGTAGAATCCGGATTAAAACGGTGAAATTTAAAGCCAATCCAATTTTACCATTGAAATCCATTCAAACAAACTGGCTATTTTTGGCTCCGCCCACTTTTAAAAATTTGCATCCCAGTCACCCCTTCACCAAATGGACCAAGTTTGAGCACTCTTACATTAACAGTGTAAGATTGACAGGAATTTAAATATTCCCATTGAATAGCGTTTGGTAAAATGTGATTGGCTGTCTTAAGCTCCGCCCAGTTTTCTGAATTTTAACCCCAGTTACCTAGTCATGGTCAGTGCCAAGTTTGGGGCCTCCGGTTTTAAAACTGTGAGAACGGCGGTAATACAAAATTTTACATTAAAGTCAAGAGGTGAAAACTGATTGGCTGTTTTTGGCTCCACCCACTTTTCCTAAATTTTGACCGCAGTCACCCAGTGAGTAATTGAGTCAAGTTTGGTACACCTAGCATTTAAACTGTGATAATAGCAGCAGTTTATCATTTTTCTTTAAGGTCAATGGCTGAAATCTGATTGGTTGTTGTTGCCCCGCCCCTTTTTTTCCTAATTATGAACCACAGTCACTCAGTGACTAACATTTCAAAGTTTGTGAATGCTGTGATTTAATGTGTAAAAATGGCAGCATTTTTATTTTTTTCTAGTGAAAATCAATGAATGAAATTCGATTGGTTGTTGGTGGCTCCGCCCACTTTTTCTAAACTTGAAGTGGAAACCCCCAGCGGCCACATTTGTGATATTCAAGGTCCCTGACATCAATACTGTGAGAATGGCAGCCTTCTTAATTGTTCCCATTAAAATCAATCAAAGAAATCTGATTGGCTGTCTTAAGCTCCGCCCAGTTTTCTGAATTTTAACCCCAGTTACCTAGTCATGGTCAGTGCTAAGTTTGGGACCTCTGGTTTTAAAACTGTGAGAACGGCAGTAATCAAAAATTTTACATTGAAGTCAATAGGTGAAAACTGATTGGCCGTTTTTGGCTCCACCCACTTTTCCTAAATTTTGACCGCAGTCACCCAGTGAGTAATTGAGCCAAGTTTGGTACACCTAGCATTTAAACCGTGATAATAGCAGCAGTTTATCATTTTTAATTAAGGTCAATGGCTGAAATCTGATTGGCTGTTGTTGCCCCGCCCCTTTTTTTTCCTAATTGTGAACCACAGTCACTCAGTGACTAACATTCCAAAGTTTGGGAATGCTGTCATTTATTGTGTAAAAATGGCAGCATTTTTATTTTTTTCTATTGAAAATCAATGAATGAAATTCGATTGGTTGTTGGTGGCTCCGCCCACTTTTTCTAAACTTGAAGTGGAAACCACCAGCGACCACATTTGTGATATTCAAGGTCCCTGACATCAATACTGAGAGAATGGCAGCCTTCTTAATTGTTCTCATTAAAATCAATCAAAGAAATCTGATTGGTTGGTTTTGGCTCCACCCACTTTTCTTAATTTTAATCCCAGTCCCCCAGTGACCAACTGTGCCAAGTTTGAGGACCCTGCCATTAACCGTCTAAGAGCGGCAGCAGTTTAACATTTTCCTATTTATTTGAATGGCTGAAATTTGATTGGCTGTTGTAGACTCCGCCCACTTTAGGTAAATTTTAGCCGAGTCACCCAGTGACCCACGGTGCCAAGTTTGGGAGAGCTCTAGCTTTAATACTGTGAGAATTACAGCTGTTTACATTTTCTCATTGAAGTCAATAGGGAAAATCTGATTGGTTGTTTGCGGCTCCGCCCACTTTTTTGGGTCCCCATAATAGGACAGAATTTTTCAGTTTCACCCCATGACTAAATGAGCCAAGTTTGGTGAGTGTAACTTCAAAGCTGTACAAGTGGCAAAAGTTTCAAGTTTTCCAATGAAAGTCTATGGGGAAAAAAGGGGTCGTCGGGGGGTCGCCACAGGGGCACGGAGGTTGGGATCGCTTAACAAAGCACAAGCAACCTATTCGAGTATGAGTCGAACAAGTGTGCAAAGTTTCATAATTGTACTCCTAAAACTCTGGGAGGAGTAGCGTTTAGAAAATTGCTCAATTTTCATTGGGCGTTGGTAGCTCCGCCCACTTTGGGGTGCCCCCCCAAAATACTTATTTTTATTCGGGGTGACATCAACTATATGTGGTCTGAGTTTGGGGACTGTATCTTCAAAACTGTACAAGTACAAGCGATTTGAAATTTTTCCCTGTCAATCTCAATGGGAAAAAAGGGGTCGTCGGGGGGTCGCCACAGGGGCGGGGTGGGTCCCCAAAATAAGACAGAATTTTTCAGCTTCACCTCATGACTAAATGACCCAAGTTTGGTGAGTGTAACTTCAAAGCTGTACAAGTGGCAAAAGTTTCAAGTTTTCCAATGAAAGTCTATGGGGAAAAATGGGGTCGTCAGGGGGTCGCCACAGGGGCACGGAGGGTGGGATCGCTTAACAAAGCACAAGCAACCTATTCGGGTATGAGCCGAACAAGTGTGCAAAGTATCATAATTGTACTCCTAAACCTCTGGGAGGAGTAGCGTATAGAAAATTGCTAAATTTTCATTGGGCGTTGGTAGCTCCGCCCACTTTGGGGTGCCCCCCCAAAATACTTATTTTTATTCGGGGTGACATCAACAATATGTGGTCCGAGTTTGGGGACTGTATCTTCAAAACTGTACGAGTGGCGGCGATTTGAAATTTTTCCCTGTCAAAGTCAATGGGAAAAAAGGGGTCGTCGGGGGGTCGCCACAGGGGCGGGGTGGGTGGGATCGCTTATTAAAGCACAAGCAACGTACTTTGCTATAAGAGGAATAAGTGTGGAAAGTTTGGCGCTTGCACCCCTAAAACTGTAGGAGGAGTAGCGTTTAGAAAATGGGGTTCGCCAATAATAATAATAACTAGAGGGTGTCGTTTCTGAAGAAACCACGGGATGTTGGCTATGAAACGCTATAGGTGTCTTGCCCAGTCGCCCCCGGTGCCTAGAGAGTACACAAAGTCGGTAGAATCCGGATTAAAACGGTGAAATTTAAAGCCAATCCAATTTTACCATTGAAATCCATTCAAACAAACTGGCTATTTTTGGCTCCGCCCACTTTTAAAAATTTGCATCCCAGTCACCCCTTCACCAAATGGACCAAGTTTGAGCACTCTTACATTAACAGTGTAAGATTGAAAGGAATTTAAATATTCCCATTGAATAGCGTTTGGTAAAATGTGATTGGCTGTCTTAAGCTCCGCCCAGTTTTCTGAATTTTAACCCCAGTTACCTAGTCATGGTCAGTGCCAAGTTTGGGGCCTCCGGTTTTAAAACTGTGAGAACGGCGGTAATACAAAATTTTACATTAAAGTCAAGAGGTGAAAACTGATTGGCTGTTTTTGGCTCCACCCACTTTTCCTAAATTTTGACCGCAGTCACCCAGTGAGTAATTGAGTCAAGTTTGGTACACCTAGCATTTAAACTGTGATAATAGCAGCAGTTTATCATTTTTCTTTAAGGTCAATGGCTGAAATCTGATTGGTTGTTGTTGCCCCGCCCCTTTTTTTCCTAATTATGAACCACAGTCACTCAGTGACTAACATTTCAAAGTTTGTGAATGCTGTGATTTAATGTGTAAAAATGGCAGCATTTTTATTTTTTCTAGTGAAAATCAATGAATGAAATTCGATTGGTTGTTGGTGGCTCCGCCCACTTTTTCTAAACTTGAAGTGGAAACCCCCAGCGGCCACATTTGTGATATTCAAGGTCCCTGACATCAATACTGTGAGAATGGCAGCCTTCTTAATTGTTCCCATTAAAATCAATCAAAGAAATCTGATTGGCTGTCTTAAGCTCCGCCCAGTTTTCTGAATTTTAACCCCAGTTACCTAGTCATGGTCAGTGCTAAGTTTGGGACCTCTGGTTTTAAAACTGTGAGAACGGCAGTAATCAAAAATTTTACATTGAAGTCAATAGGCGAAAACTGATTGGCCGTTTTTGGCTCCACCCACTTTTCCTAAATTTTGACCGCAGTCACCCAGTGAGTAATTGAGCCAAGTTTGGTACACCTAGCATTTAAACCGTGATAATAGCAGCAGTTTATCATTTTTAATTAAGGTCAATGGCTGAAATCTGATTGGCTGTTGTTGCCCCGCCCCTTTTTTTTCCTAATTGTGAACCACAGTCACTCAGTGACTAACATTCCAAAGTTTGGGAATGCTGTCATTTATTGTGTAAAAATGGCAGCATTTTTATTTTTTTCTATTGAAAATCAATGAATGAAATTCGATTGGTTGTTGGTGGCTCCGCCCACTTTTTCTAAACTTGAAGTGGAAACCCCCAGCGACCACATTTGTGATATTCAAGGTCCCTGACATCAATACTGAGAGAATGGCAGCCTTCTTAATTGTTCTCATTAAAATCAATCAAAGAAATCTGATTGGTTGGTTTTGGCTCCACCAACTTTTCTTAATTTTAATCCCAGTCCCCCAGTGACCAACTGTGCCAAGTTTGAGGACCCTGCCATTAACCGTCTAAGAGCGGCAGCAGTTTAACATTTTCCTATTTATTTGAATGGCTGAAATTTGATTGGCTGTTGTAGACTCCGCCCACTTTAGGTAAATTTTAGCCGAGTCACCCAGTGACCCACGGTGCCAAGTTTGGGAGAGCTCTAGCTTTAATACTGTGAGAATTACAGCTGTTTACATTTTCTCATTGAAGTCAATAGGGAAAATCTGATTGGTTGTTTGCGGCTCCGCCCACTTTTTTGGGTCCCCAAAATAGGACAGAATTTTCAGTTTCACCCCATGACTAAATGAGCCAAGTTTGGTGAGTGTAACTTCAAAACTGTACAAGTGGCAGCGATTTGAAATTTTTCCCTGTCAATCTCAATGGGAAAAAAGGGGTCGTCGGGGGGGTCGCCACAGGGGCACGGAGGGTGGGATCGCTTAACAAAGCACAAGCAACCTATTCGGGTATGAGCCGAACAAGTGTGCAAAGTATCATAATTGTACTCCTAAACCTCTGGGAGGAGTAGCGTATAGAAAATTGCTAAATTTTCATTGGGCGTTGGTAGCTCCGCCCACTTTGGGGTGCCCCCCCAAAATACTTATTTTTATTCGGGGTGACATCAACAATATGTGGTCCGAGTTTGGGGACTGTATCTTCAAAACTGTACGAGTGGCGGCGATTTGAAATTTTTCCCTGTCAAAGTCAATGGGAAAAAAGGGGTCGTCGGGGGGTCGCCACAGGGGCGGGGTGGGTGGGATCGCTTATTAAAGCACAAGCAACGTACTTTGCTATAAGAGGAATAAGTGTGGAAAGTTTGGCGCTTGCACCCCTAAAACTGTAGGAGGAGTAGCGTTTAGAAAATGGGGTTCGCCAATAATAATAATAAGAAGAAGAAGAAGAAGAACGAGCTGAACTCGAAGAACAGTATGTTGGCTATTTCATAGCCAACATAACTAGAGGGTGTCGTTTCTGAAGAAACCACGGGATGTTGGCTATGAAACGCTATAGGTGTCTTGCCCAGTCGCCCCCGGTGCCTAGAGAGTACACAAAGTCGGTAGAATCCGGATTAAAACGGTGAAATTTAAAGCCAATCCAATTTTACCATTGAAATCCATTCAAACAAACTGGCTATTTTTGGCTCCGCCCACTTTTAAAAATTTGCATCCCAGTAACCCCTTCACCAAATGGACCAAGTTTGAGCACTCTTACATTAACAGTGTAAGATTGACAGGAATTTAAATATTCCCATTGAATAGCGTTTGGTAAAATGTGATTGGCTGTCTTAAGCTCCGCCCAGTTTTCTGAATTTTAACCCCAGTTACCTAGTCATGGTCAGTGCCAAGTTTGGGGCCTCCGGTTTTAAAACTGTGAGAACGGCGGTAATACAAAATTTTACATTAAAGTCAAGAGGTGAAAACTGATTGGCTGTTTTTGGCTCCACCCACTTTTCCTAAATTTTGACCGCAGTCACCCAGTGAGTAATTGAGTCAAGTTTGGTACACCTAGCATTTAAACTATGATAATAGCAGCAGTTTATCATTTTTCTTTAAGGTCAATGGCTGAAATCTGATTGGTTGTTGTTGCCCCGCCCCTTTTTTTCCTAATTATGAACCCCAGTCACTCAGTGACTAACATTTCAAAGTTTGTGAATGCTGTCATTTAATGTGTAAAAATGGCAGCATTTTTATTTTTTTCTAGTGAAAATCAATGAATGAAATTCGATTGGTTGTTGGTGGCTCCGCCCACTTTTTCTAAACTTGAAGTGGAAACCCCCAGCGACCACATTTGTGATATTCAAGGTCCCTGACATCAATACTGAGAGAATGGCAGCCTTCTTAATTGTTCTCATTAAAATCAATCAAAGAAATCTGATTGGTTGGTTTTGGCTCCACCCACTTTTCTTAATTTTAATCCCAGTCCCCCAGTGACCAACTGTGCCAAGTTTGAGGACCCTGCCATTAACCGTCTAAGAGCGGCAGCAGTTTAACATTTTCCTATTTATTTGAATGGCTGAAATTTGATTGGCTGTTGTAGACTCCGCCCACTTTAGGTAAATTTTAGCCGAGTCACCCAGTGACCCACGGTGCCAAGTTTGGGAGAGCTCTAGCTTTAATACTGTGAGAATTACAGCTGTTTACATTTTCTCATTGAAGTCAATAGGGAAAATCTGATTGGTTGTTTGCGGCTCCGCCCACTTTTTTGGGTCCCCAAAATAGGACAGAATTTTTCAGTTTCACCCCATGACTAAATGAGCCAAGTTTGGTGAGTGTAACTTCAAAACTGTACAAGTGGCAGCGATTTGAAATTTTTCCCTGTCAATCTCAATGGGAAAAAAGGGGTCGTCGGGGGGGTCGCCACAGGGGCACGGAGGGTGGGATCGCTTAACAAAGCACAAGCAACCTATTCGGGTATGAGCCGAACAAGTGTGCAAAGTATCATAATTGTACTCCTAAACCTCTGGGAGGAGTAGCGTATAGAAAATTGCTAAATTTTCATTGGGCGTTGGTAGCTCCGCCCACTTTGGGGTGCCCCCCCAAAATACTTATTTTTATTCGGGGTGACATCAACAATATGTGGTCCGAGTTTGGGGACTGTATCTTCAAAACTGTACGAGTGGCGGCGATTTGAAATTTTTCCCTGTCAAAGTCAATGGGAAAAAAGGGGTCGTCGGGGGGTCGCCACAGGGGCGGGGTGGGTGGGATCGCTTATTAAAGCACAAGCAACGTACTTTGCTATAAGAGGAATAAGTGTGGAAAGTTTGGCGCTTGCACCCCTAAAACTGTAGGAGGAGTAGCGTTTAGAAAATGGGGTTCGCCAATAATAATAATAACTAGAGGGTGTCGTTTCTGAAGAAACCACGGGATGTTGGCTATGAAACGCTATAGGTGTCTTGCCCAGTCGCCCCCGGTGCCTAGAGAGTACACAAAGTCGGTAGAATCCGGATTAAAACGGTGAAATTTAAAGCCAATCCAATTTTACCATTGAAATCCATTCAAACAAACTGGCTATTTTTGGCTCCGCCCACTTTTAAAAATTTGCATCCCAGTCACCCCTTCACCAAATGGACCAAGTTTGAGCACTCTTACATTAACAGTGTAAGATTGACAGGAATTTAAATATTCCCATTGAATAGCGTTTGGTAAAATGTGATTGGCTGTCTTAAGCTCCGCCCAGTTTTCTGAATTTTAACCCCAGTTACCTAGTCATGGTCAGTGCCAAGTTTGGGGCCTCCGGTTTTAAAACTGTGAGAACGGCGGTAATACAAAATTTTACATTAAAGTCAAGAGGTGAAAACTGATTGGCTGTTTTTGGCTCCACCCACTTTTCCTAAATTTTGACCGCAGTCACCCAGTGAGTAATTGAGTCAAGTTTGGTACACCTAGCATTTAAACTATGATAATAGCAGCAGTTTATCATTTTTCTTTAAGGTCAATGGCTGAAATCTGATTGGTTGTTGTTGCCCCGCCCCTTTTTTTCCTAATTATGAACCCCAGTCACTCAGTGACTAACATTTCAAAGTTTGTGAATGCTGTCATTTAATGTGTAAAAATGGCAGCATTTTTATTTTTTTCTAGTGAAAATCAATGAATGAAATTCGATTGGTTGTTGGTGGCTCCGCCCACTTTTTCTAAACTTGAAGTGGAAACCCCCAGCGACCACATTTGTGATATTCAAGGTCCCTGACATCAATACTGAGAGAATGGCAGCCTTCTTAATTGTTCTCATTAAAATCAATCAAAGAAATCTGATTGGTTGGTTTTGGCTCCACCCACTTTTCTTAATTTTAATCCCAGTCCCCCAGTGACCAACTGTGCCAAGTTTGAGGACCCTGCCATTAACCGTCTAAGAGCGGCAGCAGTTTAACATTTTCCTATTTATTTGAATGGCTGAAATTTGATTGGCTGTTGTAGACTCCGCCCACTTTAGGTAAATTTTAGCCGAGTCACCCAGTGACCCACGGTGCCAAGTTTGGGAGAGCTCTAGCTTTAATACTGTGAGAATTACAGCTGTTTACATTTTCTCATTGAAGTCAATAGGGAAAATCTGATTGGTTGTTTGCGGCTCCGCCCACTTTTTTGGGTCCCCAAAATAGGACAGAATTTTTCAGTTTCACCCCATGACTAAATGAGCCAAGTTTGGTGAGTGTAACTTCAAAGCTGTACAAGTGGCAAAAGTTTCAAGTTTTCCAATGAAAGTCTATGGGGAAAAAAGGGGTCGTCGGGGGTCGCCACAGGGGCACGGAGGTTGGGATCGCTTAACAAAGCACAAGCAACCTATTCGAGTATGAGTCGAACAAGTGTGCAAAGTTTCATAATTGTACTCCTAAAACTCTGGGAGGAGTAGCGTTTAGAAAATTGCTCAATTTTCATTGGGCGTTGGTAGCTCCGCCCACTTTGGGGTGCCCCCCCAAAATACTTATTTTTATTCGGGGTGACATCAACTATATGTGGTCCGAGTTTGGGGACTGTATCTTCAAAACTGTACAAGTGGCAGCGATTTGAAATTTTTCCCTGTCAATCTCAATGGGAAAAAAGGGGTCGTCGGGGGGTCGCCACAGGGGCGGGGTGGGTCCCCAAAATAGGACAGAATTTTTCAGCTTCACCCCATGACTAAATGACCCAAGTTTGGTGAGTGTAACTTCAAAGCTGTACAAGTGGCAAAAGTTTCAAGTTTTCCAATGAAAGTCTATGGGGAAAAATGGGGTCGTCGGGGGTCGCCACAGGGGCACGGAGGGTGGGATCGCTTAACAAAGCACAAGCAACCTATTCGGGTATGAGCCGAACAAGTGTGCAAAGTATCATAATTGTACTCCTAAACCTCTGGGAGGAGTAGCGTATAGAAAATTGCTAAATTTTCATTGGGCGTTGGTAGCTCCGCCCACTTTGGGGTGCCCCCCCAAAATACTTATTTTTATTCGGGGTGACATCAACAATATGTGGTCCGAGTTTGGGGACTGTATCTTCAAAACTGTACGAGTGGCGGCGATTTGAAATTTTTCCCTGTCAAAGTCAATGGGAAAAAAGGGGTCGTCGGGGGGTCGCCACAGGGGCGGGGTGGGTGGGATCGCTTATTAAAGCACAAGCAACGTACTTTGCTATAAGAGGAATAAGTGTGGAAAGTTTGGCGCTTGCACCCCTAAAACTGTAGGAGGAGTAGCGTTTAGAAAATGGGGTTCGCCAATAATAATAAGAAGAACGAGCTGAACTCGAAGAACAGTATGTTGGCTATTTCATAGCCAACATAATAATAATAAGAAGAAGAACGAGCTGAACTCGAAGAACAGTATGTTGGCTATTTCATAGCCAACATAACGAGCTGAACTCGAAGAACAGTATGTTGGCTATTTCATAGCCAACATAATAATAAGAATAAGAACGAACTGAACTAGTAGATCAAGATGTTGGCTTTTTCAAAGCCAACATAATAATAAGAAGAATAAGAACGAGCTGAACTAGTAGAACAGTATGTTGGCTTCTTCAAAGCCAACATAATAAGAAGAAGAAGAATAAGAACGAGCTGAACTAGTAGATCAAGATGTTGGCTTTTTCAAAGCCAACATAATTATGTCCAGCAGTCAAAATGAAAAGAAATCCACAAAGATTTTTAGGGGTTCCAAAAAAAAGGGACTTTCCCTTGCTTAAATTGTGTGTGTTGTGCTTCAATTATTAAGGGAGACCATATTGACCATCCGACCCAAGGAACTAAAGTTAAACTTAATGATTATGCTACCTGTGATTGAAAAGGAGTTATCTACGTAATTTTAAACCAGGTGCATATACAGATACAGCTGTGGCCCGCCATTTCAATACTGCTAAACATACACATGGCCAGCTAAGGTTGGTGGTTTTGGAAATAGTACAACCATTCAATAGAGGGGGTAATTTTAAACAAAAAATGCTCCAGAGAGAGGCTAATTGGATTTTGAAATTAAATGCTTTAGCCCCTAAAGGTTTAAATGAAGCTTGGAGTGTTAAGTGTTTTTTATGACCTTCATTAATATATACTATTTTCCTCCCTTCAGACTCCTTTGATTTCGACTCCCTTTACTAGAAAATACTGATAGAAAATACTGATCTAATTTTTAGGTACGGTAAGAAATCTATATATTGATCTTATTATACTTGCCTAGCCCTTATGTGAATAAAGAATAATGCTAATATTAAAATTGACCGTAAATGGTCTTGTAAGATATGCAGTTTTGGATTGAATGGCAGGTAGACTCCTGAGAGAGTAGTACCTAATTTTCAAGTATTTAGTATTTTGCTACAGTTTTTAAATTTTGCAACATCTTTTAAATTGTAAAGTTTGCAACATTTGTCACAATTAGAATATATATATATATATATATATATATATATATATATATATATATATATATATGTAACTGTTGCAATACTTTTAATGTTACAGTATTTAATGATGGGGACTTTGCTACTAAGAAGATTAATATTTTGTGAATAGATATCTATGGAATTTGTGATTCACTGCACGTTTGCACCTGGATTAAAGAAAGTTTTCCCTAGTTTTGGGACCAATCGCAGTGGATGTGATGTCACTAAAGGAGGAGTGTTTTGGGTGTGCTTGGGGTTAAAAAGGTTTCTGTGCTTATTTGTATTTTACACTTGAAAAAGGAGATGAAGATCTGAAACATGTTGTGCTAATAAATATTTTGCAGTAAAAGCTGCTGAATTTGTGTACTCCATCCTATTCCTTTTTGCATATAGAAATGTGTAAATGCATAAAAAATATAATCAATTAAATCACAATTTAATTGACTTGGTAAAAATCAGTCCCTTTAAAGTAGGGTTGCCACCTTTTGTAAAAAATGAACAAAAGGGGGCGGTCTGTGATGCAAAAGGAGGCGGTCCATGATGCAAAAGGGGCAGAGTCACGCATTGTGCCACAAAAGGGGTGGAGCAACAGGTGCGATGACCAGAAGGCTGAAAAAAAAAGGTAAGTCTGAGAGAATTGGGGGCGGGCCAAGGGCTTTTTTTCAAGGGTATAACAAATTACTGGCAACTACATTGCCGGTAAATTTGTAATACCGGCCCGGCCTTGGCAGTTGTTTTGCCCCCTAGGCAGGAAATACTTTGTAGGGGTGGTTCACCTTCATGTTAACTTTTAGGGGGTTATTTATTAAAGTCTGAATGCCAAAAACTCAAACATTTTTAGTTTTTTTACTATGAAATCCGAATTTTTAGTGAGAAAAAACTAGAATTTTTCATGATTTATTATAATTATATAATTTAATTTATTATAATAATTTGTTATAATCCGGCAACTCAGACCTGCTGAGGTTGTATATAAATTGATGGGAGAAATCCGGAAGATATCCTGATCTGCACTGGGTTTTGTGCAAAAATCTGAAGATTTCGTGGTTTTCTGGCATAAATCCAAAAAATTTGTACTAAAATATTTTTTGCGCACTGGAATTTTTCAGGAAAATGTATTGATAAGGGGAAATAACTTGTACGGATTTGGTCTAAGTATATCTCAGAAAATAATGAGATAAATTCGTATTTTGATAAATAACCCCCTTAGTATGGCTAATTCTAAGCAACTTTTCAAATGGTCATTATTTATTTTTTATAATGTTTGAATTATTTGCCTTCTTCTTCTGACTCTTTGCAGCTTTCACTGACCCCATCTGAATAACAAATGCTTTGCAAGGCTACACATTTATCGTTATTGCTACATTTTATTACTCATCTTTCTATTCAGTCCCTCTCCTATTCATACTCCAGTCTCTTGTTCAAATCAATGCATGGTTGCTATGGTAATTTGGACCCTAGCAACCAGAATGCTGAAATTGCAAACTGGACAGCTGCTGAATAAAAAGTCAAACAACTCAAAAACCACAACTAATAAAAAATAAAAAACCATTTGGAAATTATCTCAGAACTTCACTCTCTACATCATACTAGGGGGCCCATTTACTTAGCTCGAGTGAGGGAATAGAAGAAAAAATACTTTGAATTTCAAATGATCGAATATAGATACTTCGACCATCGAATAGGCTACTTCGACCTTCGACTACGACTTAGAATCAAACGATATTCGAAGTTGAAGGGGCAGATTTACATAGGGTTGAATATCGAGGGTTAATTAACCCTCGATATTCGACTGCCGAATGTAAATCCTTCGAATATCGAAGTCGAAGCATTTAGCGCTATTCCTACGATGGAACGATCGAAGGAATAATCGTTCGATCAAACGATTAAATCCTTCTTATCGAATGATTCGAAGGATTTTAATCCATCGATCGAAGGATTTTCCTTCGATCAGAAAATTGTTAGGAAGCCTATGGGGACCTTCCCCATAGGCTAACATTGGCCTCGGTAGGTTTTAGGTGGCGAACTAGGGGGTCGAAGTATTTTTTAAAGAGACAGTACTTCGACTATCGAATGGTCGAATAGTCGAACCATTTTTAGTTCGAATCGTTCGAGTCGTAGTCAAAGGTCGAAGTGGCCTATTCGATGGTCGAAGTAGCCATATTCGACCATTCGAAATTCGAAGTATTTTTTCTTCTATTCCTTCACTCGAGCTAAGTAAATGGGCCCCGAAGGATTTACATTCGGCAGTCGAATATCGAGGGTTAATTAACTCTCGATATTCCACCCTATGTAAATCTGCCCCTTAAAGTTAATTTAAAAATTTCTGCCATCCCGAAACCTAATACTGACTTATCTGAATGTAAGAATTATCTACCTATTTCAGTATTGAATACATATGTTAAATTATTAGGGAAAATATTGGCACATAGGATTAATTCCTTTTTCCCACAAATAATTCATAGGGATCAGGTGGGGTTCGTCCCTGGACGCCAAGCATCAGATGCAATTAGAAGACTTATCCTCCTAATGCAACTCGCTAAAACTAAGCAACTAAAATCCATGCTTCTCATATTAGACATTTGCAAATCGTTCGACTCCCTTCATTGGGATTATTTGTATTTCACTTTAGAGAAATGGGGATCTGGAACAGGATTTTTGAGATGAATTCGTTCACTGTATCTCAATCCGATGGCCTCAGTATATGATGGGATTTTCTTCCTCTGTTTTCCCTATACATAGGAGTACCAGGCAGGGGTGCCCGTGTTTAATTTAGCGATCAAACCCCTAGCACTGGCAATAAGATCCAACTCGGATATATCAGGGATGGGGGATCCATCATAAGATTAGTTTATTTGCGGACGATTTAACACTAATCCTTTCTAAACCTCTAATATCCCTTCCGAATCTATATATCTTATTGGACATATTTGGTACCTTGTCAGGTCTTAAAATCAATCATGGTAAAACAGAAGCCATTAATCTTTCCCTTTTACATCAGGAGGTCAAATTGTTTACCAACTACATTTTGAATTTGGGTGGCAGCCACATTTTATATCTATATTAGGGCGTAAACTTACAAGCTCCTATGAGACCCTTTATAAGTATAATTATCCCCCAATGTATAAAACCTTGTGCTCCACACTAGAAGCTTGGAAACACCATCATATATCTTGGATCAGGCTTATTAATACCATTAAAATCTGTTTCGGACCTTCCGATTCCCATTCTTATGATGGATCTTGATAAGTTCGATTCTCAGCTAGTCAGTTTTGTTTGGGCTGGGAAACATTCCCGTGTTAATAAAGTAACTTTGGATTTGCCTAAGGACAAAGGTGGCTTTGGATTTCCTAATCTACTATTTTATTATATAGCAGCCCAGCTCTCCCAGATCTTAACGCTTCATACAACAGTAGATTGTCCTCATTGGGTACAATTAGAAGCTTTATTTTCATTACCATACCATCCGGCAACTTTAATCTGGTCTCCCTTTAGATCTAGACCTAAAATAGGTAGCGTCTGTTTACAACATACTTACAACTGAAAATATGAGATGGTGTGTGTGACCGATTTAGCCTCAAATCGCCAATGTTACCGGCTGCCCCATTATTGGGTAATCCCATGTTTCCTCCAGGCCAACTCCGTTTACCTTTTCAATCGTGGATTGATCAGAACATCCTGACAACTGGACAATTGCTTTCATTATCTGGTCCGTATACTCCCCAGGAATTGATACATAAATATCCAATAATAATATACAATAAAGATCCCACAAAGCGAAAGGTTTAGAACATGCCAAATACTACTCTACGTCCAGGCATTATGGGATTCCTCTAAAGCAGGGGTCCCCAACCTTTTTTTACCCGTGAGCCACATTCAAAATGTAAAAAGAGATGGAGAGCAACACAAGCATAAAATAGTCCCATGGGGTGCCAAATAAGGGCTGTGATTGGCCATTTGGTTGCCCCTATGTGGACTGGAAGCCTACAAGAGGCTCTACCTGGTACTATACTTAGTTTTTATGCAATTAAAACTTGCTTCCAAGCCTGGAATTCAAAAATAAGCATCTGCTCTGAGGACACAGAGAGCAACATTCAAGGGGTTGGAGAGCAACATGTTGCTCGCGAGCTACTGGTTGGGGATCACTGCTCTAAAGGAACAAATTGTACCCAATCTTTTTTTGAATTTTGGTGCTGTAAAGCTCCTAAAGCACGTAAAGTTATTTCAATCCTGTACAGTAACTTTTTTAAAATAGCTAACAGCCAACACATTTCTTAGATGCAAGCATGGCAAAAGGATATTGATTACCAAATGAGTCTTGAAGACTGGAAAATTATATGTATATGGAATAACATGAGAAGATCTTCTAGGAACGTGTCTTTATTAGAAGCCAGTTATAAGGTCTTATTTAGGTGGTATCTGGTCCCAGCCCGTATATCTGAATTTATACCTACAGCAAATGATATATGCTTTAGAGACTGTGGTCACAGAGGGACCATGTATCATGTTTGGTGGCAATGTCCAATAGTCCAAATATATTGGACCAGGATATATAATATGATTTTTTCAATCTTTAATGTTTCGATCCCTAAACACCCTAGTACTGCTCTCCTATGTAGAAAACCAAACTCATTAACTTTTAGCCAATTTCAACTATTTCTCTCTATAATGACTGCTGTGAAGATAGATTGAATTAGATTGAATTATGGTCCAGGAGAAAATGTCCAGTATTCTAATGGATTCCCACCAAATTTTTACAGGTTTGGACCCCCTGGTTGGAATATAGGTATGGGACTGACAGCCCAGCAGCGCTTTTAAGTATTTAGGTAATTACCCTTTAAATTACCCTCTAGTGTAAGGAATTGTTACAGTACTAAATATTAGGTTCTGTCGAACCAGTTATGTTAGAATTGTTACATAGACATAATGGTAAATGATTGTTTAGATTAGGATTACTGATTGTAATGTCATGTTATAATTGAATATTAAGCAAAGTATGTAATGGAAACTATAAAACTTTATTGTAAGGTCAATGTATCAGACAATACAATGTTGTTTTGATTGTTTCTTACAATTATTATGAACAATAAAAAAATATTGGAATATAAAGTTAACAACCCCTTTAAGGTGAACATCTCTTTAAATGTGGTGCAAGGCTTTAATACTGCTAATTGGTTGCTAGGTTCTCTTGCTCTAGCAGCTAGGCATTTGTCTAAGTGACAGCATAAACAATGAAGAGCAATGGCTGAATAAGCAATAAAAATATTTTTAAAAATATATTTAAATATTTTTAAATTCAAAAATTCAAAGCTATCCCCTCAGTCTGTTTGTGTTATTGATATTGTTTTATAAATGGGGTTCCATTGTCCACTTTTGATTTTGGATTTATGAGACTTATTAATGTCAGTGCCCACCAGTCATGCTACATACACAGAGCTTTGACTGCATAAGCCCTGCCTCTTGTTTCTGCACAATGGCATGGTCGACTTTCGCCGTGGAAGTGTGGATGGTGGTCTCATCCAGGATGGCCAGTCAGATAGTTTCAGTTAGAAACCTTGCCCTATTTAGAGCAACGAATAACAAATCCATAGACATTTGCTATTTAAAAGAATAGGCAAAATTATTGCCCCATTTAAATCTAAATTAAAATGATTAAATTTAGTTTAGAAAAATAATAAAGTTTAACCCCATAGATTGGAATTTGTTCTGCATTATTATTGTTATTTCTATTATTATCGCTACTATTAATATTATTATAACAGGTATTGGATCTGTTATCCGGAAACCCGTTATTCAGAAAGCTCCAAATTATGGAAAGGCAGTCTCCCATAGACTCCATTTTATCCAAATAATCCGAATTTTTAAAATTGATTTCCTTTTTCTCTGTAATAATAAAACAGTACCTTGTGCATGATCCAATCTAAGATGAAAATCAAGGGTCGAAATGAAAATTCGAATTCAAATTTTTTTTATGGCCAAAAGTGTCAAATTCTCAAATCAAAGACTCGAATCAAATTTGATTCGAGATTGCGGGTCGATCCCATTCACCCAAAAATTCTAATTTTTTAAAAAAAATTGCAATTGGTAGAATTTTAGGAGTTTTAAATAACTCCCATGAACTTGAAATTCGACCCTTGATAAATCTGTTTATATGATTTTCTAGTCGACTTAAGGTATGAAGATCCAAATTATGGAAAGTTCCGTTATCCGGAAAACCCCAGGTCCTGAGCATTTTTGTATAACAGGTCCCATACCTGTATTTTAAATTCGCTACAGGGGTATTTAACTGTCAAAAACATAGTTAGAGATGTCAGCATTGCTTTAAATGTTAAAAATGCAGCCACATTTTTTTCTCTAATATTTTGTAGCTTCATGGGTGGAGAACAAAATGGTTCACTTCACCCCTTCATTAACTTTGAATTGACAGGACCCGTGCAATTTAATGTGGGTGCCTAAAAGTCAGTTGGCACTCTAACACATGAGTGTTCACTCATGCGTTCCCCTGAGCCAGTGCCGGGAAAGGCCAGCCAGGCACCCTAGGCAACCTGGCTGGTCCAAAAAAAAATCCCTTACATTTTGCCTAGGACAATTCCCATTGACTTCTGCATGAACTCACAAGCTTTTAGATGCTGACTTTTTACATTCAAGGCTTTGATTTTCTGGAAACATTCAAGTTTTAGAAACCCTAATTAAAATGAATGAGTTTTAGTGCAATTTTTGTGGTAAAAATGTGAACATCCCAATAGTTTCTTCACTTACTGCAAAATATTGAACGGCCAAAACATTGATGGAATGCATGAAAGAGCCACCGCCAGGGAATGTATCATGTGGAAAAGCCATTAGTAGAGGGGTGATTTGAAGCATTTTGTTGAATCTTTATATTTTCAAAGCTCTATGTAAGTAAAGCAGAAGAATGCAAAGATATAGTTATGTGAGGCTTCTGATTTTCTGTTAGTGGGGAGGAGGTGAATCCCAGTCTCATATGAATGGAAAACAGGCAGCTTGTGCAAGGGGAACAGAAACCTTGAGACATTTTTACAAAATAAAACCTGATGATAACTAAATAAATCGCCTCAAAACCTAATCTGAAATATTAATATTAATAATAATAATAATAACATCAAAACAGTGAAAAATATTACTGACACTGAAAGGAACTTTTGATGTTTTCACTGTGAAACTTTCCCTCTTAGTCAGAGCTGTTGACTACCATGGTGCTCTGAGAGTCATATTGCTCTATTCATTCAAGCTCAGTGATGTCCTCTCAAATATCTTCACAAAAATGACAACATTGTTGGGTTGAATAAGCAGCAGAGAAGTCATCCTACTCTATTATCCCTACTTCTCTTTGTAACTAAGTTTGTCTTTAGTTTAACCTCTACTGCCTATCACTTCCCGAAGGATTTCATTCCAATCAGTACAGCAAGCTGCTCTTTTAGATTTTGTTTAAATCTAAGGTAGCCAAAGACGTAACAATTACGATCTTTCTTGGAAAAGATCTTTCCAAGAAAGATCATTCGTTTCAATACACACATGTAGAGCTGAATCGTCAGTTATACAATAGAAACAATACCTGTATCTGACAATTCAGCACTAACAGTGGGCGATGATGGATGCCTTCAAAGGCACCTAATCAAAATTTTCCGCCTGGGCCGATCGAGGAGCTGATCGATATCCAAGTCTTCTGCCAATATTGGTTGGCTCGTCTCCCGCCATACATGCAACAAATATCATACGAAAATTATTTTCGTACAATAATATCTGTGCGCAGAGCCAGGCCAAGCCGGCCAGGCACCCTAGGTGCACGCATGAGCGCGAGCTAGATGCTCGCATGTGTGTGAATAGGCGATTGTGCGCATGCGCGAAAAGACACGTTATCGCGAATAGATGAGAACAAGTGGGCGGTCGGCAAGGAAGGGACCGGACTAGGGGTAGGAGTAAGTACTTCACCATTGCGCCCTAGGCACGTGCCTACTCTGCCTACCCTAGTTCTGGCCCTGTCTGTGCGTCTATGGCCACCTTTAGATTCCATCCCCCCCCCACACCCACATCTTACACAAAAGAATACTCCCTGGAATGACTGTTCCAAGATCTATTCCTCATCACCTCACTCATATACACGTTCAAGACTTTGCTGGGGTTGCACCCCTTCTTTTGAATTCCCTCTCTGTCTTCCATCAGAATTTCTCCCAATCGCTCAGAATATGTTTGTACTTTATAAATACATATAAATAATTATCACATATCACAGTATATGTTACAAGATATTAATTCCGAAGCACCGACAAGCAATTTTCACACCTGCAAACTCCTGTCTCACAAATTTTAATTTCCTACCTGGTATAATTGGATTTCCTTCTGATTCTTCTCACCTTTAAAGAGTTTGTATTATCTCCTGTCTCCATGTCTTTCCCAATGGTGGACTCCTCTGCTCCTCTGCGCTCTCGACCAGGTCTACCCTGAGCTGGGATACTTTGTGTGTGGGTCACATGACGCCTGCTCTTCTTCTCTAGTACTTTGCTCCTCGTGGCTGGAGGCAGGTGCTCTCGCAGAAGGCTGATCATTGACTGGCTTCTATTTACCAATGGAGGTAGCTTAGATAGTTCTCTTGGGGTCATAAACACGAGATCATCATTTTCATCCAGCCTGTTAAATAAACAGAGTGCACTTCTAATAATGAAAAATCAACTTCATGCAATTTCTCAACAGTGTCAAAAATATATGATAATTTCCTGGGTAAGCAATCTTCCCAGCTTGTCTGCTTACATAAATAGTAACACGTCAATACATTTGCAAGCAGCGGTTTCTAAGCTTTACCTGCCAGGCCAATGTAAGCAGCAGACATTAATTAAACTGTTAAAATATCTATTGATACCCGTTCTTTGGTATATTCACATCTGTCATGCCGGGCAGTATTGCTCTGGCATCATAAGAGTTAACACAGGAAATATTTGGTCTCAGGCTCGCAAAGAGACCATTGTTTGGGTATCCCACCAGGGGGCTGTGGAAAGGTGATATCCATATCTGCCTTCTGAGACAATTTGGAGTCACACCATTTGGGCAAGGAAGCTGGGCCAGTCAGTTCTTTGATCAGTTGATCAAAGAACAGAGCTGTGGACCTAAAGCAGCAGGGGGGGGATAATTAGTAAAAAAATATGAATTATAAGAAAGGATCCATATCTCCTGTGTCATAGTATTCACATCCTCATAACTTACATATTGGTTATGAGGAGGTCACATGCTTCCTAATAATACCAAACAGGGCCAGCCTATACCCACCAGTTAGGAGGGATGGTTCCTGGGGGACTGAAACATGCAACCCCCTTAGTGTTTGGTATCAATTGGATCGCCCATATATGGATCACAGCCTGCCCATGTTTTTTTTTTGTTACTTAAATTTTTTTATTATTTTTCACACAAGGAACAAAGCATGACGTATTCAAGAATTGTTCATTTACATCAATCTTAACATTGCTCTATGCAGAATCCAGATACGTAAATGAAGAAACATATTAAATGAATCATACAATAAAATTAAAATAAAATAAAATAAGACTGTGACATTCAAGTAATTATCATCTCAGGACCCCAAAGTCGTGAGGTTTTGTAGAAAAGCAAAAGCCTGTTATATGTGTTGAGAGAGAGAGAGATCCAACCATACTGCAAAATAGTGGGTTCTCTCTATGACAAGTATAGGAGCCAGTTGATTATCTAAGCCTGTGATAGCAGTTCCCAAGCCACCCAAGTTTCAGTAAAGTGAGTCATTTGGTTATTTAATGTCGCTATGCCCGCCTCAAAAGCTTTATTGCTATTTACTCTATTTTTTATTTCCTCCAGTGAAGGTATAATCTGTGGCTTCCATTTAGCTGCTATGCTCATGCGGGTAGCCGTAAAAATTTGGTTGAGAAGAGACTGAGTCTGTTTATGAGTATCTGAGAGAGGCTTGCCCATCAGGAAGGTTTGAATATCCGCTGTTACTTGTTTGCGAAGTAGCCTACTTATGAGTTCTGTTATCTTGTTCCATAGTGGTTGGATCATAGGACAACTCCAAAAAATATGAGGTACATTGCCGATTTCTCCACAACCTCTCCAACAAAGTGGCGAATGATCTGGAAAGAAAGAATCCAACTTGGCTGGCATATGGTACCAATGTAGGAGGATTTTGTAAATGTGTTCTTTTTGTCTAGAGCAAAGCACCATTTTCTTTACGTTGGACCAAATACCCAACCAGTCCTCATCTGAAATTGGTTGAGGTAAAATAGCGTCCCATCTCTCCATATATGAGTGTCTTGGGAGAGTGTCCGACTGAGGGTCGTTGAGGATTTTATAAATCCTTGATACATGACCCTTTTGTGGGAGCCCTGATTGAGCTAAGCGTTCAAAAGAGCTAGGTGGCACATTCTTAATTAAAGAACAGTATGGTGTAAGGAAATGCCTAAGTTGCAAGTATTCAAAGAATCGGCATGTCCCTTGTGGTACCTTCGCTGAGAGGTCATTGAAAGGCATCATATCTTTAGTGAGTGGGTCGATCAGATCGTTTATCGTCTGGAACTGAGTGCAACCCCATCTGTTGGTAAAATGTTGACAGGTTCCAGGTGGAAAGCTTGGGTTATTCAGGAACGTCAAGTTTACAGACTTCATGGAGGATAGTCTGTCTCTATGCCTTTTCCAGAGAGATAACGTGCTCCGCGTAGATAACAACAGCATAGAGAGATCTGCTGTGCGTGTTGGTTGAGACCATATGAGATGGTTTACATGGCCCTCTGGCGAGAAAGCATTTTCTATAGAACTCCAATTATTGCATGAGGTCCATCTGGACCATGCCAAAATGTGTTTGAGTTGAGCAGCTTCATAGTATTTCTGAAAGGCCCGTGTTTTTATTATAATATTGGGTAATGGCAAGTACCGATATTATATTGGGGAATCTTGCCTGAAAATAGCAACCCCCCTGCAGGGGGTTGTAAATGACACTTTCCTAGACACTCCTACCTCATGCATAAGGTAATGATGGGAATGTCCCAGCAGGCAATAATAAGGTGATAGACCCAGTACCCAATGTCATGCAAAAGAGGCTCCATATCTGTGGATTGTATTTTATTTTATTTACTGTTTTTGCAATTCTTTTTTTAATGTATGTCTTCTTTGTAATATACTTTTTATATATATGCACTGTTACTGCGGTAATCTTAAAAATATAATTTTAATAACTTTTGTCCTTGTGCTCTAACAAACTCATAGCCCATATGAATGCTTGTGCCTAAGTGTATTAACTCTTTGTATGTGTGGAAAGGGAAAGTTGCCTATTTATATGTTAATAACTAGTATGGCTAGCAGAAAAGTGTATTTGAATGAAAATTGACCCTTTGGCTGCTGGAGTGCTTGTTGAACTAGTAGGATCTTACCCTGATTTACTACTATAGGAGAGAGTGGTTGATGCATTTCTGTAGTGTGAGTTATTACCTGTTATAGAGGGCAGGGGAATAGTCACATTAGGTTTCTATTGCCAGTTAATGATAGATTGTGGCAGCAAATTCATTTTGTGGGTGTTGGTGTGTTTTGGGGTGTCTGATGTTAGTCTAACCTGTGTGTAAGGTGATTGAGAGACTGAGTGTAACCCCTTATAGTCAAACCCAAGAGTTATGTGTGGTTGAGAGTCCCGTTTTCGTGACAACATCTTATTCTTAAACCCAAGTATTATAGTGGCACAAAGTATAAATTCAAAGTGCGATTAGAGGCAGCAGGGTAGCAACATACCTCCCAACATTTGAAAAATGTAAAGAGGGACAAAAATATCAGCCACATGCAGCGTAACATTTTTTTTGACCACACCCATTTTATGGTCACACGCCTAATAACTATGTCCATTTTACAAAATTTTGCAGGTTATGAAAGTTTGAACACATTTCTGGGAGTTTTCGGGCAACGTTTTATGTGTTATAATGAAGCTGAAAGTGCCCTTTAGCGTTAAGGGCACACGGGCAGATTCTGGGAGATTAGTCGCCTCGTTACATAGTTACATAGTTACATATTTAAATTGGGTTGAAAAAAGACAAAGTCCATCAAGTTCAACCCCTCCAAATGAAAACCCAGCATCCATACACACACCCCTCCATACTTTCACATAAATTCTATATACCCATACCTATACTAACTATAGAGATTAGTATCACAATAGCCTTTGATATTATGTCTGTCCAAAAAATCATCCAAGCCATTCTTAAAGGCATTAATCAGCCATCACAACATCACCCGGCAGTGCATTCCACAACCTCACTGTCCTGACTGTGAAGAACCCCCTACGTTGCTTCAAATGAAAGTTCTTTTCTTCTAGTCTAAAGGGGTGGCCTCTGGTACGGTGATCCTCTTTATGGGTAAAAAGATCCCCTGACATTTGTCTATAATGTCCTCTAATGTATTTGTAAAGTGTAATCATGTCCCCTCGCAAGCGCCTTTTTTCCAGAGAAAACAACCCCAACCTTGACAGTCTACCCTCATAATTTAAGTCTTCTGTCCCTCTAACCAATTTCGTTGCATGTCTCTGCACTCTCTCCAGCTCATTTATATCCCTCTTAAGGACTGGAGTCCAAAACTGAACTGCATACTCCAGATGAGGCCTTACCAGGCACCTATAAAGAGGCATAATTATGTTTTCATCCCTTGAGTTAATGCCCTTTTTTATGCAAGACAGAACTTTATTTGCTTTAGTAGCCACAGAATGACACTGCCCAGACTTAGGCAACTTGTTATCTACAAAGACCCCTAGATCCTTCTCATTTAAGGAAACTCCCAACACACTGCCATTTAGTGTATAACTTGCATTTATATTATTTTTTCCAAAGTGCATAACCTTGCATTTATCAACATTGAACCTCATTTTCCAGTTTGCTGCCCAGTTTTCCAGTTTAGACAAATCACTCTGCAAAATGGCAGCATCCTGCATGGAACCTATAGTTCTGCACAATTTAGTATCATCTGCAAAAATAGAAACAGTACTTTCAATGCCCACCTCCAGGTCATTAATAAACAAGTTGAAAAGCAAGGGACCTAGTACAGAGCCCTGCGGTACGCCACTAACAACACTGGTCCAATTAGAAAATGTTCCATTTACCACCACTCTTTGTAGTCTATCTTTTAGCCAGTTCTCTATCCAGGTACAAATACTATGTTCAAGGCCAACATTCCTTAATTTAACCAGTCACCCTTAAGCTGTGAGTCTCAGTTCTCCCAATAGACCTGCTTATCATAATTACAATTGTATCTTTGCTTATCTTAAATTGTTACAAATATATCAATGTGCAGTGAGTTGGTGTTCTGGCCTCTTATTTTAATTACATTTCAGAAACTTTGTATCATTTTCTGGCATAAATCCAGGATATTTAAGAGAAACTTGGGACATTTCAGTAAGAAACACGGGACTGCGGACTGAGCTGTTATAATCTTGAATATCCCAAGAAAATGGGACAGTTGGGAGGTATGTAGCAGTAGGTATGTGGAAGATAAGTAGGAAATGGCCTGTGTATAAGGATAAACAATGCAATAATATCAATAAAGCTAAAAAGCCTTACAGTAAGGGCTATGGCACAGGTGTTATGTGACACAGGGGGCTAAAAATAACCAGAAAACACATCTTGGCAAAAAAGAGCATACCTTGATTCCACACAGAAATCAGCTCTGTGGCCAGGGGTGTAGCGGCAATGAGACAAGTCAAGAAACCACTGCAGCGCCCCACTGGTTACCAGGGGTGGCAAAAATGCGTCTCCTGGTAACTTTAAGAGCCAAGTTTCTGGTTTTAGAGGAGCAAGAGACAAATTTAGAGCACAATGGACCTCCCTGGAACCCCTCCGGTGCCAAAAAAGGTGAGGGGGGTTGACAGCAGCAAGCCCCCTCAGTTGGCAAAGGGGCTATAAAAAAAACTATTGAATCATAAAGGCAAATATCAGAGTTGTTAGGAGTAGGACATTCTAGAACATATTGAAAGTCTACTTAAAGGTGAACCACCTCTTTAAAATAGGTATATCTAAAACATAATGATAGCTAATGTAGATGTTCCTATATCAAGCATATATTATATATGTCCAGTATATGTTCGTTCCATTAAATTGTGGGCATTCCAAATAACATTCATGCCAAAGCAGTGCAATAATGCTGCTACATGTTATCATAATCAGAATGCCCAGTGATGTTTGCTGGAACAGGCTGGCCTTCAGTGAGGGCCGTGAGGATTGTGGGTAGTGGTTCCAGTTGGTCTTTGGTTTGCTGGGATCGAGATAAAAGAGTGCAGAGGATTTATTTACACAAGATTCCCACTCAAACAATAATTTTTAAATTTCAGATTTGGGTTTAATGGCAGAACAGCAGGTTAAAATATATGGGCAAACTGTCAGTGCAAATTGGGAATGTAATCATTATCTAGTAAAATTAAGTCAAAGGCAACAGGACATTTAGAGGGTTATTTATTAGTCCAAAATGCCAAAAACTCAAACATAGTAACATAATAAGTTAGGTTGAAAAATGACACATCCATCAAGTTCAACCTTTTAACTTTTTTTAACCTGCCTAACTGTCAGTTGATCCAGAGGAAGGTAAAAAAAGGCCCCATCTGAAGCCTCTCCAATTTGCCTCAGAGGGGGAAAAATTTCCTTCCAGACTCCAAAATGGCTAGTCTCGGACTAGTCTCTGGATCAACTTGTACTATGAGCTATCTTCCATAACCTGTATTCCCTCACTTGCTAAAAAGCCATCCAACCCCTTCTTAAAGCTATCTAAAGTATCAGCCAGTACAACTGATTCAGGGAGAGAATTGCACATCTTCACAGCTATCACTGTAAAAAACCCCTTCTGAATATATATGCGGAACGTCTTTTCTTCTAAACGGAATGGGTGACCTTGTGTCAGCTGGAAAGACCTACTGGTAAATAAAGCATTAGAGAGATTTTTATATGATCCCCTAATATATTTATACATAGTTATCTTATCACCCCTTAAACACCTCTTCTCCAGAGTTAACATCCCCAATTTGGTCAGTCTATCTTCATAGCTAAGATTTTCCACACTTTTTACCAGCGTAGTTGCCCTTCTCTGTACCCTCTCTAATACAATAATGTCCTGTTTGAGTGATGGAGACCAAAACGGTACGGCATATTCTAGATGGGGCCTTACCAGTGCTCTATAAAGTGGAAGAATGACCACTTCCTGCCATGAATCAATGCCCCTCTGAGAGTTTTTTTTTTTTTTACTATAAAATCAAATTTTTATTGAAAATCCACAATCTCATACCTGCTAATTCATTGGGAGAGGTCCCTATCCTATTTGGAAGTTTCTGTAATCTGTGCTGGAAAAAGCCTGAAAAATTTAGCAATTTGGAGGAAAAAAAATCGTACGAATTGATTTTTGCTCAATTTTCTTGACTTTTTCCCTGATCCAATTAAATTGTGCTTTTTTAATAATAAATAAGGTCAAATTAGTTTGGTCTGAATTTTTTTAATTAAAGAATCAGAAAAATTAGTATTTTGATAAATAACCCACTCATCCAATTTTCTTCTTCAGTTCAACCTCCTGATTGAAAAGAAGCCACTCAATTGAGTGGGGAAATGTTTTCAAGGAAAACTCTAACCCCCATATGTAATAAAAGGCACTAAGATTGCCCAGGAGCAGTAGCTCATAACAACCAATAAGTTGTTTGCTTTTAAACAGGTAACCAGTAAATGCTACCTGCTGATTGGTTGCTATTAGTTACTGCTCCTTGGCAAACTTAGTGCAATTTATTACATAAACCCATATATGTCCAGTTGCCTTTAACTTAATTCTACAAGATAGAATCTTCAAAGACATTGCAAGGCAGTGTCATTCCAGGAGCCCACTAAATTGTGTCCACTGCAACTTGCTTGTGGTTTGTGTTGGAATGGTGCTTAAAATGGCATAAGGGGGGGGCGCATGCGCGGCGCAGAGTGAGTAAGACGCGACTTCGCTGAGCTCCGTGAACGGGCTTAGAGAAAGCCGGTAAATTAGCGTTTCATTAGCGTATTTTAGCACCGGACCAGGCACAGCGGATCCAGATCACAATGGGGAAGAAAAAACCCAAGGATACTGCAGGTATGATGTCTCCTTACCTCAGTAAATATCCAGGCCAATCTCACAAGCGTGCAGCCCAAGATGGCGCCGAACATGGAGACTCGAGTCAACAAGTCTCGGCTCCTGCTTCCCCAGCTATGTCTGCATTAACAGGCTCCCAGAGCCCTAGCCCACAACGTGATGGGACACAAGATATGCAATGCACCCAGTCTGAATTTACTCCGGTAACGGAGAATATCTTGCTGCAGCATTTGAACAGTCTTAAAGATTCCCTAACTGATACCATTGCTGAAACAGTGGCTCAGGCTCTCTCCACTATCAAAGCTGATGTGGCTGAATTAGGGGACAGGACAAACAAAGTGGAAAACACCATGGATGAAATAATATCCTCCTATAATTCTTTGGCGGAAGAACATAATGCCTTACAAGCTGATCACCAACAATTGAAATTGCTTTGTGAAGATCTGGAGAACCGTAATCGCAGATGCAACCTGCGTATCAGGGGTATACCAGAGACAGTTAAACAAGCAGATCTCAAGGACTATTTACATAATTTGTTTGTGCACCTGGCCCCAGACCACCCAGCTGAACTGTGGCGCATGGATAGAGCACACAGAGCTCTGGGGGCCAGACCACCAGACGCAAAACTCCCAAAAGATGTGATCCTATGTATGCATTACTATGAGAGCAAGGACAGGGTCATCATGGCTACCAGAAACCGCCAGTCTATTGCATATTTGGGAGCAACTCTGCAAATCTTTAATGATATCTCAGCTATTACTTTAGCTAAACGGAGAGCTTTGAAGCCTCTTACTCAACAGCTCCGAGAAAATAACATCCCATACCGGTGGGGATATCCGTTTAAATTAATTGCCACCAAAAATGGCAGGCAATTTACTCTACAGGAAGTCAGCCAGACTAAGCAGTTCCTACACGCTTTGGAATTATCGGACAAAGCCACGCAGAATCGTCCAGCGGAACGTCTTCCACCTGGCAGAATCCAGCCGCTTTGGGATAAAGTTCCTGCGTCACGCCAACAAAATGATTGATGATATTGGAGCAGCATAGCTTTTCTTGCCCAAGTGACAAAGAAGACCTGCTTTACCTTGGGATGACCTCATTGTCGTTCGGACTTGGACGGATCCACTGTTTTGTTATCTTCGGCCCGGATCGAGCCGGAGTACTTTTTCTATCTACTACATTCTTTTTTTTCTGGCGTCTTGCGACGTCTGAACCCGTACCATACCCCGAGGACGGAGATTGGGGACTACCAGCTGCATATCCCAGTGAATACTCCAACCTTGTAGTTTTACTACTAACGCTGATAGAAGGATAATAGTTGAGTGGATTGTGTCTCGTTGTAATACCTGTAATACCTGCCTGCCTTCCTGATCTGCGAGCAGGCCCTACATCATTCTTAGCCATTTTTTAGGCTTTTCACTGCTCCAGGAGGACAGATGAGTACACTATATATCCACGCTTCCTTCACATTTCATTTTTGTTTCCTAAATGATACTGTTTGCTTTGTTATGTTTTTATTTACGGTTGATTTTTTTATGTTTTGGTTATCTGTACGTTTTCGGTTTTGTGAGTGGTACCTAGTCAACAACAGCTATGGGAATAGTTGGTTGGGGGGGATTCTGTTGGTCAAATGGTTCCATCCGCGCCCACTTCCACAGAGATTTAGGAGAGCTGAGTATTATCATATAAATGGTTAATTTTGTCTCGTTTAACCTCAAGGGGACTAATTCTCCTCTAAAGAGAAAATTGGTTTTTAAGGAACTTCAAGCTTTGACGGCAGATGTAGCTTTTCTTCAGGAAACGCATCATAAAAAACGAGAGCTTTGGAGACTGACTAACCCTGTGTTTCCGAAATACTACTCTGCCTCAAACCCCAATAAAAAAGCAGGAGTTGCTATTTTAATGCGTAACACTATCAACTTCTCCCTCACTCATAAAGAAGTGGACGCGGAGGGACATTATATATTGCTTAATGGAACTTTGGAAGGGGTTAAGGTGACTCTGTTAAATGTGTATGTACCCAATAGAGGGCAGGTCCGCTTTCTGCACAGGCTCCACGCTAAACTTAGAAAATACCTCAATGACCCTATAATTTTAGGAGGGGATTTTAATTTGGCAATATCGCAGTTGAAGGATGTCCTTCGGACTACTGATGCTCCCCCACCAAGAAATTCAGATTTTCATTCACAAAAATTTAGGCAACTTATTCGACAGATACCGGTGGTGGATATCTGGAAGGTGAAATATCCTACACGGAAACAGTATACTTTTTATTCCCATCCGCATAACACCCATAGTAGGATTGATTATTTCTTTATCTCCCCCCAGTTAAGTCATCCTGACCTTACGGCTGACATAGGACTAATTACGTGGTCAGACCATGCCCCCATCTCAGTAAGCATACCATTTCGGGATATTAAACCTAAGAAAACATGTCGATGGAGGCTTAATGAGACTCTCTTGACTTCTCCAGCTAACTTAAAACTCATAGGGGACAAATTAGAAGAATTTTTTAGGATAAATAAGGGGACAGTGGACGACATGTCGGTACTCTGGGAGGCGCATAAGGCCACTATTCGGGGTGAATTGATATCCTTAGCAAGTCAGTTAAAGCGTGATAAATTGACTGTTCTAAAAACTTTACGTGATTTACTAAACACATTGGAGCGTCGATTTGCGCAATGGCCTACTGTCCACCAGCTAGCAAGAATTACCCAAATCAGGAATGATATCAAAAAGATCCAAGTCCAAGATGTGGAAAAGTCCTTACAATGGACTAAACAAAAATTTTATGAATATGGCAATAAGGCCCATACTATGTTGGCGAATAGATTAAAAGATCGCAGGGCGCTCAATAGACCTCTCATAATTCAGTGTAAGGGTAGGCGGGAGATGCAGCCGGATAAGATCTTAGAGTGTTTCAGGAGTTATTATGAGAAGTTATACAATTTGCCACACCACCTGAACAATCAGCTGCAACATCAACAGGCACTTAAAGAATTCCTTAGACAGAGTAGGTTGCCCACCCTTACTAGGGAGGAACTATCTAGATTGAATGCCTTGGTTACGGTAGAGGAATTAACTCAGATCCTCAAGGATCTTCCTTCCAAAAAGGCACCTGGCCCTGATGGCCTGACTTATAAATACTATAAATGTTTCCCTACCCAACTGCATGCTACTATGTGTGATCTTTACAACGGTTATTTACACGGCAACCCCATTCACAGGGACACATTTCGGTCCTTCATTACGATTATACCTAAGGAAGGACGTGACCACACTAAATGCGCTAACTATCGGCCGATCTCTTTGCTCAACTCTGACCTGAAGATTTTCACTAAATTACTAGCAAATAGATTAAATGAGATTCTTCCCAGGTTGATCCACAAAGACCAGGTGGGTTTTGTCAAATTCAGACAAGCAGGGGATAATACCCGTAGAGCCATAGATTTGATAGATATTTTGAACAGAGAATCGACCTGCGCCTTAGTTCTAAGTGTGGACGCAGAAAAGGCGTTTGATCGCCTAAATTGGGGATTTATGTTTTCTACCTTAGAGGAGATGGGTTTTCAGGGGCCTTTTGTAGAGGCTATACGGGGATTGTATTCTCAACCCTTAGCACAGGTTAAGTCTGCAGGGCTACTCTCCAACGCCTTCTCAATTCATAACGGAACCAGTCAGGGGTGCCCCCTGTCACCACTGCTATTTGTACTTAGCATAGAACCACTGGCAAGTAGAATACGAAATAATCCGGATATTCATGGGATTTCCCTACATGGCAGATCGTTTAAAATTTGTTTATATGCGGATGATGTTTTGTTCACGTTGACACGCCCTCTCACCTCTCTACCCAATCTACATCGGGAAATTGATATTTATGGCCAATCCTCGGGATATAAGATTAATAATGACAAGACTGAAGTGTTACCATTGAATGTGCCCTCGGCCACTTTAAAGCTATTAAAGCTCAATTTTAATTATCGTTGGCAGACTGACAGTCTTAAGTATTTGGGTATACGTCTCACTACAAGTTACGACACTTTATATAGAGCAAACTATGCGGCACTCTGGAGTGCTTTGTCAAAAGATATTGATCGATGGGGAAAGCTCAATTTGTCTTGGTTCGGTAAAATAGCCACACTGAAAATGACTGCCCTTCCCTGCCTGCTTTACTATTTTGAGACCCTCCCAGTGGCAGTCCCACGGCCAGCGTTTCAAAGTTTCCAAAATCACTGCTACAGATATGTATGGGGGGGGGAAGAGACAGCGAATAAGTAGGCAAGTCCTGCAGCGGCAACGTTCACAAGGAGGGCTAGACATCCCTGATTTTTATACGTACTATCTAGCTACTCAGGTGCGGCAGACTATACAGTGGTCCTCTAAATTGGCTTACACCAAATGTATGGAAATAGAAAAATTGTCTTTAGCTCCTATACACCCTAGTACACTCTTATGGACCAAGGGCTATGGGCCACTGAGACACGTGGCCCCTCGTACGATTCATTTTACTCTGAATATATGGTCCAGATGTAAGGACCGACTGTGCAAGATAGGCTTGCCCCCCTTACACCTTTCCTTTATAATGCAGCATTTCCTTTAGGCCAAGAGGCGCACTTTATCAGTTTGTGGAAGGACACATTAGCCTTTCAGATTGTGCATTTATTCGATCAGCGAACTAAAACTTTTCTGGACAAACAACAATTGATTGAAGGCTATAATTTAAGTGGTTTTAAAGACTACATGTATTTTCAGTTAAGGCATTATGTTAAGTCATTGTGTTCTAGTATGAAAATGCCAGCATTGACTATATTTGAAACCTTGGGGGTTAAAATTGGGGAAAGAGTGGGTCATATATCCCAATTATATCGGACCCTAAACTCTTATCCCGTAGAAGTAAAGCCTCACTCCTACATGTTGAAATGGGACAGGGATTTGAATATGAGCATTTCGATAGAACAATGGAACCGTATATGGATAAATGCCGCAAAGTCCTCTATGTGTGTTTCCATTAAGGAGAATATTTATAAAGTGCTGTTTGGTTGGTATCATATCCCAGCTCTCCTAAAGAGGCTCTTTCCAGAAACGTCGCCAGATTGCTGGAGATGTGGGGGGACTCCAGCTGATCTTGTCCATATATTCTGGTCCTGTCCCCCGATTTCTCCGTTATGGTCTATAGTTAGGACAATTGTAAAGAAGGCTACTTGCCTGGACCTTCCATCTGATCCCTTAACTCATCTATTAGGACATCCAGTTTGCGGGGTGGGGAAAAGGGTTCAGAAAATTCTGAACTGCATACTGTCGGCAACTCGTTGTTTGATTGCTGCAAAATGGAAAGATCCATCCCCCCCATCCCTGTGGGAGTTAGTTAATAGGATAGAACATGTTAGGAGAATGGAATATTTAACGGCCTTGGCTCATGATAAGGTGCTGGAGTCTGAAGAAGACTGGTTCATGTGGAACGGTTATTACCGAGAACTACTAGAATCTCAAGGTTAACATGGATAAGTTACGGAGGTGGGGGGGTGAGAATTGTTCCTCACCTATGTGTGAAAAGCGGGTTTCCATTTAGCCCCCTCCCCCCCGCAGAATGTCTTGGACCCTCTAGGTTGTCAGTCGTTGGGGTTCTAATATGGAGAATTACGGATGATGTATATCTTGACCAATGATGTTATATGGCTTGCTTTTATCTTGTACACCTCAAAACCTGTGTCATGTCTTTGATATTGTATTGATTTGTAAATGTACCACTTACTTTTTCATGTAATTTTAAATAAAAAATACAGTTGAAAAAAAAAAAAAATGGCATAAGGGTCTCATTCAGTTGATGCAAATATTGACTCAACCAAGCAAGGGAACCCTGGGATTACTGCTATGCTCAGGCTAATGGTAATTCCAATTGTGCTTGTACCTTTTTGAATAGCGTCCATTTTGCACTCTTTTTAGAGGTTTGCACATACATTCATAAATGAGCCCTTTGGTCTCATTTTAATGGCATTGAGCCTGCATCCCAGGAGAATATTTACTTTAGCTGAAGGTTACATTAGAAACAATGAAGCTTCTCAACCACCTGCTGGACATCAGTGAAGATCCCACTCAGCATGGAGTGAAGCACAGCAAGTTCGTAAGCCAAGTCAGTGCTGCTCTCGTACCGTGTTGGGGAAACCTCAATTTCTGGATCAGCCAGAGCTTTAAGGAACTCTGCCGTGCCATCCCCGTACTGTTCTAGGAATCCGTTCATAAATCCCATGTATTCTTCCTTTTCTTCAAACCTGCATGTTTCATAAAAGGAATTATAACTGTATTTTAAGAAGCAAGTAAACACATACTCATAACAAAAAGCATCTATCAATGAGAAAATTACATGTATAAGATTTCCTGTACAAGGTTAACATACGTCAATTGTAAGGGGTATCACCTGGTAAAGTTGGCAAGGTTCTGTAAAACCTTGGCAACCATAGTCAAGGCACTGGCTGCAAATGGATGTGGGTGATCGTCTGAAAGATTAAATAATCCCGGAGAGAGAATGGCTAGGCATAGAAAGCGCAGGAATAAGGAGGCACTGAGGAGCCAGGAACCTAGAGCTGGTCTACCCCCCAGGGCCACTTCCACCTACCAGCTTGAGAAGGTTTCTAAGAGCTCAGGAGGGAGGGATCTGGAAGGAGAGAAATAACAATGGTTGAAATGTACAACAGCATTAGAATGTGATGGCTCACTCTAGTGACTGCAGTATACTCTATACAGCCTCTTCGCAGTTTCTCCACAACTGCCCTCTGTTCTCACTGAGGTCTTCTATGGAGCAACGCAAGTGGTCAACTTCATGACTATCCTCGGAGGCATAGATACGAGTGACAAAGGGGCCTGAGGAAACAGATATTTGGTCATTTTAAATTTATGCTTGCTAAGATTGATTAACTGATGACTGTCGCATTCTGAGTTTGCTTTTAAAACAGACCAGTATGACAACCATGAATACCTTAACAGTGATATCAAGAAGTAGAAACTGGTTATTGGGAAACTAGGATGTTTTTAGCTTATTTATGTTTTTCAAATTGTGGACAGCAGTATTGTAAAACAAGGAACCCATGAAGACCGCCAGGAAGCACTCTACAGTGAACAAGGTCACCCCTGTTGACCCTGGTCTTCACCGACGCCCTTTTGTGGCCCCAGACTTTCTGCTGCAGAATCAACAGGTAACCTGAACATGTCTAGGGTACTCACAGTACAGACAAGGAGATGGCGGAATTAAGGTCAAAGGCCAGGCAGGGTTCAGGTAGGGTTGCCACCTGGCTGGTATTTTACCGGCCTAGCCGGTAAAACACCTGCCAAGACCGGGGCCGGTATTACAAATTTACCGGCAATGTACCTGCCAGTAAATTTGTAATACCCTTAAAAAGACCCCTCGGCCCCGGCCTTTGCAGGTGTTTTACTGGCTAGGTGGCAACCTAAAACCAGAGTATCAATTATAAACAACGCTTTAGCAGAAAGTGAACAAACAAAAGCCAGCTTGGGAAAGGGAAGCCACCATTTAAAGCAAGGGAGAATCAGTGATGGACAATGCAGGGGACAAATAGCAACCAATGAGAACACTCAGCATACAAAAGGACGCAGGCGCTAGATTCAATTGAGAGGAAGCATGCGCCGAAACTGGGTGCACATGCGCAGAAGCCAGGCACCCCGAGTGCGTCACTGCTGGGTGTCTAGGCGCCGGACGAAAAATGTGCCGTGGGTAGGGATGTAGCGAACGTCGGAAAAAAAGTTTGCGAACATATTCGCGAACTTGCGTCAAAAATGCGAACGGTTCGCGAACGTCGCGAACCCCATAGACTTCAATGGGAAGGCGAATTTTAAAAGCTAGAAAAGACATTTCTGGCCAGAAAAATGATTTTAAAGTTGTTTAAAGGGTGCAACGACCTGGACAGTGCCATGCCAGAGGGGGATCAAGGGCAAAAATGTTTCTAAAAAATCCATTGTTGACACAGCGCTGCGTTTTGTGCTGTAAAGGGCAGAAATCACACTACATTTCTAAACCTGTGTAATAAAATGCTTTAAAACGTCCGGCGTCTACATGCCAATCAAGTCGTGTAAAAGTTACAGCCTGTTCACACGCAAAGACGAAACGCGGTGCTTACTGCAACGCAAAAAGACGCAAATAGCTTTAATGAATGATACCGTCAAGTGAGCAAATAATAGTTTTTAATTACTAGTTGCTTGTCACCTCCAGGATGTTCGTCCTGTTGGTGGCAATATTTCTGTAGTGGTGTGTTTAGCAGTCACCATGCTTGTGCGCACGTGCACGGTCAGGCAGAGGTAATTCAATGTACAGTGAAGCGAACCAAAAAACACTGATTCTGCAGTGTGGGCCCAGTTTTGGTCTACTTTATTGATCACCTGCGGTGACCATAAAAGATGCGATTTTGCCACTGTTGCAGAACCCTGAAAAATTAGGCATGTGTACTTTCCTGAAAAATTATGTTTTTTTTGTCGCAGCCACTGAACCAGAAGTCCAGAAACAATATGCCATATAAATGCTGAAAATATTAATTTTTTTTTGTGGCAGCCACTGCAGCACAGAGGCCAGAAAAAATATGCCATATAAATGCAAACAATATTAATTTTTTTTTTGTCGCAGCCACTGCAGCACAGAGGCCAGGAAAAATATGCCATATAAATGCTAACAATATAAATTTTTTTGGTCGCAGCCACTGAAGCACAGAGGCCAGGAAAAATATGCCATATAAATGCTGAAAATATTCTGTTTTTTTGGTCGCAGCCACTGAAGCACAGAGGCCAGGAAAAATATGCCATATAAATGCTGAAAATATTCTGTTTTTTTTAGTCGCAGCCACTGAAGCACAGAGGCCAGAAAAAATATGCCATATAAATGCTGAAAATATTCATTTTTTTGTCACAGCCACTGAAGCACAGAGGCCAGAAAAAATATGCCATATAAATGCTGAAAATATTCATTTATTTTTGTCGCAGCCACTGAAGCACAGAGGCCAGAAAAAATATGCCATATAAATGCTGAAAATATTCAATTTTTTTGGTCGCAGCCACTGAAGCACAGAGGCCAGGAAAAATATGCCATATAAATGCTGAAAATATTCTGTTTTTTTTAGTCGCAGCCACTGAAGCACAGAGGCCAGAAAAAATATGCCATATAAATGCTGAAAATATTCCATTTTTTTGGTCGCAGCCACTGAAGCACAGAGGCCAGGAAAAATATGCCATATAAATGCTGAAAATATTCTGTTTTTTTTGGTCGCAGCCACTGAAGCACAGAGGCCAGAAAAAATATGCCATATAAATGCTGAAAATATTCTGTTTTTTTTGGTCGCAGCCACTGAAGCACAGAGGCCAGAAAAAATATGCCATATAAATGCTGAAAATATTCTGTTTTTTTTGGTCGCAGCCACTGAAGCACAGAGGCCAGAAAAACTCAGGATTTACCTGGATTCAAATTAAACCAGTAGGGTTTGCACCCTAGTTTGTAACGGTGGTGGAGGGAGGAGGACGCTAAAGGACAGCTGTATGTGGAGTCATGAGGCGTGCAGAGAAGGACAGCTGCATGGGGAGTCAGAATCAGAAACTCAGAACAAGTCTTCCGGCGTGCAGTAACCCTCCGAGATCCACCCCTCATTCATTTTAATAAAGGTCAGGTAATCCACACTTTTGTGACCTAGGCGAGTTCTCTTCTCAGTTACAATCCCTCCTGCTGCACTGAAGGTCCTTTCTGAGAGGACACTTGAGGCGGGGCAAGACAAGAGGTTCATGGCAAATTGTGACAGCTCTGGCCACAGATCAAGCCTGCGCACCCAGTAGTCCAGGGGTTCATCGCTCCTCAGAGTGTCGATATCTGCAGTTAATGCCAGGTAGTCCGCTACCTGCCGGTCGAGGCGTTCTTTGAGGGTGGATCCCGAAGGGTTCTGCCGCTGCCTTGGGCTGAAAAACATTTGCATGTCTGACGTTACAGAGTGGCCAAAGTGCTTTGTCCTTGCAGGTGCGCTCGTGGCAGGATTACTGGCACCTCTGCCCCTGGAATGTTGATGAGTTCCTGAAGTGACATCACCCTTAAAAGCATTGTACAACATGTTTTGCAGGCTGGTTTGTAAATGCAGCATCCTTTCAGACTTGTGGTATGTTGGTAACATTTCTGCCACTTTATGCTTGTACCGAGGGTCTAGTAGAGTCGCGACCCAGTACAGGTCCTTCTCCTTAAGCCTCTTGATACGGGGGTCCTTCAACAGGCATGACAGCATGAAAGACCCCATTCTCACAAGGTTGGATGCAGAGGTATCCATCTCCGCTTCCTCGTTATCAAGGACTGCATCATCCACGGTCTCCTCCCCCCAGCCACGTACAAGACCAGGGGTCCCCAAAAGGTCACCACCAGCCCCCTGGGAAGCCTGCTCCTGTTGGTCCTCCTCCTCCACAAAGCCACCTTCCTCCTCTGACTCCACTTCTGACACCTCTCCCTGCGTTGCAGCAGGTGCCTGGGTTCGTTCTGGTGATTCCGACCAGAAATCGTGCGCTTCCTGCTCCTCGTCACGCTGGTCTACAGCCTCATCTGTCACTCGTCGCACGGCACGCTCCAGGAAGAAAGCAAAGGGTATTAGGTCGCTGATGGTGCCTTCGGTGCGACTGACCATATTTGTAACCTCTTCAAAAGGGCGCATGAGCCTGCAGGCATCGCGCATAAGCACCCAGTAACGGGGGAAAAAAATCCCCAGCTCTGCAGATCCAGTCCTACCACCCAGTTCAAACAGGTATTCGTTGACGGCTCTTTGTTGTTGCAGCAGACGTTCCAACATGAGGAGCGTTGAATTCCAGCGAGTCTGGCTGTCGCAAATCAAACGCCTGACTGGCATGTTGTACCGCTGCTGAATGTCAGCAAGGCGTGCCATGGCTGTATAGGAACGTCTGAAATGGGCCGACACCTTCCTGGACTGCCTGAGAACGTCCTGGAATCCTGGGTACTTTGAGACAAAACGTTGTACTATTAAATTCAGAACATGTGCCATGCAGGGCACATGTGTTAAATTGCCCAGTCTCAGTGCTGCCAACAGATTGCTTCCATTGTCACACACCACTTTTCCGATCTTCAGTTGGTGTGGGGTCAGCCACCGATCGGCCTGTGACTGCAGAGATGACAGGAGTACAGATCCGGTATGGTTTTTGCTTTCCAGGCACGTCATCCCCAAGACAGCATGACAACGGCGTACCTGGCACGTCGAATAGCCTAGGGGGAGCTGGGGGTGCACAGGTGTGGAGGAGGAGGAGGACCCAGCAGCAGAGGACGAAGAAGAGGAAGAAGACGAGGTAGAGAGCGAAGGAGGAGTAGAGGTGGTGGCAGAACCGCGTGCAATCTGTGGCGGTGACACCAACTCCACTGTCGTTGTTGAGCCACACATTTCCTGCTTCCCAGCCATGACCAAGTTCACCCAGTGGGCAGTGTAGGTGACATACCTGCCCTGACCATGCTTGGAGGACCATGCGTCAGTAGTCATATGGACCTTTGGCCCAACACTAAGTGACAGAGATGCGGTGACTTGGCTCTGCACATGGTGGTACAGGTGTGGTATTCCCTTTTTTGAAAAAAAATTGCGGCTGGGTACCTTCCACTGCGGTGTCCCAATTGCTACAAATTTGCGGAAGGCCTCAGAGTCCACCAGCTGGTATGGTAAAAGCTGGCGGGCTAAGAGTGCAGACAAGCCAGCTGTCAGACGCCGGGCAAGGGGGTGACTCGCAGACATTGGCTTCTTACGCTCAAACATGGCCCTCACAGAAACTTGGCTGGGGGCAGATGACTGGGAATGGGAACTGGTGGTCAAGGTGGAAGGCGGAGTGGAGGGTGGTTCAGACGGGTCAAGGACAGCAGAGGTAGAGCAGTAAGATGCTGGACCAGAAGGAGGGTGGCTTTTAGTTTGCCTGTTGCCTTTGAGGTGTTGCTCCCAAAGTGCTTTGTGCTTGCCGTTCATGTGCCTTCGCATAGAAGTTGTACCTATGTGGCTGTTGGGCTTCCCAAGACTCAGTTTCTGACTGCACTCATTGCAAATTACAACGCTTTTGTCAGAGGCACACACATTAAAAAAATCCCACACTGCTGACCTTTTTGAGGCTGGCAATCTGGGGGTAAAAGTAGAAGTCGGCGGCGTTGGCGGCAATGGCGGGTGCGTTGGCCGGCTGACCACAGGTGCCGATACATGTTGTTGCCCTACTGTTCCCTGCGAGCTGTCCTCCCTGCTTCTTCTAAGTCTTATTCTCCTCCTGCCTCTCTGACTCTCCGTCTCTCCATCTGAACTATCCTCCTCTTGCTCTCTTCTACTGGGCACCCACAAAACATCAATCTCCTCATCATCATTCTCCTCAGATGCATCAATTTCTTCTAACAGCTCACAGAAGGAAGCAGCAGCGGGGACCTCCTCGTCATCACTCATTATGTCCATCTCTGTTGTGTTCTCTGCCAGAATTAAATCTGGTGTAACGTCCTCATCTCCTTCATCTTCTTCTGCCAATAATGGTTGCGCATCACTCAGTTCAAGAAACTCATGTGAAAATAACTCCTCTGACTCCAGTGAAGAAGGGGCGCCGGTGGTGGAGGAAGTGTTACGTGGGGTGCCCATAGCAGTGGAGGATGAGGATGTTGTGGTAAAGTTAGAAACGGTAGAGGATGGGATGTGCTGTGTAAGCCAGTCAACTACCTCTTCAGCATTTTGGGAGTTCAGGGTCATTGCCTAGGGCCACAGGATAGCATAGCAGCACGGCCCCTAGTGCCTCTGCGTGGCGGCCTGCCTTTGCCTGGCATTATTTTTAAAACAAAAACAACTATACAGCAGTGGTGGATACGGAATATATTATTGCTGCTTGAAAAACGTCACTCAGGTGGTGTTTCTGGAGACGGTATTATTATTGATATTTAGACAGAATGTGAACAAGCTCACACAGCTAAGTGGCAGTGGTTTGAAAATGAAGAACACACTGGGCAAATAATGCCTACAAGGTCAACGTATACACTACAGCAGTGGTGGATACGGAATATATTATTGCTGCCTGAAAAACGTCACTCGGGTGGTGTTTCTGGAGACGGTATTATTATTGATATTTAGACAGAATGTGAACAAGCTCACACAGCTAAGTGGCAGTGGTTTGAAAATGAAGAACACACTGGGCAAATAATGCCTACAAGGTCAACGTATACACTACAGCAGTGGTGGATACGGAATATATTATTGCTGCTTGAAAAACGTCACTCAGGTGGTGTTTCTGGAGACGGTATTATTATTGATATTTAGACAGAATGTGAACAAGCTCACAGAGCTAGATGGCAGTGGTTTGAAAATGAAGAACACACTGGGCAAATAATGCCTACAAGGTCAACGTATACACTACAGCAGTGGTGGATACGGAATATATTATTGCTGCTTGAAAAACGTCACTCAGGTGGTGTTTCTGGAGACGGTATTATTATTGATATTTAGACAGAATGTGAACAAGCTCACACAGCTAAGTGGCAGTGGTTTGAAAATGAAGAACACACTGGGCAAATAATGCCTACAAGGTCAACGTATACACTACAGCAGTGGTGGATACGGAATATATTATTGCTGCTTGAAAAACGTCACTCGGGTGGTGTTTCTAGAGACGGTATTATTATTGATATTTAGACAGAATGTGAACAAGCTCACAGAGCTAGATGGCAGTGGTTTGAAAATGAAGAACACACTGGGCAAATAATGCCTACAAGGTCAACGTATACACTACAGCAGTGGTGGATACGGAATATATTATTGCTGCTTGAAAAACGTCACTCAGGTGGTGTTTCTGGAGACGGTATTATTATTGATATTTAGACAGAATGTGAACAAGCTCACACAGCTAAGTGGCAGTGGTTTGAAAATGAAGAACACACTGGGCAAATAATGCCTACAAGGTCAACGTATACACTACAGCAGTGGTGGATACGGAATATATTATTGCTGCTTGAAAAACGTCACTCGGGTGGTGTTTCTAGAGATGGTATTATTATTGATATTTAGACAGAATGTGAACAAGCTCACAGAGCTAGATGGCAGTGGTTTGAAAATGAAGAACACACTGGGCAAATAATGCCTACAAGGTCAACGTATACAATACAGCAGTGGTGGATACGGAATATATTATTGCTGCTTGAAAAACGTCACTCAGGTGGTGTTTCTGGAGACGGTATTATTATTGATATTTAGACAGAATGTGAACAAGCTCACACAGCTAAGTGGCAGTGGTTTGAAAATGAAGAACACACTGGGCAAATAATGCCTACAAGGTCAACGTATACACTACAGCAGTGGTGGATACGGAATATATTATTGCTGCCTGAAAAACGTCACTCGGGTGGTGTTTCTGGAGACGGTATTATTATTGATATTTAGACAGAATGTGAACAAGCTCACAGAGCTAGATGGCAGTGGTTTGAAAATGAAGAACACACTGGGCAAATAATGCCTACAAGGTCAACGTATACACTACAGCAGTGGTGGATACGGAATATATTATTGCTGCTTGAAAAACGTCACTCGGGTGGTGTTTCTAGAGACGGTATTATTATTGATATTTAGACAGAATGTGAACAAGCTCACAGAGCTAGATGGCAGTGGTTTGAAAATGAAGAACACACTGGGCAAATAATGCCTACAAGGTCAACGTATACACTACAGCAGTGGTGGATACGGAATATATTATTGCTGCTTGAAAAACGTCACTCAGGTGGTGTTTCTGGAGACGGTATTATTATTGATATTTAGACAGAATGTGAACAAGCTCACACAGCTAAGTGGCAGTGGTTTGAAAATGAAGAACACACTGGGCAAATAATGCCTACAAGGTCAACGTATACACTACAGCAGTGGTGGATACGGAATATATTATTGCTGCCTGAAAAACGTCACTCGGGTGGTGTTTCTGGAGACGGTATTATTATTGATATTTAGACAGAATGTGAACAAGCTCACACAGCTAAGTGGCAGTGGTTTGAAAATGAAGAACACACTGGGCAAATAATGCCTACAAGGTCAACGTATACACTACAGCAGTGGTGGATACGGAATATATTATTGCTGCTTGAAAAACGTCACTCGGGTGGTGTTTCTAGAGACGGTATTATTATTGATATTTAGACAGAATGTGAACAAGCTCACAGAGCTAGATGGCAGTGGTTTGAAAATGAAGAACACACTGGGCAAATAATGCCTACAAGGTCAACATATACACTACAGCAGTGGTGGATACGGAATATATTATTGCTGCTTGAAAAACGTCACTCAGGTGGTGTTTCTGGAGACGGTATTATTATTGATATTTAGACAGAATGTGAACAAGCTCACACAGCTAAGTGGCAGTGGTTTGAAAATGAAGAACACACTGGGCAAATAATGCCTACAAGGTCAACGTATACACTACAGCAGTGGTGGATACGGAATATATTATTGCTGCTTGAAAAACGTCACTCGGGTGGTGTTTCTAGAGACGGTATTATTATTGATATTTAGACAGAATGTGAACAAGCTCACAGAGCTAGATGGCAGTGGTTTGAAAATGAAGAACACACTGGGCAAATAATGCCTACAAGGTCAACGTATACAATACAGCAGTGGTGGATACGGAATATATTATTGCTGCTTGAAAAACGTCACTCAGGTGGTGTTTCTGGAGACGGTATTATTATTGATATTTAGACAGAATGTGAACAAGCTCACACAGCTAAGTGGCAGTGGTTTGAAAATGAAGAACACACTGGGCAAATAATGCCTACAAGGTCAACGTATACACTACAGCAGTGGTGGATACGGAATATATTATTGCTGCCTGAAAAACGTCACTCGGGTGGTGTTTCTAGAGACGGTATTATTATTGATATTTAGACAGAATGTGAACAAGCTCACAGAGCTAGATGGCAGTGGTTTGAAAATGAAGAACACACTGGGCAAATAATGCCTACAAGGTCAACGTATACACTACAGCAGTGGTGGATACGGAATATATTATTGCTGCTTGAAAAACGTCACTCAGGTGGTGTTTCTGGAGACGGTATTATTATTGATATTTAGACAGAATGTGAACAAGCTCACACAGCTAAGTGGCAGTGGTTTGAAAATGAAGAACACACTGGGCAAATAATGCCTACAAGGTCAACGTATACACTACAGCAGTGGTGGATACGGAATATATTATTGCTGCCTGAAAAACGTCACTCGGGTGGTGTTTCTGGAGACGGTATTATTATTGATATTTAGACAGAATGTGAACAAGCTCACACAGCTAAGTGGCAGTGGTTTGAAAATGAAGAACACACTGGGCAAATAATGCCTACAAGGTCAACATATACACTACAGCAGTGGTGGATACGGAATATATTATTGCTGCTTGAAAAACGTCACTCAGGTGGTGTTTCTGGAGACGGTATTATTATTGATATTTAGACAGAATGTGAACAAGCTCACACAGCTAAGTGGCAGTGGTTTGAAAATGAAGAACACACTGGGCAAATAATGCCTACAAGGTCAACGTATACACTACAGCAGTGGTGGATACGGAATATATTATTGCTGCTTGAAAAACGTCACTCGGGTGGTGTTTCTAGAGACGGTATTATTATTGATATTTAGACAGAATGTGAACAAGCTCACAGAGCTAGATGGCAGTGGTTTGAAAATGAAGAACACACTGGGCAAATAATGCCTACAAGGTCAACGTATACAATACAGCAGTGGTGGATACGGAATATATTATTGCTGCTTGAAAAACGTCACTCAGGTGGTGTTTCTGGAGACGGTATTATTATTGATATTTAGACAGAATGTGAACAAGCTCACACAGCTAAGTGGCAGTGGTTTGAAAATGAAGAACACACTGGGCAAATAATGCCTACAAGGTCAACGTATACACTACAGCAGTGGTGGATACGGAATATATTATTGCTGCTTGAAAAACGTCACTCAGGTGGTGTTTCTGGAGACGGTATTATTATTGATATTTAGACAGAATGTGAACAAGCTCACACAGCTAAGTGGCAGTGGTTTGAAAATGAAGAACACACTGGGCAAATAATGCCTACAAGGTCAACGTATACACTACAGCAGTGGTGGATACGGAATATATTATTGCTGCCTGAAAAACGTCACTCGGGTGGTGTTTCTGGAGACGGTATTATTATTGATATTTAGACAGAATGTGAACAAGCTCACACAGCTAAGTGGCAGTGGTTTGAAAATGAAGAACACACTGGGCAAATAATGCCTACAAGGTCAACGTATACACTACAGCAGTGGTGGATACGGAATATATTATTGCTGCTTGAAAAACGTCACTCAGGTGGTGTTTCTGGAGACGGTATTATTATTGATATTTAGACAGAATGTGAACAAGCTCACACAGCTAAGTGGCAGTGGTTTGAAAATGAAGAACACACTGGGCAAATAATGCCTACAAGGTCAACGTATACACTACAGCAGTGGTGGATACGGAATATATTATTGCTGCTTGAAAAACGTCACTCAGGTGGTGTTTCTGGAGACGGTATTATTATTGATATTTAGACAGAATGTGAACAAGCTCACACAGCTAGATGGCCACTGGGCAAATAATGCCTGCAAGTGCACTACTATTGGTGCACTACTATGAAGAACAGCAAACAGCACTGGACACCTTAAAGAACAGTAAGATAAGTAAAATAAAAAAAAAATTATATGTATATTAAAAAAAAAAATATTCTCGGGTTGGTGCTGCTGAACTACTAGGAGCAGCACAGTAGCACACCAGTCCCACTCCCCAACACTGCTAGACTAATAGCACTTGGCTGTTAAAGTAGCAAAGTAAAACAACAAAAAAGAAAATAAAAGCAGTCCTTACAAGGACTATTGGGTTATTACAGCAGTCAGCAGATGAGATCAGAAGAGATCAGTGCCCACAGCAGGCAGCTACATACAGAGCACTGCAGTAGAAGGTAGATTACTAGCCAGCAAAGCTACCCTAAAATGTCCCTCAAATCCCTGCAGACTTCTGTCCCTTCAATACAGAGCAGTATCAAGTAGATTACTAGCCAGCAAACTTACTATCAACTGTCCCTCAAATCAGTGAAATCACTAGCAGCTCTCTCCCTACACTAGCTCTTCCAAGCACACACAGGCAGAATGAAAAAACGCTGCAGGGCTTCAGTTTATATATGGAAGGGGAGTGGTCCAGGAGGTGTGGGGGTGGTCCAGGAGGGAGAGCTTCCTGATTGGCTGCCATGTATCTGCTGGTCTGGGGTGAGAGGTCAAAAAAAAGCGCCAGGTAAGGCGAACCCAAAATGGCGAACGTCGCGCGACGTTCGCGAACTTGCGGCGGACGCGAACAGCCGATGTTCGCGCGAACAAGTTCGCCGGCGAACAGTCCGCGACATCCCTAGCCGTGGGCGCTTCCACCCGACCACCGCAAATTAGCGCTTCTTGAGGTAAGCCGGCGAGGCGGCTACAATTTTAAACTTTTTTTGAGTGTATACTTGAGTGTATACTTGTATACTTTGTGTATACACTCAAAAAAAGTTTAAAATTGTAGCCTTTATTGACTTCTTTTTAAAAAGAGGACAGAGAATGGGTTTAAGCCCTGAATGCTTTTAAGCCCTGAATGATGTTTTGGCTTATTTATACATGGAGGGAAATATAGTAAGTACGAGTAGAACTTGTTCTTGCATACTCTCCTTGAGTTAAAGGCTATCGCTACCTTGAGCATACGTAAGCCTCAGTTAGAATAAATTTAGGGTTTTCTCTCACTCCTCACCAAGTGTTTCCTGTAGATATGTCTGCCCCACCATCTTCATATACTCCTCACTGGCCTTAGTGACAATAATGTTCTCTCGAAATAGTAATGAATCATGTCCATCATGTTGAGTTATCTCTGCTACTCCGAGGTCGACCAGGAACTCCTACAGGTGGAATGGTAAAATTGCACAAAAATTAATAAATGCAAGATTGTAGCAGATCATTGTACTCTATTTCTAGGACCATAAACTCTGGAAGGCTCTCTCTGTAGGCATGGCAGTAATAATGTAGTCCACTTCCCAGCCTTTGAAATAAGCTGGTCTAACAACACACAGGGAGTTATTTATTAAAGTCCGAATTCCAAAAACTCAGGAAAAAAAAAAAACTATTTTTTTTTTACTATAAAATCCGAATTTTTAATGGGAAAAAAACCCACAAAAAAACTGAATTTATTAAGTTCAAATAAAAAAGTACTCCAACTCAGACCTGCCGAGTTCATGTAGAAGTCAATGGGAGAAGTCCCAAAGATATCCTGATCTGTGATGGGTTTAGTGCAATAATCTGAAGATTTCAAAATACCTGCTAAAGGACCTGGCAGCTAACTTGTCAGGGCAGTCTAGTCCCAATGTCGCCAATATGTTCTGACATAGGGGCCAATTTATCAAAGGTTGAATTTTAGTGCTTTTAGAGGCTTTTGAAACCACGACTAAACTCACAAACTTGAAAAATACGAATGTCATGAGATTTAAATTTGTGGTTTTTACAGTTATTACACCTAATAAATGTACATTTTTTTAGTTTTTATTTAAAAATTTAAAAAAACACACATTTTTATAGATTTGTGGAAGAAATAGAAATTAAGTTGTAAGAAAATGGGCCCCATAGCGTCTTTCAGTTTACTCTGATTTTCCTCATCAGAGCAGTCAATAAGGTAGCGTTCCAAAATATAAACACAAATACTCAAGAGACAATGTGTCCTGTGTAGAGGAAACTATGTCAGTGTATTTAAATGATGGGGATCTAATAATGCTCCCAGTGGCCTCAAAGAAGGTGCTTATTATTGAATTCCAGGCTTGGAAACACGTTTTTCAAGTACAAAACAGGTGTACTGCAAAACATATCTTTTAGGCTGTCAATCCACATAGAGGCTACCAATTGGCCAATCGCAGCACTTTTTTTGCACCAGCAAGAACATTTAGCATGCTCGTGTTGCTCCCGAGAGCTTTTTTTTATGTGAATGTTGCTCACGGTTAGGGCATGCGGATCTTAGCTGCGTTTTTGGCACGGATGACAAACAACTGATAGCATTCGTAAATTGCTTAATGTAATTTCCGCCACAAATAATTCAAAAACACAATTATTAGTATTAATGCTAGATATACATAAAGCCTTTGACAGTGTTACTTGGCCTTATTTATTTCACATTCTCCCTCGGTATAACATTTCTGGAGCCTTTTTGGATGCTTTAAGAGTTCTATACCAAGAACCTTTGGCATATATAAAATTCTTTGGGCACCAAACCTTGCAGGTTCCGATTCATAGGGGGACTTGTCAGGGGTGCCCCTTATCTCCCCTATTGTTTTCTTTAGCCATTGAACCATTAGCTCACCTAATACGGAACAACATTGACATATCAGGATATACTCAACATAATCAGACTCATAAACTTAATCTTTATGCCGACGATATTTGTCTTACACTCACTAAACCCCTGACGAGCCTCCCTAATCTTTTCTCCCTTCTTGATAAATTTGCTAAAATTTCAGGTCTAAAGGTAAATATTTCTAAAACTTAGGCTTTACCGATTAACATTTCTAAATCCCAATTAAAACTCTTAGAGCTGAATTTCCCATTTGGTGCACTACTACAGTTGATTACTTAGGAATTAAAGTTACAAAGACTTATCAGACTCTTTATAAATTAAATTTCCCTACAATGTATAATAAATTGCAACGTTTTTTGGTAGACTGGTACACCTTACACATGGACGCATCACTGCTATACGAATGATAGTTCTCCCCAAAATATTGTACTTATTTAGAGCTTTACCGATTGCAGTGAAAACTCGAGATCTGATTAAATTACAGAGACATATTTGGCGTTTTATATGGAAACATAAATATCATAGACTCAATAAAAATATATTATATCGGTCACAGTCACAAGGCGGTCTAAAAGTCCCAAATTTGAAACACTATTACTGGTCGGCCAGAATCACACAGATAATTCAATGGCACAATGCACCAGGTATACTTCGATGGGTAGACTTTGAGAACACCTCTATATACCCTTTACAAGTTTCTGCTCTATTGTGGTTAACCATAAATAATGTTCGGAAATACACATATTACAAACCCTATCGTTAAATTTCATATACGACTTTGTATGTTAATAAAAAATAATTTAATTCCAAAGATGTAAACAGTTATATGCAAGCACTGGTAGGAAATCCTGATTTTCCTCCAGGATTAAATCATAAGGATTTTCAATGGTGGACTTCTCATAATTTTACTAAATTATATGATTTGTTATCAATTACGGGTTTCAAATCTTGGATAACTCTGCAAGAAACATTAGCAATCCATTCCAGAGAATGTTTGAGGTACTCCCAATTGTCTCATTTCTACTTTTCCCAATTGCAGCGAAAACCCTCTCTTACAGGCTCACTGTTTGAGCACCTTTGTAAAAATGCAATAGTCACTAAAGGAAATATTTCTACAATCTATTCGATGTTAATTGAGGTTACATCAATCTCTTACACTACCTTTATGGAAGCATGGGAAAAAGATTTAACCTTAACATGAACTCCAGAACACTGGTCTAAAGCATTGCACTCAACACATAAAATATCTCCTAATATTGCAATACGTGAAATGGCATATAAAGTACTTTCACAATGGTATTTTACACCGAAACGTAAACATGCCATTTGTCCTACCTCAACCCCACAATGCTTTAGAGGATGTGGAGGATGTTTGGCGATTATAAACACTCTTGGTGGTCCGATTGTAGAAAATTATTGGAATGCCATAGTACAAATAGCGTCAGAGGTATTTAACAGCTGAATATTACGAGCTCCAGAACATAGTTTATTGAACTATCCATTCTCTGGTTTTGACAAATCAGCTAATTATTTATTGCTGCAAATATGGTCAGCAGCACGGTGCGTTTTAGCACTTAATTGGATTTCTCAGAGCTCTCTCTGTGCCTCAGTTCATATTTAGACTCAACTATATTCAAGAAATCTAACAGCGATAGTTGAGAACAAAAGAGAAAACCACAACATTATATGGCAACCTTGGAAGATTATATGGAAGATTTTAAAAAGTCCCCTTCTTTCCCACTACAACTTAGATAACATCACCTCCTAGCCATAACATAATTGTGGTCAAAATGACGTAGTTAGGAAAACAGGTACCTTACTACCAGGATATAATAGCAAGACTATTTGAGATTACGGTTCGACAAAAGTTATGAAGCTTTACTTGTATGATTTATTTTTAATTTTTTTTTTTTTTTAGGTTAAAGGTTAAATACAACATTTTATTATCAACATTGTCTCAAATGATCAGATGTGTAAACTGACAAAACGTATTGTTTGTAATACAATTATGATATTTTGCTTACTTTATTCAATGTTGAAACATGTATATTTTAATATGAAAACTAATAAACAGAGATATGTTAAAAAAATATATTTATTTTACCTGTTGTCGACACTCACCTTGGCCTTTCCAGTGCTCTGTAGGACATAAACCAGTGACCTTCCCAGTTCCTCTTTCTCCTTTTGACAAACTAAGATGTCCATTTGAAACCCACACTGCTGGAAACACTCCATTTATCTATTCTGCCCGGTAAATAAGACCAATCCTTTAACTACATGTAGCCCACCCTTGAGTGTGCTTTTGGCTGTGTAGTATTGCTGTGTGTGACCAGGCTAACTGCTTGACTTGTGCCCAGGACCCTTGACTTGTGCTTTGCAACTCCCGGTACCTGGTGTAGTTCAGTGCCACAAAGGATCCAATCACAGAGATGATTCTTGCAGCAAAATAACTTGTTTATTCACAGTGAACAGTTGCAATGAAGGCATTCACAGGCACTTTGATTCCAATGGTAATGGTAATAGTATCCCTTTTTTAGCAGGTGAAATAGCACAGTTAGGATAAACACCTCCTGGGGCAAAATCCTCCCAGAGAGTATAGCTTCCTGCCCAGGAATAGTCAGTTTGGGGTCTTGGGTCTTGGCACCCTCACTGGTCCTCACCCACTGAATCCCTGAGCTAATGGTGTACTCACCACGGGGACCTAACCCCACTACTTCTCCTCGTTGGAGTGGAAACTGCTCACTATATACCCTGAGCCTTTCTATTGCTCCTAGAGCAACTATAACCAGAGCTTACTGTCACTAACTAACACTATCTCACTTTAGCACTGGTAAACCTGGACCTGTAGTACCGCACAGTGAGGTAAGGTCACAAGAAAGACCTTGAACACATGAGGCTAAGCCCCTTTATACTGTAAACAGTGCCACCTAGTGGACAAACCCTGCCTAGAGTAACCCCAGTGGACCCAGGAAGGGAAACATAGCTGCCTGTGTATACTAAAGGACCCCACCTAGGTGTTCAAATACTAAGGGGAAACTGCTTGAGTAAAATACACCCAAATCTCAGGGTCCCTACAAACAGGTATGGGATCTATTATACAGAAATCAGTTATCCAGAAAGCTCTGAAATACAGCAATGCTCAATTAGAAAAACTATTTCTTATTTTTGATTTATTTGCTTATTTCTGTTTCTGTAATAAGAAATTAACTGCACCTGATAATAACTAAGCCATGTCAAGATGAGTATTTTTGTATTTAATTGGTTTTCATATATTGGCCAGATTATTGTTCGGGTTTCACACGACTGAACGCAGAACAGTTGAGACCCGAACAGGCCTAAAGTTGGCCATAGACGCAAAGATTTGATCCTACGAATCTCTGTTTCGTAAGATTTTTGGCCTTGTGTGGAGTGTCCCAACATTTTTTGTGAGATGGTTTTCGGTCGTTCAGTTTATCGGACAGGTTAGAACATTTCTGTCGGCTGCCAATAATATCTCTGCATGTATTGCCGATCTGCCAATGATATCAGTGGGAGACTGTCACCAGTTTTTGTCGGACATAACTTTCGTTCGATTGCTGTCAGGGTCATCGGAATGGTTAGTGGCAGGTTGGGAGATGGCACCGAGCAATCGTTCGTCCGACATGAAGGTAAATCTGCACATCTATGGCCAGCTTTAAAAAAAAAAACAAATGCGGGGAAGGGACGGGGGAGTGGAGGTGAGGTAAACCCTCTATCCTGCTTGCATCATGATGGTCTATCACTGACCTCCCTCGTTCGTCTTCACTGGAAAGACCCTCTGCTCCCAGTGGGGTGCAGGCCTGTCTGAGGGGTCCAATTTTGCCTTTTTCAGGCTATGTGGGTGCCCCCGGTGAAGTCCTGTGTAGGGAGCTGTCTCTCTGGCTCTCTAGGAGCTGCCCCTGCTGTCTGATGACTAGTTGCTGGGAGCAGGACACTTGAAAAACTGACTGAGAACAGTATGTGGGGTTACGCTGGACCTCCAGACACGCCCCCTGAATTAATTACAAGTGTCCTGCCTCCTGGAGCTTAACCCCCACGGTTCCCAGTGTCCTCCTGAGACGACAGAGAAATGACTGAAATTGTAATAAGAATGACTTGGCCAATCAATTTACATCTTGGAGAACCCTACACATTGTCATTTATTGAAAGAGGAACTATTGGTTTTGTTTTCGTTGCTTAGTATTTCTCTTTAGACTGTTTAGACATTCTTTTCAAACATTTTTAAACCCAAGCAACAATTTAAATATGTTAATATTTTACAAAAATGATATTATTTATCAGATTTTATTGGTGATTTACTTTGAATCTAGGCAGAAGTGCAAGAAGAATAAGGGGTGCAAGTGGGTGCATCTTAGTGCTCATGCAAATAGCAATCCTGCCTGGGGTCTGGCTGTGCTGGTGTGCACTAACATTGTTTGTGGGTGCACAACAGCCTTGTCCTTACTGCATGTCATACAGGGCTGGAACTAGGGGTAGGCAGAAGAGGCACATGCCTAAGGCACAATGCTGGGTGGGCAAGCCAGGCATGTACCTCTTCTGTCGCCTACCCCAATTCTGGGGCCCATGCCCCCAATGAAAGCATGCATTGCAGCCTCAGGTCTCTATCCTTAGAATTGGAGTGCAGAGAACAGCAGCAATTTATTTAAACTTGAACGTAGGGCACCCTTCCTTTGAGTTTGTAAATTAATGGTGAAAAATACAGGGGATCAGTAATAAAAGCAAGGAGCAGATACCCTCCATAAGCTTATAAAGTCAGAATCTGAACCTATCTTTGAGAAGGGAATGCATCTTAGAAAGACCTGCTTGCTGAGCTTACAGGCAGCCCAGATACAGGCCTGTCTGTCAGGGGCCTTGCATCTCCAGTATCGGACAAGTCCGGACCAAGGAGGAAGCACTAGGGCAATGTCCAAGTTTACGGTAACCAAGAGGGATCAGGAATAATCGTAGTCAGAATCCAGGCGGTAGTGCAATAGGCAGGCAGAATAGGAGCAATAACCAAGGTTCAGGCAAGGTCAAAGTCCAGGAATCAAGTTAGCAAGAATTTAGGAACACCCAGGAATGCAAAAAACAAATCTTATTATGGGGCATTGAACCAGAGTCTTTGGCGTCCTATTATTTCAAATTTGGCGCCAAAACGTGGTGTCATGACATCACACGTTTGTCTGCTTGACGTCGGTGAGCCGGCATCAGAATCTTTGTGGCGACCATGGACACCACCATCTTGGAAGAGCAGTCGCAGCAGACTGGAGCGCCGCATCACGCTCCTGACAGTACCCCCGGGGGGGGGAGTACCAGACCACTATGTCCTGGTTTCTGGGGAAATTGTTTATAGAACTCTCGCACCAACCGAGGGGCATACATCTGTATGTTTCTCCCAGGAGAAAGACCCCCTGTTGATCATACACGGTGATGGAATGAGGGGGAGACTGATCCAAAGAGAGATGATTGGAGATTGCTGGCTTCATCAGGGAAACATGGAACACATTGGGGATTTGCATCTCAGGGGAAGTTGAAGTCAGACAGCCACAGGATTAATGATATAGAAAAAGGACCGACAAATCGTAGACCCAACTTGGGAGAAGGAACCCTGAGATGAATGTTCCTCATAGATAGCCACATTTTGCCCTCCACCTTATATTAGGGAGAAGATTTACGTCTATGGTCAGCATAATTCTTATGGATCAAAGAACTCTTTACCAAGATGGTCTTGGTGGCAGATCAAATAGCGTACATAAGAAATTGTTAAATAAAGAAAAGAAACAAGATAAACCAAAATTAACTAAAATTCCTTTTGTATCAACTTTTGGCTGGTTTTACCTTTTGTAAAACGAATAATTTGAAAAAATTGGAAAATATTGCAAACGGATAGAGAAATTGGTAAACTATTTAAAAATCCTCCTTTATTTTCATATAGAACAGGGAGAACAATAGGAGAAACGGTATCCAAAAAAGTCGTAAAAAAATATAGGAATATGGGATTATTGGCACCCCAAAAAAATGACACATTTGGATGTGGAGATTGTGCACACTGTAATGGAATCATAAGCGGGGAGACAATAGCGCACCCAACAAAAGGTTTTCCCATTAGGATTAATGGGCACTTTACATGTAATAGTAAGGAAGTAATCTATATGTTAAAATGCCCATGTGGATTAACATATATAGGGCAGACAAGTACATCCATTAAGGTTAAATGAACACAAAAGCAAAATAAGAAATTATACAGCAGAGCTGGAAGAAAGAAATAAACAGGAAGAAAAGAAAGACAGAATCTCTGAATTATCAGTAGCCAAACATTTTTTTCACGGTAAACACACAGTGTCGCAGTTAAGATGGACAAGTAAGTTCTGTCAGAGGATGTAACATACGGAAACAGTTACTAAGAAAAGAGGCAGTGTGGATAAAACGACTATATTCTCTTATACCGATGGGATTAAATGAAAATTTTGTTTGCAATGTTTTTTATAACTGAATAATGTAAGACTCTGATATTGGATTAATTTGTATGATGTACTAACTGTATTAACTGGTTTTTAAATTAAGATTATTTATTTATGTTTTACAGGTATTGAATTATGCACCTAAAATGAACTAAGACTGTATGGCTATGGAATAAGGACTTTTTAATGAAATTGGTGAATGGCACATGATGTAAGGGGCACTTAAAGCATGAGGCTCACTTTGTGTGTAATGCACCTGAGGAAGGGGTTTTCCCCTGAAAGCTTGTGTGTGAATTTCCGCTGAAATAAAATGTTTTAAAGGCAAAGCCTGAGGATGGTGTGTGTCGTATCCTGTTATTCAAGACCAAATAGCAGACATATGGGCCACTTGATCGTTAGCAGCATGAACTTCCGCTAAGAGGAAATCTTGAGGAAAGACTTGAGGATGTTTTCCATACACAGTCAGGAAGGGTGACCTCCCAGTGGATGTGTGACACACATTGTTACAGTATGTGCAAATTCTGCCCAAGGGAGGAGATCAGACCAATCATCTTGGTACAGGGAAACATGATTTCTCAGGAACTGTTCCAGGGCTTGATTTACTTGCTCTGCTGCTCCATTGGATTGAGGATGGTATGCTGAGGAGAACTGAAGAGCAATACCTATAGCTTTACACAATGATTGCCAACATCTGGATACAAATTGGGAACCCTGGTCTGAAACAATCTCTGCAGGAAAACCATGTAGCCAAAAAATAAATTGAATAAATAGCTGGGAGAGCTCCACCGCAGAGGTAAGTTTCCAAAGAGGAATAAAGTGTTACTGAAGTAGTCAATAACTAACCAAATTTCCTTTAGAGGGTGGTAACTCCAAGATAAAGTCCATCACTAAGTGGGTCCATGGACGAGAGGGAATGGGTAAAGGTTGTAACAGATGACTGGGATGGGAATGGCTTGGCTTGGAGGTGGCACAAATAGTACAGGCAACAACTAAGTCTTTGACATCCTTCCATATGGTCGGCCACCAGACGAGTTGATTTAATAGCTCTAAAGTCTTTTCAGTGCCAGGATGTCCAGCCTGCTTGGAACAATGAGTCTGTTGCAAAATGGGGAGGTGGAGTTCAGGTGGCACAAAAGCCATTCCAATGGGTGTATCTGGAGGAGCAGAGGACTGACCGGATAATATTTGACTGGAGAAGTGAGGGAACAAGGAGGCAATGACTTTGGCGTGAGGAATAACAGGATCCAAAACCTCGATATGGCGATCTTCAGGGGCAAAACTTCTGGAAAGTGCGTCCTTTTTCCCATTCTTGGAGCCAGGGCAATAGGTCAGAAAAAAGTTGAAGCGGGACAAGAAAAGAGCCCACCGCAACTGCTGGGGATTCAGTCTTTTAAGAGTCTGTATAAATTCCAAATTCTTATGGTCAGTGTAAATAGTGACTGGATGAGGGGCACCCTCCAAGAGATGATGCCACTCCTCAAGAGCAAGCTTAACTGCCAAGAGTTCACGATTCCCAATATCGTAGGTCTGCTCGTAGGTAGGGCAAGGGGTACCGGTTCTTAATCATAATTTTATTAAGACCCTGGTAGTCTATGCAGGGGCACAACCCTCCAACCTTCTTTTCCACAAAGAAAAAGCCAGCTCCAGCTGGAGAGGTAGATGGATGAATGAATCCCTGCTGAAGATTCTCCTGAATATAGTCTTTCATGGCAGACGTCTCGGCAGGGGATAACGGATAAGTACCACCTCTGTGTGGCATTGTACCGGGAAGAAGATCTATGGGGCAGTCGTAAGGATGAGGAGGGGGTAGGAATTCAGCAGATCTTTTGCAGAAGACTTCAGCAAAATCCCTGTAGACTGCCGGCAAACTTTAAAGATTGGTTAAAGATTGAGCAAACGGATACCCGGTGGATGGGAGAGACAGGCAGGCAATGATTTTGACAGTATGAACTCCAATGGGAGATCTGATTAGAAGACCGGAGAAGGCAGGAGAAATCGGTGAGAATTCCCTTGGGGTACAGGTGCGATGCCCCCCACATGTGACACCCCAGTTTTACCTTGGTGAGAGGAACCTCCCAGCTTCAAGGGGCAAGAATTAGCAAAATGAGCTTGGCCTCCATAGTACAGACACAGGCCAGCCGAGTGTCTCCCCTGCTCTGAGACTTGCCCTTCCGACCTGTATAGGTTCCTCCAGAGGAATGACAGGAGGCTGCTGGGATGGAGTAGGCAATAGGGGTCTTTGGAAGCGTGGCACTAATGTTGGCTGAAATCGCTTGCTGCACTCCTTGTTTGATTGATGTTCCCTGAGCCGTGTATCCAGCTTGCTGATGAGAGCAATCAGAGCTTCTACTTGTTCAGGAAGATCCCTTGAGACCAGATCATGGACTAGACAGCCCTTGGTTGAAGACAGCTCCATAAGCCTCATCGTTCCAGTTAGTTTCTGCTATTAAGGTTCTAAAGTCAATAGCATACTCACTGGCACTGGGATTCCCCTGTCGGATTTGCAGAAGCCGGGAAGAGGCACAAGCCACTCGCCCAGGAGCGTCAAACACAATTTGGAATGACTGGAGGAAAGCCTTGACATCATTGATCACAGGGGAATTCTTTTCCCACAGAGGGGTTGCCCACTCGAGTGGTTTGCCTTACAGCCTGGTCATTACGTACCCCACCTGCACCCGCTCAGAAGTATATTGTCAGGGTTGAAATTCGAACTGTATAAGGCACTGGTTAACAAAATATCTGCAGGCAAGAGGATCCCCACTACAGCGAGGCATTTGAGGAATGCAGGGCTAACCAGCTGGAGAGACCACAGGAGGGAGTAGAGGTGCCGCGGGGGAACTAGGGGGCCCAGAAGGCATCCGAGATAGGGAGTATCAAGTACTTGTCCAATGCGGACCTACTGAGCTTCATAAGTTTCCATGCGGGACACCAAATACCGGAGAGCTCTTCCCACATTAGGCGGAGCTTCTTCAGTGGGGTCCATGGCCGATTATAATGTCAGGGCTCCAGTATTGGAGAAGTCCGGACTAAGGAGGAAGCACTAGGGCAATGTCCAAGTTTGCTGTAACCAATAGTGATCAGGAATAATCGTGGTCATAATCCAGATGGTAGTTCAATTGGCAGGCAGAATAGGAGCAATAATCAAGTTTCAGGCAAGGTCAAAGTCCAGGAATCAAGTTAGCAAGAATTTAGGAACACCCAGGAATGCAGAAAACAAATCCTGTAATCAGGCATTGAACCGGCATCTTTGGCTTCCTTATTTCAAATTTGGTGCCAAAACGTCACACATTTGCTGACAAGACCAGCAAGAGAAAACATATTCAGTTCTATTGCTTAATGTTAGAGGAGCGATAGAACCAATCAGATAGCAAGCCTACTTTTAGTACGCTTTGCTTAGTAAAGTGCAGTAATGATGTTGGTACTGATAAAGCCACATACTGTACCTGCATATTTGGAGTTAAAGGGGTTGTTCACCTTTGAGTTAACTTTTAGTATGATGTAGATCAGTGCTGTCCAATTTATATGGTACAGAGGGCCGGAATTTTTCTAATCTACATGGTGGAGGGCCGATAATGGAAGCCAATGTTAGCCACTCCCTGTTTTAGACCACACCCACTTTAAACCACACCCATGTTACCGCAAGACCATGTCCACATTAATAGCACACCAAAAAAACAGATGGTTGGTGCTCACTGCAGGGATCAGGGCCGGAACTAGGGGTAGGCAGAGTAGGTGACTGTCTAGGACACCATCATTGAGGGGCGCACTTTTAATGGGGTTTTTTTTTTCATTTTTTCAAGCGTTTATTTAATAATTTGTTTCAGTTATCATGGTCACTCAGTCTGGTGGAATCCCCATCCTTCACCTTCTCCTCTTGACAACAAGTAATAGCTCCTTCTGTGCGGTGCGGCAGTGCAGCGTGACATGCGAATATGCGTCAATGACGTTACTGATGCGGTTGGGTGGCAGAGAGAGGCAGAGAGCTGGTGACCTGCTTGGTGTGGCTCACGCTTGCTGCTCTCAGCCTTGCACAGTTTCACAGTAATAGAAAGAATGTCTTCAGTTCAGTGTAAGTGTGAAGCTTCCTACTGGCACAGCCAGGTACAGATTTGGGCCAGGGGCCATATGTTTGCTGTTGCTGCTGGGCTGGGCCCTGGCACAGGTACAAATACTTGGGGGAAATATGATGTGATCAGATTTATTTTTGGCTTCTGCTGGCACATGTAAAGATTGGGGGCAATATGATGGCTGCTGGTACAGGTATGGGGGTGGCAGTATGATAGATGGCTGCTGGGCTTGCTGGTACAGGTATGGGGGGCAGTATAATGGATGGCTACTGGTATAGGTATGGGGGGCAGTATTATGGATGGCTGCTGGGCTTGCTGGTACAGGTATGTGGGGGCAGTATGATGGATGGCTACTGGAACAGGTACAGGGGGGGCTGTATTATGGATGGCTGCTGGGCTTGCTGGTACAGGTACAGGGGGCAGTAATATAAATGAAAACTTTTTCTTGCTTTCTTTATTTAAAAACCATCATGGTAAGGAGGTAAATGGTAATTGAGGACAGGGGGCGATGATTGAAGCTCTTGCCTAGGGTGCCACACATATGTGGAAAAAGTTAAGTCATATTAAGACATACCCTTAAATCCAAATGCCTCATCCTCCCTTGTGTATAATACAGTACCCCAGCATATGATTAAACACCTTAGGGGCCCCTAATAATAATTTTCAAATGCTAACAACCCCCCAGAACAAATACCAGGCTTATGTTCCACCAGGCAGAGTATGGCAAACACAGGGTGCAAAGAGTAGGCAAAGTATGACACACACAGGAATCATAGGGAAAACAGAACAGAGCAAGAGACAGGAAAATCAGGACCACTCTAATATGTACTACATACAGTGACTCAGTGCTGGCGCCCCATTAGCATTTAAGGTGTGAACAGGTGAACAATGTGGGCAGTATCAGTCTGGGTCTCGGGTATGAGCAGTACTGGTCTTTAGGACGTGAACAATAGAGGTGTCAGAAGTGTGAACAATGCAGGGGGGATTACATGTGTGAACAATACAGAGGATTACAGTGTGAATTTGAGGTTTAAACTATGCAGGGGCCAGTTAATCTCTGTAGTGATACCTTTTAAATTTTACAAATGGTAAGCAGACACTGCAGGCAGACTTTGATACGGAGGGCCACATAAGGGGGGGGGGGGTCGGCCCGCGGCCGCCAGTTGGACTGCCCTGATGTAGATAGTATTGTTTTGAGACAATTTGCAATTGGTTTTAATATTTTGTTATTTGTGGGAGTTATTTAGCAGCTCTGCAGTTTGCAATTTCAGCCAACTGGTTGTTAGGGCCAAATTACCCTAGCAACCACACTCTGATTTGAATGAGAGACTGAAATATGAATAGGGGAGAGACTGAATAGAAAGATGGGTAATAAAAAGTAGCAATAACAATACATTTGTAGCCTTCAGAGAGCATTCGTTTTTTTTAGATGGAGTCTCCCATGTGAAAAGCTGGAGTCAAGAATAATTTAAAAAAACTATAAAAAAGAAAAAATGTAGGCCACTTGAAAAGTTGCTTAGAATAAACCATTCTATAACATACTAAAAGTGAACTAAACTATTGGCTCACATATATGCTGTTTTCCCTGGAAGCATCACATACAGTCCTGAACTTACCTCCCTTTCCATGACACACATATACATACTATGTGCATTATAAACATTTACTCACAATATATGTAGAGGAGGCGTGTCCCAGTTATACACTGGAGCAAAGTGAGGAACAGCAGAGACACTAGGAGCAGAACAGCCCTTCTCTGTGGCCCTTTCTGTTTTTTCTCATTGGTTTCTGCACTTGAATCTAAAAATGTAAAGGGAACGGAATGCTTGCATGTAAATAAGTAACCTGCCCATCAAAGCATGATAATTTGTTTCTATACAGCCAAATCTATAACACTGTTACCAGCTGCCTTCTGCTAAACCAACACTCCTAATAAACATGCACTTCTGTAGGCTTTCCTTGTCCTTTACAATTGTGATCAATCAGGAAAATATACCACCAAACAGAACGTTATGTTTAATAAAAACATTTCACCTATATGTTATAATAAAAGCAAGGGCAGTTGTGTAACTGTTATGTTGAGGAACATGTGACAGTTGGTGATTTCTCGTTTCTGCATGGGGAACGAATTTGGAATGCCCAAATGCGAAAAGCAGGGTTGAATATAAGGCTAAAGGCGGGATACTAATAAACAATTTCATATCTCAAAAACTGTAAGACAAAAAACTATTTCTTTAGATTTATAGGAAAAAGTGAACTTTATCAGGTGGTACAGTTTTGTGGCTAAATTGGTACCTTTGACCTATTGTGCAGACAAAAAAAACATTTTTTTTTGGGTAGGATAAATACCCCCACCACTATTGAATGGAGTGCCTAATACAGACCAAGGTTCATTCAAAGCTTCAGTCCACCGATCTCTGCACTCCAAAACTAAGAGGTCGGTGGATATTTCCACAATGCATCAAAATGCAAAAAATGGCAATGGCAGACTTTGGAAAAACACTAGAAAAAACAAAAATACAATATAAGAATTTTCAACATGTTCTGTTGTGAAAAAAAACCGCTCATTCTGTGTTGAACTGGTCGGTTGGCGGCCCACTGGGGCTTCCACCATATGGGCTCCCTCCAGGTCCCCCCTGCCTCTGCCGCAACCAGGGCCGGATTTACATAGCAGGCGCCCCTAGGCCTGCTGTCGTTAATCGTCCCTGCCCCTCCCTTTTATTTGCTCAAATTTTCATCCTTCATCATCATTTATTGTTTTCACCAGAGCAATGGGGATTGGCGCACAGGAAATTTAAAAAACGATCGTATCTCATGCACATGTCCAATGTTTCTGAACCAATGTGGGCGTGGTTGGGCAGCATATGCCGCCCCTTAAAATCCTGCCGCCCTAGGCCCGGGCCTTGGTGGCCTCTCCACAAATCTGGGCCTGTCCGCAACCCCCCCAAAAGGTCCCTCACCTCAGTGACAACTGGACCCCCACGCATACCTGTCCTGTAGTTGTGGCTTTGATTAGGCTGGACGGGGAGCCAGATCAGAGACCAGCACAGGCTTGATGGTTGTGTTTCTCAGTCGATGGGCTTTTACCCAGTGTCCTGCTGGCCCAGTCCAACCCTGTGGCCATTGACTCCATTGCATTTGGCAAAATGTTGCCATTTCACAAATGTTTCTGCTCATCACTACAGATTTATCAAATATCCACTGTGGACTTAGTAACATTTTCACACACATCACAAACCCTTAGTTAGATTTAATTCTCAACTCGCAGATCTCTAAATGTGGCATTAACAGCTGTCAATGAAAAATCCAAACCTAAAGAGAAAGGATGACTAGACACAGCAAATGGACCAGATTTACAGTTGCAATGTTATGCTACAGGCAAGCACAGTGGGGTCAATACACAAGCTCAGCTCTTGATAATTCCTATATTGTACAAAATACAATTTGTCTTTACATTTTATTAAGTATCTTCAACAGGGAGGATTTAAAGGGCATCTATCACAATAGTATTATGAGGTGTCAAACACAGCATGCAGTCTGCATTGAAGAAACAAGGGTATTTTTTCAAGAATAGCCCCTACTGAGTGCTGTGCATAAAGTGTGGGTGGGCATTCTGGGTCACATACATGCACGTAAACACGTGTTTGGCACGTTCATATCACATGGGGTGACATGCATATGGAATGAGCCAGGGGACTTGCTCATAATGCCCATGCATGTGCCCCAGAATGAAGTTGGCTCAATGGGGGGCTATTCTTGAAAAAAGATTCTTGTTTCCACTGGAGATTCTGTTACTCCACAACTATGGTGATGATGTGTGTCTATAACTATTTTTTAATTCTGGAATGATTTGTTGAACCTCCTGCCTCCTTGCCTCTTGCACTCTGGTCCCCAGGTTCCTTGGTGTATGCATGTATGTTTACTCTGCATCTCTTACCACCAGATTTGAATTTTAAAAAGGCCATTCTGTCTCACATTCATGATCCAAACTATTTGTTCCTCACTATGTTTCTTCACAGACCCTTTGCCTATTGCTCACTCTACACCTCCTACAGAAATGTCCATGTCCCAAGGGAGCATCAGTGAAGACCAGTGTTGGTAGGGGGCTCCTGTTTCTACCTCCTAAGTGAAAAGCCTGACAAGTACTTTCTTAGACTATGGAACATTTTAAAATCATATGTTTGGCAATAATGTATTCATACTAATGCCCCACTGCAGTATGCATTGTATAATAGGTGCCCCCAGTTAAATGGGCGTTAAGGCACCTCAACATTGAATCTCTGAACTTTTCTCTGTCCTGTTTTTTGTCTGCTTCCTTATTTTTAGATCTCTGTATCCAGTATTTACTATTATTGTACCTTCTCCCCCCCCCATCCGTACAGTCATTTCTTCACATACATACTCACCGATGCATGGTGGTTGAAATCTTGGAACATTTGTTAAGGTGTCCATACACAGGCAGATAATGCTGCTGATATCGGTGGTTTAGACCAATTTGACAGCTAATCTGCCCGTGTATGGAGGCTGTATGGAGCCCATTGCACTCGTCGTAATCCGATCGTAGGGACCCCTGCTGTTAGTGGCATATTGGTGAAAAGATCCGCTCCTCCAGCACTGGAACGGGCAAAACATTCGGCATAGTTAGATATATAGATTGATAGATAGACAAAGAGAGCAAGAATAGAGATGGATGAAAAGATAGATACTGATCATTTAATAGAGGCTAAAGAAAGATAGATAGATATCGATCAGTTAATAGAGGCTAAATATGGATAGATACACAGATAGATATTGGCATAGTTACCTGCCAGGGAAGAATGTTGTGCCACAACTGAGCAAGTTACAGGCGTTCCAGTACCTGAACACAGACTTATATTATTGCAGGATAAATATTGGGTCTGCTGATAGTACTGTTGCATGTATTGTTTTATTAATAAGGGCAAACTTAGAAGTGGACCAACCACAAAACTGCCAGAAAGCCAGCTCAGTGCTTTGGAACAGCATTCATTTTATTTATTATAGACATGGATATAGCCGCTAAAATTGGTACCTGTGAGACGATTGGACTTTCCTTTAAACAATGGAAATAGAATTAATGATGACATTTTTCAATAGCTAGCAGAATATTTTAGAGCCAGATTAATTCATAAATGTGTGGCCACCTTTTCCCCTGCCATCTGTAGGTTTCTACAGAACCCCTGTGTAAGAAAGCTTACCGAGTGGAATCCTCTGCGGGGCTCTGTCACGCGCGTCGGGCGCAGGCGTCTGCAGCGAGGAGTGCGTCCTGATTGGCGCCGGCGCGTGTCCAGGTTACGGCGCTAAAGAATTAGTGCCAAGGTCAAAGGTATTTAAACCACTTCTGATATTTAATTTGTGCCCGGTTATCGTGGATTTTTCTGAGCCTAGCTATACAAACTCTATCAAAATATTACTGATTCCTGTGTATGACCCTTGCTTGTTCCCGACTTCCGAATCTTCGCTGCATGTCCAGACTTCTGCTTGCCTACTATTCCTGCTCATTTGCTGCCTTCCCTTGAACTCTGATTCGGGTTGACTATTCCTCGCTTGCTACTCCCTGGTACCTCACTTTGGTTTAACCTCACTGGCTTCTCTCCACTCACGGCTCCCCCTGTATCATCCCCAGGTGGGTACTGTGTTGTGTGAGCCGCTTGGGGGTCCTTGTCATCCAGAAGAGATCCATCACTTTACTATCCGGTAAGCCTGACACCCTGCATTGTGATTTGGCATATCTAATACAGGGAGTACTCAAATTACATACATCTGACTTACATACAACTTACAGACATAGGATATTATAGTAATGTACTGTGGTTTGCTTGGCCTTTATTAGCATTTTAATAAACCACCTGCCCCAATCCCCTCTGGTGTGTGTTGTCTACTGCAGAACACAGAAAGGTAAAAATAAATATGCACAGAAAGGTAAAAAAATTATGTTAAGACAAACATCTGTCTTGTCGCATTTAAGTAAATGTATATGTTTCAACTTACATACAAATTCAACTTAAGAACAAACTTACAGACCCCATCTTGTACGTTACTCAAGGACTACTTGCATATTCTATATGTGTGTGTCTGTACCTGTGTATTGTATTTAGGCATAAACATATAACTTTCATTACTTTTCATTGCAAAGTCTTTCTTCTGAACATTGGCTTTGACCCCCTTGGCCTCTCAGGAAGGCACACATGGAGGCTTCATACTGCTCATATTTTCATAATGATCATCGTCATCATCACATTGGAAGCTGTCATCTAAACACAATATGAAGAATACAGGGTGAACATACAGCATTGAATATCATTTCTTTAATAACTGAAATTCCCATTGTGTTGTATGTCCTTCTCTTGACCCATTGGACTATCTGAGGCAAAAAAAACTATTAAAGATCCATAACTAGCCTGTAGGCTCCCTCATTGGACAGCACCATCTTTTATATTTATTTGCCTATAAGCAAAGATTGAAATATGACTGCTAAGAACACTGAAAAGCTGGTCTACAATCTATAAGCAAACTGCTGTAAGGTGTTGACTAAAGCACTGGACAAGACACTCCTATGATCTTTAACATTCAGAAGCTGTGGCTGAGGCTAATGAGAATATCGATCTATGGCATCTCTAATGCAACTTCCTGCCTTTTCCTCATCAATGCTTTCACTTTTTGTTCTATAAAAATGTATGTGTTTCTATGCTTTAAGCATTTCTGAATCTACAAACTGCTATCATAACCTCCATGTTTCAGGTTATTGTGTATGGTTACTTTTCTTATACTTGCAAATCCTATTCCCATAAACGTTCTCCATTCTACTCTTGATACTGCTCAAACTGTGCTGGTCACCAGTGTCTTCTTAATGTGCCTTCACACACACAGATTGTAGTTTTTCTTTCCAGAACTCCCCTACACACATACACATCCGCCCCTTCTGTTTTGGACCATAAGAGCGAGTAGGAACCCACACACCTGTAGGGACCCATAAGTGTAATGGCCCTAATGGCTTCATTCCCTGCCAGTGCCTCCTTCCACCGTTGCAGGGTTAAATCCCATGTAACATCTTATATCTCATTTGCATACCTATGCTATCGGTTCTAGGTTGTGACCACTTCCTGCAGTGTTGTAACAAAGTGCTTTGAAGGGTGGGGCACTTCCTCTTTGGCCTGCAGCAGTGGACCTGGGCAGTTGTTTCACTGAGGAACAAAGAAAACAGGTACCGGCACACAAGGCGAATTCAAGTAGGGGACTAGCCCCTTACGTGTTTATTAGTCAACACAACGTTTCGGGGCAGTTCCCCCATCGTCACCTGACGTATAAACTCGGATTCAGAACACTTCACACATCCATTCATGCAACTCTCACAAGTAACAACTGTATCTAGGAGTTCCATGACACATTGGATAATCCTATCACAACTACACAGAATCAACACCTCTGTGAATTTCTTCAGATGTCACCTCTTTGAAGAGTTGCCATTGTAAATGGATTACTGGAAGAGTTTATATGCCGAAAACGAATGAATGAAAATCTTCATAGTCAAGAGAGAGATAGTAATATGGTGCACTTTTAGGTATCGGTGGCATACAGATCAGTATTTCAATAGCAGGTGGTGTGAATTTGCTACCCAGAGATCACCCTCAGTATTTTTATGTGATTTATTTTAAGTCCATGTATCGTCATCTTAGAGTTCTATATCACAGATTGGGTGAGTATCCAGCCAAGGGGCCCACACTTTGTCAAACTTTCCCAGGACAGCCCCGAGAGTCGTATGTTAGCTTGATGAAGGGAAGAACTTTGTTTACCAAATTGATCCAATGTTCCATTTTGGGTGTTGTGTTCCCCATTCAATTCATTGGATTTTTTTCTTTGCATAATATAGAAGAGCCCTTGCTATGGCCCAACAAGCAGATTTCTGGAGTGCATATATTGGGGAAGGCTAGATTATTTACCATGTATTTAACCACCTCCTTCCAGTATATTTGTAAAGGTGGACGTTCCCATATTAAGTGATAGAAAGTAGCATTCAAGTCTTGGCATCTAGAACAACTTGCTTCTATTTGGCCCCCCATCCAATGCAGTTTGAGCGGGGTAATATACAATTTGTGAGTGATTTTGCATTGAATCATCCTGTCCCTTATAGAAATTAAATCTTTGTAAACTGTGTCAGTCGCCTCTTCCCACTGTTCATCACTTACGGTCAGGATGAACTGCAACTATTTAACCTTCGCCCTGTCAAAGGGTGCTGGAACTGAGTCTATCAGAGAATGATACAAGCGATATGTAAGTTTACTGACTAGTGGTTGTCGAAGGACCAGCTCCACCGAGGGTGTGATATAGTCTACTGTGAGAGCGAGAAATTGTGCCTGGAAGGCGTGAAGTAATTGCAAGTATCTATAAAATTGAGTTGTGGGAGCCCCTGTTATGGTTTGCAACTGTGCATACATAGGAAAGGTTTGCTCCACTAATGTCAAGGGGCCTATTGGCTCCCAGCGGGAGTAGTCCAGACCAAGGAGGAAGCCCAGGAATCAAATTGTTAACAGGCAGGGTCAAAGTCCACAAAACAGTCCAACAAGAATAATAGAGGACCCAGGAATGTCCAAAACAAACACTATAATCGGGCATTGAACCCGTGACCTGGAACGGCTTTTATCTTTGAATTTCATGCCATGCGCACAACGTCACCATGCCGGCGTCTGTTCCCACGTGTTGTCAATGGGCGCCGCCATCTTGGATGGTGCCGAAAGGTATGACCTCTTTGAGCGGTCCTGACAGTACCCCCCCCACGGGGGGCCACTGGACCACCAAGCCTTGGCTTCTGGGGAAATTGTCGGTAGAATTCCCTTACAAATCGAGGGGCATGTACATCTGAGTGTTTCTCCCACGAGAATTCTTCGGGACCAAAGCCCTTCCACTTAATAAGGAATTGGAGGGAACCCCTGGAGAGTCTGAAATCCAGGATCTTTTACACCTCGTACTCCGGTTGCCCGTCCACGGGAATAGATGAAGGGGGAGACTGATCAGAAGAGAAGTGATTGGAGATTGCTGGTTTAACCACATGAAATGCATTAGGAATTCGCATCTCAGAGGGAAGTGATAGTTGGACTGCCACAGGATTAATAACCTCAGAAATGGGGAAAGGACCGACAAATTTGGACCCAACTTGGGAGATGGAACCTTTAAATGAATATTCCTAGTGGACAGCCACACCTTGTCTCCAACTTTGTACTGTGTGGAGGATCTCCATCTACGATCAGCAAAAGTCTTATGCACTAGGGCACTCTTTTCCAAATTTGCTTTGGTTGCAGCCCAAATAGCAGACATATGGGCTGCGTGATGATCCGTAGCAGGAACATCCAACAAGAAGAAGTCTTGAGGGATGGCTTGAGGATGTTGACCGTAAACGGACATAAAAGGAGATCTTCTAGTGAACGTGTGACATGCATTGTTATGAGCAAATTCTGCCCACGGGAGAAGATTGGAACAATCATCTTGACAGAGGGAAATATGATTCTTCAAGAACTGTTCTAACGCTTGATTCACTCGCTCCGCTGCCCCATTGGTTTGGGGATGGTAGGCAGAAGATAACTGGAAAGGGATGCCCAAATCTTTACATAAGGAGTCCACCTCGAAGCCCTCTGGGGAGATGATGTAGCCAAGAAAAGGGATCTTGGACACCTCGAAGACACAGTTCTCCAGCTAGGCTGTAAGAAACTTACCGTATATACTCGCGTATAAGCCGAGATTTTCAGCACCCAAAATGTGCTTGAAAATCCTACCTCGGCTTATACGCGGGTCAGCTGCCTTACCGGTAAGCGAGGCTGCGGGTGAGGAGGATGAAGGGGGAGGGAACAGGCCAGTTGAGACGCGCCGTGTTTGTTATGGGCCGCACTTGCAGGGATGCCATGTTTGCGGCAAATCTGTTGTCCAGCTATGACTTACCGGTAAGCGAGGCTGCAGGTGAGGAGGATGAGGGGGGAGGGAACAGGCCAGTTGAGACGCGCCGTGTTTGTTATGGGCCGCACTTGCAGGGATGCCATGTTTGCGGCAAATCTGTTGTCCAGCTATGACTTACCGGTAAGCGAGGCTGCGGGTGAGGAGGATGAGGGGGGGAGGGAACAGGCCAGTTGAGACGCACCGTGTTTGTAATGGGCCGCACTTGCAGGGATGCCATGTTTGCAACAGCGCAAGTGTGTGCCTACGCTGACATCACCATGGATATAGCATTGTAAGAAGCAGGATAAATGAATATGAAATCCTGTAATACATAGTACAGAAGAACAGGTGGACTGTTAGAGAGCAATCTCTCAGTCTGAATTGAACTTGAACTTGTTAAGGGTTATTTTAAGGGTTATTTACTGCTTCGGTTGCTCATTTCTCGGGCCAGGTAATACATTTCAGTGATGCAGTGATGATTTCTGAGACTTCTGAGTTGTGTCTAGGCTTATACGCGAGTCAATAAGTTTTTCTGGTTTTCATAGGTAAAATTAGGTACCTCGGCTTATACGCGGGTCGGCTTATACACGAGTATATACGGTACCCTGGTGGTCTAGTGGGCAGCGGGGTCCACGCCGCGTCCTTGGCGTGGACGCCCGCTGCGCCGCTCCTATCCTCCCTTTGCCGGCGCCATCTTTGATTCCTAGGGCGTGCACGGCACGCCTGCGCGCCTCTTAAAGGCGCAGGCGCTCTGGCGTGATTGCACCAGCGCGCAACGGTGCGAAATTGCGCACGTTTTGGCGCCAATTGGATCCCTATTTAAGGCCCATTCAGACCTGTAGCCAGTGCCCATTATAGGATCATATCCTGTGGTTTCCTGAGCTTTTGCTACCTGTTTCTGAATTTGCTATCCTGACTGATTATCCGTGTTTGACCCAGCCTGTTCCTGACTACTCTGCATTCTGTATCCTGACCCTTGCCTGCCTACGACAACTCTTCCTGCTTAACCCCTTGCTTGATCACCCGGTTTGACCCTTTGCCTGTTTGACGATTCTGATATCCGCCTGCCTCGACCCAGCCTGTCTGACCATCCTTCTGCCTTATCCAGTCTGTCTGATTATCTGGTTTTGACCCCTTGCCTGCCTGACCATTCTGTTATCTGCCTGTCCTGATCCGGTCTGTTCTGTTTCCACCAGACGCCTTGTCCTTGACCTTCTGCCCAAAGACTCTTGCTATCTGGTCTTGCCCCTTTGCCAGCCAGAACTCCTCGCCTTGTACCCCTCGTTAAGTCCAGGTGGCACCCAATTAAGCTGAGGGCTCCTCCCGAAGCCCAAAGGTGGTCACACTACTGGTGAAGCCGAGCCAAGACCAGGGTCCTTGGCATTTGTTCTGGTATTGGGTGCCGGCCGTGACATAGGCAAAGAGAGAGTTCTTCCTCAGACGCGAGAGTACCTCTTTCACCTGAAAGATTACTATCAAGGTACGCGACCATGGATTTCCCCAAGAGATCCCGGAAGATGTAGTTTACAAATTCCTGGAAGACGGCGTGGGTATTGCAGAGACCAAAGGGCATCACAAGATATTTGTAATGCCCATCCCTTCACAAATGCGGATGAGGTTGTATGCCCCGCGTAGATCCAACTTGGTGAAAACCTTAGCCCCTTTCAGTCGTAATTTTATTAAGACCACCATCCTTCTTCTCCACAAAGAAGAAACCAGCCCCTGCCATAGAGGTAGAGGGATGAATAAAACCCCGCTGGAGGTTCTCCTGGATATAAACCTAAATGGCAGAGGTTTCTGCTGGAGACAGGGGATAAGTATGTCCTCTAGGGGGCATGGTTCCAGGAAGAAGATCGACAAGGCAATCATAGTGCTGATGAGGAGGGAGAAATTCCACCGACTTTTTACAGAAGACATCAGAGAATTCCCTGTAGACAGTCGGCAGGGACTGAAGATCAGTGGAGGAGATGGTCACAGGGTGGAGAGGAGAAGAAAGTAAACAATGTTCTTGACAGAAAGGACTCCAACAAGAGATCTGTCCAGAGGACCAATCAATGGAGGGATTGTGTAGACGAAGCCAGGGTAATCCTAAAATGACAGGAACGGAGGGGCAGGAAATAATGAGGAACGATAATTTCTCCTTATGTAAAGTCCCAACCTGCACAGGTAATTCCCTTGTAGTCATGGAGATTATTTCAGACGTTAGTGGCCTGTTGTCAATAGCCGTAACCCATAGGGGAGTCCACAATGAATACAGGGGAACATCAATATACTTGGGAAAAATTTCCGGCAGCCCCGGAATCAAGAAAGGCAGAGCTGACGATTGTCTTAGTGACCAAACGAATCTGTGACGGCAGAAGAAACCTGTGAGAATTATCTTGGGGTTTGGGAGTAATGCCACCCACATGTGTCATCCCAGGTTTACCTTGAAGTAGAGGACCCTTTGGCTTCACAGGGCAGGAATTGGCAAAATGAGTTTGGCCGCCACAATACAGACATAGTCCTGCCAAAGCCTCCGAAGCTTCTTCTGCTCGGAAAGACGTGTCCTTCCGACCTGCATGAATTCCTCGGGAGGAATAACAGAAGGCTGCTGGGGTGACGGAGTTAACAGGGGTCTTTGGAATTGTGGGGCCAAGGTTAGCTGAAGTCTCTTGCCACGTTCCCTGTCAGATTGATGTTTCCTGAGCCGTGTATCCACCTTGATGGTGAGAGCTATTAAGTCTTCCAAAAATTCAGGATGATCCCTGTATACTAAGCCATCTTTGAGTCTGGATGACAAGCCTTGATAGAACACTGCTGTGTAAGCCTTGTTGTTCCAGCTCGTTTCAGCCATCAAAGTTCTGAAAACAATGGCGTACGCACTGGCACTGCGGTTCCCTTGCTGAATCTGTAGAAGTCGGGAAGACGACCAGGGTCGTCAAAAACAGTATGGAAGGCTTGGAGGAATGCCTTGGCATCAAAGGTCAGAGGTGAATTCTTCTCCCAAAGTGGTGTTGCCCACTCGAGCGGTTTTCCCTCCAAACGTGACATCACATACCCCACCTTGGCGCGTTCACAGGAAAACTGCGAGGGTTGGAACTCAAACTGGATGAGGCATTGAGTAACAAAGCCTCTGCAGGCTTGAGGATCCCCATTATAGCGTGGGGTGGAGGAATGCGGGGTTCACCAGCTGATAAAGCCACAGTAGGAGAAGTAATGGCCGTGGGAGGATTACTGACGACTGGAGACACAGAAGGCATGCGGGAAAGAAGAGTATCCAGTACTTGCCCAATACAGATCTGCTGAGCTTCATACTCTTCCATGCGGGATGCCAGACCTCAGAGAGCTCGTCCACCATCAGGAGCAGCTTCCTCAGTGGGGTCCATGGCCCGATTATAATCCAAGGGGGCCTATCGTCTCTCAGCGGGAGTAGTCCGGACCAAGGAGGAAAACCAGGAAGCAAAGTCCAAGTTCATAATGCAAAATAGGGTTAAAGAGTAGACGAAATCCAAATCCAGGCAGACGTTCAAAAGGCAGGCAGATAAACAGCAAAGTCGATAAACAGGCAGGGTCAAAGTCCACAAAACAGTCCAACAAGAATAATAGAGTACCCAGGAATGTCCAAAACAAATGCTATAATCAGGCATTGAATCCGTGACTTGTAAGGGTTTTTATCTTTGAATTTCACGCCATGCGCGTGACGTCATGGCGCCATTCCTACGTATTGTCAATGGGCGCACCCATCTTGGATGCGCCAATGGAGGCTCCAAAAGGGATGACCGCGCAGAGTGGTCCTGACAACTAGTAGGTCTCCCAGCTGGTCCATGAGAAACAAGGAGCTTTCTTAGCCCATAAGAAGGGGATGAGGATGGAGTTAATTTTTTGAAATATTACTTTTGGAATCCATATTGGAGAATTGTGAAGTTTGTACAAATATTTTTGGCAGGTAGATCATCTTGAATAAATTAACTCTTCCTCACAGGGTAAGAGGAAGGCCAGACCAGGCCGTTGTTGCGTTCATTGACTTATGACAGGCGTGATGTTGTCATCAATGAACAGGGATAAGTCAGTTGATACTACAATACCAAGATATTTGACTTTTGTGACCCATTTAAGTTCTTGTGTGGTCGCTGGCTGGTTTGGAACTGGGTTGATGGGGAGTATTACTAATTTGTCTTAATTTATTGTAAGTCCTAAGTATCCTGCAAAGTTTTGGAGCACTTCTAAGTCTGCAGAGAGTGAGTCTTGGTGATCAGCTAGCTTTATACTCTAGCTTCATACTCTTCCATAATAAAAGATCATCTGCACAAGCTTGTCCTCCAGGGAGCCCAACTTGTATATTTGCGGACTGTCTTATGTGAAGAGCCAAGGGTTCAATAGCTATGGCAAAAAGGGATAAGGGAAATCCCTGTCTGGTTCACCGCAACAGAGGGAAAGTCGAGGAAAGTGAGCCTCCTATTTTTATCTGAGCTGTGGGTTTCTGATACAAGAGTTGGATCCAGCTAATGAATCGCGGGCCAAAGCGTTGTAGGGTTTCCCAAAGATATGGCCATTCAACTAAATCAACGCCTTGGTTGCTGTAACGGTCGGCACCCAACACCAGAACAAACACCAGGCACCCTGGTCTTGGCTCGTGCTTCACCAGTAGTGTGACCGCCTTTGGGCCTCGGGAGGAGCCCTCAGCTTACTTGGATGCCATCTGGACTTAAACGAGAGGTGCAAGATGGAAGTTCTGGATAGGCAGAGGGGCACGACTGTAGAGCAAAGTCTTTGGACAGAAGGTCGTAGTACAAGGCGTGAGAGAATAGAGTAGTCAGATCAGGCTGGGTCGAGGCAGGCAGAAAATCAGCGTAAACAATTCAGGCTGGGTCTGGACAGGCAGCGTTCAAAGCGAGGTCAGGCAGGCAAGGGTCAAAACTGGGAGATCAATCAGATGGGATGAGGCAGAATCGGAGTCAAATAACAGGCAAGGGTCAGGTTCCAGAGATCAGAGTAGTAAAACAGCCAGGCAGGGTCAAACACAGGAATCAAACAGGCAAGAAGCTTAACAGCACGAAGTACAAGGCACCAGGAACAAAACCTATCACGGGCAACCATAAAACAACAAATGCCCCTTAAAATATTTGAATTTGGCGGCATTTCCTACGCCTTTAAATAGCGATAATGTGCGCGGCACGCACACTAGGGAGAAAGCCGGCAAGAAGAGCGGCGCGCGGGCGTCCCCGCCGCACCACTAGACCACCAGGGTACGTGTTCTTGACATTACCCCCCTCTCCAGGGGGGGCCACTGGACTCCCAGGAAACCTGTAATGGAATCACCTCCTGAGGCGATCAGCACTAATGTTCCCAACAGGAACCCAAAAATTCTCCTCGGGACCGTAGCCCTTCCATTTCACCAGATACTGGAGCTTACCCCGTACCCGACGAGAATCAAGGAGCTCTTGGACTTCAAACCAAGAAGATTGATTATCAGAGACATAGCAACGTAAAAATTGTTCAAGTGAGTGATTGATTTACCCTTTCTGTTTGACCATTGGTCTGAGGGTGATAAGCAGTAGAAAAGGATAAATGGATTCCCACTAAGGAGCAGAATGCTCTCCAGAATTGAGAGACAAATTGTACCCCTCTATCCGAAACAATATTAACAGGGAAACCATATAACTTAAAAATATTAGAAATAAATAATTCCGCCAAGGTTTTGGCGGAAGGGAGGCGTGGGAGAGGAATGAAGTGCCTCATTTTGCTAAACCTATTGTCACGGCCGGCACCCAATACCAGAACAGGTGCCAAGTACCCTGGTCTCGGCTCGGCTTCACCAGTAGTGTGACCACCGTTCTTACCGCCTGTACCTTTAAGAGGCGCGCCCTAGAGAACCAAGATGGCGCCGGCACTGGAGGCCGGAACAGGAGCGCGGCGGCATGGCGGCCGTCCACGCCGCCGCACCACTAGACCACCAGGCAATTTTATTACATTCCCCCCCTCTAGGGGGGCCACTGGACCCCCAGGCTTCCCAGGAAATTTTTTATGGAATTTCTTTCTGAGTTGATCAGCTTTGATATCATCGACTGAGACCCAGGAGTTCTCCTCAGAGCCATAGCCCTTCCACTTAATAAGATACTGGAGCTTACCCCGTACCAGACGAGAATCGAGGAACTCCTGGATCTCAAATTCAGGCTGACCTTCGACTAACACTGGGGGAGGAACAGGAATATGACGGACTTGAGTGGCTGGTTTTAGAAGAGAAACATGAAAAGAATTAGATATTTTAAACTCTGCAGGTAATTGGAGACGAACAGAAGAAGAATTGATTATTTCAGTTATTGGGTATGGACCAATAAACCTGGGCCCCAGTTTGAGAGAGGGGACCTTCAACTTAATATTTTTGGTAGATAGCCAAACAGAATCTCCCACCTTGTATTGAGGAGCCTCTCTACGAGATCTATCTGCAGCTTTCTTTTGAGCAGAGGAAGCTGCAGAAAGAGATTGATGAACTTGGGACCAAACTTTAGAAAAGTGATTGATAGAGGAATTAGCAGAGGGTACAGAGGAATCTAAACCAGAAAAAGAAAATGCTTTTGGATGTAGCCCATTTACAATAAAGAAAGGAGACTCCCCAGAAGAGGAGTGAGTGGCATTATTGTAGGCAAACTCTGCCCAGGGCAACAATTCCGCCCAAGAGGACTGGTTATCAGATACATAACACCTGAGATATTGCTCCAGGGATTGATTAACTCTTTTAGTTTGTCCGTTGGTTTAGGGATGGTAAGCAGTTGAGAAGGCTAAAACAATACCAACTAAGGAGCAGAAAGCTCTCCAAAACTTCGAGACAAACTGAACACCTCTGTCAGACACAATGTTAACAGGAAACCCATGTAACCTGAAAATATGAGAGATAAACAGATCGGCTAAGGTTTTGGCAGAAGGGAGGTGTGGAAGGGAAACAAAATGGCTCATTTTACTAAACCTATCCACCACCACCCAAATGACAGTTTTACCCTGAGAGGGAGGCAGATCTACAATGAAATCCATCGAAAGATGGGACCATGGCCTCTCAGGGATTGGTAACGGATTTAACAGACCTTGTGACAATTGACGAGAGGTTTTCGACCTTTGACAAATTGGACAAGAATTTACGAAAACCTTAGCATCTTGTTTAAAACAAGGCCACCACACATGACGGGCTAACAAAGAAATAGTTTTGGCAATGCCAAGATGCCCAGCCATTTTGGAGTTATGAACCTCTTCAAGAACTTGTTCCCTCAGCTCCTCAGGCACAAACATTCTCCCAGCGGGAGCATTCGCTGGAGCAGAAGATTGGACAGGGGACAACAAGGTGGAGAGGTCAGAATCCAATGCGGCTACAATCAACTCCCTAGGAATGATGGGGATGCACTCACTAGAGTCAGAGGAGGTAGATTCAAAACTCCTAGAGAGTGCATCAGCTTTGGTGTTTTTAGATCCAGGCCTATATGTTAAAGAAAAATTTAACCTGGTGAAGAACAATGCCCATCTAGCTTGCCTAGGGTTTAGCCGTGTGGCCGATTCTATGTAAAGCAGGTTTTTATGGTCTGTATATACGGTTACCATATGTTTAGCACCTTCAAGTAGATGCCGCCATTCCTCATAGGGCCACTTGATAGCCAACAATTCCCTGTTCCCAATATCATAGTTTGCCTCTGCAGGCGAAAACTTCCTAGAGAAAAAGGCACAGGGATGTAACTTGTTGGTAATCGGGTGCCTTTGGGAAAGGACTGCCCCAGCACCCACTTCAGACTACCTCCACAATGAATGGTAAAGCAGTATCTGGATGCTGCAAAATAGGGGCAGAACTGAACTCTTGTTTGAGGCGCTCAAAAGCTCGAACTGCTTCTGAGGGCCAAATACTAGGGTCAGCACCCTTTTTGGTCAAGTTAGTGATTGGGGCAACTACCAGGGAAAAATTCTTGATGAATTGGCGGTAATAATTTGCAAAACCAAGGAATCTTTGGGTTGCTTTTAAAGAAAGGTCCACTCCAGGACTGCTCTCACCTTCCCTGGATCCATCTCAAGACCCCTGTTAGAAATGTAAAAACCCAAAAATTGAACAGAGGTAACTTCGAAAGTACACTTCTCAAGTTTTGCATACAGATTATTTTCTCTTTGTCTACGTAAAACCTCACAAACATGATTCCTGTGTTCAACCAGATTAGAAGAGAAAATAAGAATGTCATCAAGATAGACCACAGCAGGTCCCGAAAGATGTCATTGACAAATTCCTGGAACACTGCCGGGGCATTACAAAGACCGAATGGCATTACCAAATACTCGTAGTGGCCATCCCTGGTGTTGAACGCTGTTTTCCACTCATCCCCTTCCTTGATACGAATGAGGTTATAAGCCCCCCTAAGATCTAGCTTAGTATAGATCTTAGCGTTCCTGATCTGATCGAACAACTCTGAGATCAAGGGAAGGGGATAGCGGTTTTTAATGGTGATCTTGTTGAGACCCCTATAGTCTATACAAGGACGAAGACCACCATCTTTTTTCACCACATAAAAGAACCCAGCCCCTGCAGGGGAACAGGAAGGCCGAATGAAGCCTCTTTCCAGGTTTTCCCGAATTGCCTCTGGAGCCAAGGTAACCCCAAGATGAGAGGAGAAGTAGCACCCTCAATGAGGTATAGCGCAATCTCCTCACTGTGCAAATTATTTACAGACATAGAAAGTAAGACAGTTTTCTTAGACACTATACCTGACCCTAAGGGTCTTTTATCCACTGCCCAAATTTTCAGGGGGGAACTTAAAGGAACCAATGGAATGTTGTGTTTGGCTGCAAATGCAGCGTCCAAAAAGTTTCCCTCGGCCCCTGAATCTACAAAAGCAGACACTTTGACAGAGCCCGTAGGCCAGGTTAGTTTGACCGGAATCAAAACCTTGGAGGCAGATTGGGGAGAGGAAATTCCTGCACCCAAATGGAGCTCCCCATCTCCATTTAGGCTTCGGAGTTTCCCGGCCTCTTAAAGCATTGGTTTAGAAAATGTCCCTTTTCACCACAATACATACAAAGACCCAGGGAACGCCTGCGTGCCTTTTCCTCAGGAGTCAGGTGGGATACGCCTAATTGCATAGGCTCCTCCTGAGGTAGAGGCACAGAGGGGTTAGAAGATTTTACATTGGTCACCACATTAGATCTTATATTAGTAACCCCAGAGAAGTTTGTACTCCTCTCACCCCTTCTCTCCCTTTGCCTTCTATCTACCTGGATGGCGAGGGACATGAGTCCATCCAGGTTAGAGGGCAAGGGGTAATTAACCAGACTATCTTTTACAGAATCAGATAACCCCAAACGGAATTGACTCCGTAGAGCCAAATCATTGCACCCAGTCTCCACTGCCCACCTACGGAATTCGGTGCAGTACACCTCTGCATCCCTTTTCCCTTGGCGTAACTTACGAATCGCGGTATCGGCAGAAGATGCACGATCCGGGTCATCGTAAAGAACTGCCATGCTGTTAAAGAAAGTGTCTAGGGAATAACGAGCAGGGTCAGAGGAAGGCAGCCTGAGGGCCCAAATTTGGGGGTCACCCAAAAGCAGGGTCATGACGAAACTTACTTTCTCCTCACCAGTTTGGAAAGAATGAGGAAAGAAACTAAGGTATAACTTGCATGCCTCTTTAAAGACAAAAAATTTAGTGCGATCCCCGCTGAATCTCTCAGGGAACACAATTTTTGGTTCATGGGGTTTAGATGGGTTACCCCAATTTGCAGAAGAACCCACAGAAGGTGCAGGAACAGGAACAGATTGCTGCTGCGAAGCTTGTGTACCCTCCAGCTGTCGGGTTAGATTGTGAAAACCCTGCAGGAGGTAATTTTGCTTCTGTTCGTGATCCTCCAAGCGCTGTAACAGTGTAGTATGAAGCGCTTCGGTGGTAGTTGGAGGAGCAGCAGCAGCAGCTTCAGCGTGACTTTTGTCCTCCATGGCCCGTGATAATGTCACGGCCGGCACCCAATACCAGAACAGGTGCCAAGTACCCTGGTCTCGGCACGGCTTCACCAGTAGTGTGACCACCGTTGGGCTTCGGGAGGAGCCCTCAGCTTACTTGGGTGCCACCTGGACTTAACGAGGGGTACAAGGCGAGATGTTCTGGCTAGCAGAGGGGCACGGCAGGTAGATAGTCTTTTGGGCCGAAGGTCACGGTACAAATAGAGCAGGCAAGAGAATCGTCAGACAGGCAGGGTCGAGGCAGGCAGATATCAAGAATCGTCAGGCAGGCAAGGGTCAAACCGGGTAATCAAACAGATGGGGTTAGGCAGAAAGAGTAGTCGAGATGCAGGCAAAGGTCAGGTTTCGGATATCAGAATAGTCAGGAACAGGCAGGGATCAAAACCGGAATAACAGATACAAGTTTCACAGGAACAGACAGCACAAGGCTTCAGGAACCACCAGAATCAAGATTCTATCACGGGCACTGGCTGGGAGTAAGAATGGGCCTTAAATACCTCCGAATTTCGCACCAAAACGTGCGCCAATGTGCGCTGGCGTAACCGCGCCAGCGCGCCTGTACCTCTAAGAGGCGCGCAGGCACGCCGCATGCGCCCTAGAGAACCAAGATGGCGCCGGCGCTGGAGGCCGGAACAGGAGCGCGGCGGCGTGGCGGTCGTCCACGCCGCCGCACCACTAGACCACCAGGTAATTTTATTAGACCTATCCACCACCACCGAGATTACTGTCTTCCCCTGGGAGGGAGGAAGTTCAACAATAAAATCCATCAAAAGATGGGACCAGGGCCTATCAGGGATAGGTAGTGGCATCAATAACCCCTGAGACAAGGTCCTAGAGGGTTTAGACCTCTGACAGACTGGGCAAGAATTAACATAATCTTTCACATCCTGCCTAAGAGAAGACCACCAAACATTGCGGGACAAAAGAGATACCGTTTTGGAAATACCAGGATGTCCCACCATTCTGGAGTTATGAGTCTCATTCAAAACCTGTTCCCTCAGATGCTCATTAACAAATAACTTCCCAGGGGGAGTTTCCCTAGGGGCCGAAGCTTGGGCAGCAGATAATAATGTGGTAAGATCTGCTCCCAGAGCGACCACAATTAATTCACTGGGAATAATGGGGTTGTTCACACAAGGTTCAGAGGGTTGGGGTTCAAAGCTGCGGGAGAGGGCTTCAGCCTTAGTATTCTTAGACCCGAGTCTAAAGGTAAGGGTAAAATTGAATCGGGAGAAAAATAAGGCCCATCTGGCCTGTCTGGGATTCAATCGTTTGGCAGATTCAATATACATTAAGTTTTTATGGTCAGTAAAGGCCGTTATCTGGTGCTTAGCCCCCTCCAACAAATGTCTCCATTCTTCAAAAGCCCATTTAACAGCCAACAACTCCCTGTTCCCAATATCATAATTTGCCTCAGCGGGCGAAAATTTTTTAGAGAAGAAAGCACAGGGGTGTACCTTGTTAGTTGTAGGATGCCTCTGAGAAAGGATTGCCCCTGCTCCCATCTCAGAGGCGTCCACTTCAACAATGAAAGGGAGAGAAGAATCAGGATGACGAAGAATGGGGGCAGATACAAATTCTTTTTTAAGAAATTCAAAGGCTTGAATGGCCTCATTGGACCATATGCTCGGCTCTGCACCCTTCTTGGTTAAATTTGTAAGAGGGGCTACAATCAAAGAAAATTTTTTAATAAATTGCCTGTAGTAATTTGCAAAACCCAAGAATCTCTGAATTGCCCGCAAGGACAAAGGTTGGGCCCACTCTAGAATAGCTTTAACCTTATCAGGATCCATTTCTAAACCTTTGTTAGAAATGGTGAACCCCAGAAAACGGATAGAAGGAACTTCAAAAGTAAATTTTTCGAGCTTAGCGAAAAGTTTAAATCTTTTTAACCTGGACAATACCTCCTGAACATGACAACGGTGTTCAGATAGATTAGAAGAAAAAATTAGAATATCGTCCAAATAGACCACTACAAATACTCCCAGCAGGTCCCGGAAGATGTCATTGACAAATTCCTGGAACACTGCTGGTGCGTTACAAAGGCCAAAAGGCATTACGAGATACTCAGTGGCGATTCCTGGTGTTAAAGGCCGTTTTCCATTCATCTCCTTCTCTGATTCGGATGAGGTTATAGGCCCCCCTAAGATCAAGTTTAGAAAAGATTTTGGCATTTTTAACCTGATCAAACAATTCAGATATTAGAGGAAGAGGATATCGATTCTTAATGGTGATCTTATTAAGACCCCTGTAATCAATACAGGGACAAAGACCACCATCTTTATTACCAACAAAAAAGAATCCCACCCCCACAGGGGAACTAGAAGGCCTGATGAAACCCCTCTCGAGGTTTTCTGTAATATATTCCTTCATTGCCTGGGCCTCCGGCAGAGAAAGAGGATACATTCTACCACGAGGAGGAGTAGACCCAGGGATTAAGTCAATTGGGCAGTCATACTGCCTGTGTGGGGTAATGCCTCTGTGGCTTTCTTGGAAAACACATCTGCATAGTCCAAGTAAGCTGTAGGTAAGCCCTCAAGAACAGTAGCTGCCACTACAGAAGAAATGCAGGACCCTTGACATGTTATACCCCAACCTTCCTGGTTACCCAATCAATATGTGGGTTGTGACTTTGCAACCAAAGTAACCCCAAAATAAGAGGAGAGGAAGCACCCTCAATGAGGTATAAAGCTATCTCCTCACAGTATAACTTGTCAATAGTCATAAAAAGATTTACAGTTTTGTTGGATACTACACCTGACCCTAAGGGTCTTTTGTCAACTGCCAAAATGCTCAAGGGGGAACTTAGAGGAACTAAAGGAACATTGTGTTTGGCTGCAAAGGCAGCATCCAAAAATTTCCCTCCGCCCCCGAGTCCACAAAAGTGGATACCATGACAGAGCCCGTAGGCCAAGTTAGTTTTTTTTTTTTTTAAAGTTTTTATTTTGGATTTTCCAACAACACAGACACATAGACAAAAATATAAACAAACCAAATCATAAATAATGGATGTGGAACCAGCAAACAGCATATCATCACACATAAACCCCAATCTTAATGAGCGGCTTCATAGTTCAGCCACTCTCCCCAGACGCCCTCAAACTTCTTGGGGCACCCTCTCGTGATATATACCAATTTTTGGTACGGAAGGACGGTATTTACCTGGCTTTTCCAGAAGGCAACAGTCGGGGGTTCAGTCGATTTCCAATGCAAAAGGATAGACTTTTTAGCATAATATAACAGTTGTAGGTAGCAAAGCTTAACTGCTGGCTTCAGTCCTAAATTATCCATAATACCCAACAGACAAACTAACGGAGTTCTAAAGCTAGGGACATCCAAGACTAGGGAGGTATGGTGCAGGACCTCCCCCCAGAACTCCTGGATTCTCGGGCAGTTCCAGAATACATGCATAACCGTGCCTACCTCCTGATTGCATTTGGTGCATTGGTCTGAAACCGTAGAATATATTTTTGCAAGTCTAGAAGGCGTAAGGTATACCCTGTTCAAAAACTTGATTTGGATATACCTGTCTCTAACAGACATGGTAATGATTGGGACCTGTTTCAGTGCGTCCGTCCACATCTCCTCATCCAGACCTGGAATATCCCCAGCCCATTTATGTTGTACCCTGGCCAGTGGATCGGGACAGGCCCTCTCCAGGATGGCGTAGAACCAGGAGGTGGGTTTTTTTATGTCCTCCTTCCTCAAATAGACTTCTAGGGTAGACTCCACTATTTCAATGGGTCGAGTGGGAAATTGGGTTTGGAAGGCATGCCTGAGCTGGAGGTATCGGAAAAACATGGAGTGGGGCAATCGGAAAGCACGCTGTAGGCTCTGGAATTGTTTCAGATCCCCCTGCTCAGTAACATCGGCCAAGGTCTTGACTCCCCGGCTAGCCCAACAGTTCACATCTGGCATATCCCTGAGATGTGGGAGATTACTATTCCCCCAAAGAGGCGTCCAGCAGGACCACACAGGTCTAGCCTTATGGACCATCTTTAGTGCTCTCTGGAACACCCCCACTACTGTGGCCATTGGTACAGTAATCGTACACTGCAAGGAGGTACCTCTATATAGTAACTTAGCCAGAGCCTCTAAGGAGCCCATGTGCACAGCTTCGAGCATAGTAGAAGGGTTGTCAGACTGTGGAACAACCCACCAATGCGCATAGACAAGTTGACTCGCAAAAAAATATGACCGGAGATTGGGCAAAGCAAGGCCCCCCCCCGGTTGTGGGAGCCTGTAGGGTTCTAAGGTTCATCCGAGGGTGTTCCCCAGCCCAAAGGAAGGTACGCAAAATGGAATCTACATACTTAAACCACTGGGCCCGGGGTACTATGGGCGAGTTGTGAAATAAATACAAAAATTTGGGAAGGAAAACCATTTTGAATAAGTTAACTCTCCCTGGGAGAGAAAGAGGTAGATCCCGCCAGACCTCCGTTTTTGCATTAAGAGCTTTGACAACTGGGGTTAAGTTATACTCCGCAAACTTTTTAAAATCTGCCTGAATTATAACCCCAAGATATTTAAAGGATTGTACCACCTTCAATTGCCCCAGTCGCTCTGGAGTCCCCGGGGGTAGAGGGTCGAGCGGAAAAACAACTGATTTCGATTGATTAACGCGCAAACCAGAAAATTCCCCAAATTCCTCAATACATTCCAAAGCCTTAGTTAAGGCCCTGTGAGGGTTGGCTAAATATAGAAGCATGTCATCGGCATACAGTGAAATTTTCTCCACAATTCTGCCAACGTTCAGACCCTCTATCTCCGGGGAGTCCCTAATCAGTGTCGCCAACGGCTCTATGGCTAGGGCGAACAGCAGCGGGGAGAGCGGGCAACCCTGGCGGGTCCCCCTCCCCAGCTGCACTACGTCTGACAGCAAACCATTCACCAAGATCCTAGCTTTGGGCTTAAAATACAGGGCCCGAACCCACACCAGAAATCTCTGCCCAAATCCAAATTTAGTCAAGACCTCCCACAAATAAGCCCACGAGACGGTGTCAAACGCCTTGGCCGTGTCGATAGACACCACTATTCTGCTGCCTTTATTACTGTGGTCAAGAGCCAGGTTGTTATACAGTCTCCGAATGTTAATGTCAGTGGCTTTGCTTGGCATGAAGCCAGTTTGGTCCGGATGCACTAAGTCTGCAATCACTGACTTAACCCTATTGGCCAGGACCTTAGCAAAAATCTTGGCGTCACAGTTCAGCAACGAGATAGGACGGTACGAGTCACAAAACTCTGGCGGTTTCCCCTCTTTTGGAATTAGGACAATATGGGCCATATAACAGGACTCTGGGAGGGACTTACTGTGCAACACATTATTAAACAGTGTAGTTAGTCTAGGAGTAAGAATTTTAGCATGGGAGCGTCCTGCAGGCATATCGACAATGGCTCTCTCTATCTCATCAGGGGTTAAGTCCCCATCTAGAGCATCCCTCAGAGGACCCGATAGGAAGGGAAGATCAATGCGGGCCAGATAAGCAACTAAATGGTCTGTGGGAGTCGGGGGGAGAGCAGCGTAAGTGTCCTGAAAGTATTGCCTAAACCGATCAACCAGCTGCTGTTTTTCCACCAATAGATCCCCTCTTACATCAGTTATTCCGTGTATCACTGTATGTGGGACATCCCCCTTAGCTAGAAGGGCCAACAGCTTCCCGTTTTTATCCCCCTTATCGTACCACGCAGCTTTCCTATATAATTCACTTTGGGAGAATTTATCAATCAGCAGCAGGTCAATACGCCTCTGCGCCGCTGCCAATTTTTGTTTAGCCTCGTCCGTAGGAGAGGTGATTAGCTCTCGCTCCCGAGAGGTCAATTCCACTCTGGCACCCTCAATAGCAGCATCAGTCTCTTTACGTTTGGCAGAGATCAGTGATACATACTCCCCTCTAGTGTGAGCCTTCCCCGCGTCCCACACCACATTCTCCTGCGCAGTCCCTGGATTTTCCTGCCAATAACGTTCTAGGGAGGGGGCGTATTTTTCTGCCACAGTAGGATTGCAAATCCACTTGGGGGAAAGCCTCCAGAGTGATGCATTTGCTATGGTATTCCCTTCTAAAGATAGCACCACAGGGGCATGGTCGGAGCATGGTCGGGTGGAAAAGTAAATAGTATCTACTTTCCTAAGCAAATCACTAGTAACCAATATAAGATCAATTCTAGATAAAGCTGAAGAGGAAGTGGTGTAGCAAGTGTACTGCTGCCGTCGGGGATTTTTCAATCTCCATACATCTGCAAGGCCAGTAGCATCTAACCAATGCGCAAGAGCTTTGGAGTCTCCCACAATGGGGCGGAGTCTGTCTAAGGTGGGGTCAGGAACCATGTTAAAATCTCCCGCCCAGATTGTGGGAAAACTGCCCAGTGTCGCTACTTTCTGAAGGATCTCATTAAGAGTTTGAACATCAGCTGGGGGTGGGAGATACACATTAATAAAAAGATACGTGCTGCCGTTTACCTGAGCTGTGAGTATCAAATATTTCCCCATCCTATCTGTCATCAACTGTTCAAATTTGAAACTGAGGGACTTCCGCACTATAATGGCCACTCCTCTAGAGTATGTGGAGTACTCTGCATGGTACACGTGGGATACCCAGTGTCGTTTTAGGGCCCTCACCCTCTGACCCACCAAGTGCGTCTCCTGCAACATGACAAGATCTGCCCCCGACTTCCTCAATTGGCTTAGTATCACTGACCTCTTAACCTTGTCGTTAATGCCCCTAACGTTCCAGGACAACAGCGTAAATTTAAATTGTACCGCCATCGCAACACATATGAAAAGAAATACACGTGGGATTGGGGGTAGCCCCCAAGTCACCCTTCACCTTGACATGATACTGTAGCAGGTTCCACTGAAGCGAAAAAAAAGGGGTTATTACAGACAGACTCAACAGACACAACCCCGAACCCCCAACCTTTCCCCCCTCCCGGTATCCTCCCCAAACAGTATAGGAGATACATCATTCCCAGAATAACTTTATAGAGTGAGAGCTCACAACTGTAACCAGTAACTAGTCCATCAGTATTCACCAAGTCCTGTGAAACTGTAGTGTCACTTCCCTTTACGGAACCCAAAGGGCTTTGTTAAACTTGTAGAGTAACCAACCCCCACAGTCAGAGAGTTGCTCCTCAATGGACAGTATACTGACCCTCAAAGTAATATACCATCAGAAAAGTGGTCGACTGCGGCAGGACACAATGGGGTGTAAGTGACCCACCCGCCCCAAATAGAAGAACTAACAGGGGGACTGTCTCATAAGGGAAGCAGGATGAAATATGTCCAGACGCTCCTTAGGACCCGGGGGTACCCCGAAACAAAGTACTTACGGTTCCCTTCCGGACCAAATAGATCCATACTTCATCAGGGCTGACGTGGAGGACTTCCTCGCGGCCTGGACGGGCTCCGCTGCTGGGCTCGAGGACGGGTGTCCAACCAGTGTTGGACATTACCTGGCTGCTCAAAAAGCTGCACTTTGCCCCCATCTGTAATCCGCAGTTTGGCCGGGAAGATCATTCTGTAGGGAATCCCCAGGTCTCGCAGGCGTCTCTTAACTCCAAAAAAGGTGTTACGCTGGTGTTGCAGGGCAGCAGAGTAGTCAGGATAGAAGGACACTCGAGCACCCTGGTAGTAAAGATCACCTTTGGCTCTTGCAGCTTTTAATGCCGTATCCCTGTCGCGATAGTTCAGCAGCTTTATGAGGAAAGGTCGCGGAGGGGCTCCAGGGGGCAGGGCCCTTGTGGGAACCCTATGGGCTCTCTCTGCCACAAATTGCTGTGAAAATATCTCAGTTCCAAGCATCTCTTTGAGCCATTGCTCAGCAAAGAGTTCAGGAGTCTGACCCTCACTTTTTTCAGGCAGACCAACCACCCTGATGTTAGAGCGCCTTTGACGATTCTCCATGTCCTCCATGCGGTCAGAAGCTTGTTTCAGCAGTTTATGCATCTGAGTAATCTCATTAGGCAAAGGAGCAGTGCGATCTTCCAAGGTCCCCACACGTTCCTCCACCGCTCTTGTTCGCTCCCTGATATTTTGCACATCATGTTTAAGCAGCGAGATTTCAATCTTCACTTCCTCTATTTTAGTAGTAAGGGCTGCTGTCAGAGAGGATTGGCATGTGGAAATGGCGGCTAGGACATCCTGCATGGTGGGTTCTGTGCTGCTCTGCTCCCCTTCCTCCATGCTGCTTGACTGCTGGTGTTTAGGGGGGGAGGTGCGTGTACCACTGTGAAGGGCGCCATTATCCCGCTCCTCCTGTCCCAGCTCGGCTTCTACAAGCTCCCGTGCCTTAGCTTTGTGGACTGCAGGTTTGTGCGGTGCTTTTTTAGCTACAGGGGAGCCTGCGCCGTCAGCCGACTTGTGCCCCTGAGAGACTGACTGCTCCGGAGACGGGGAGGCAGGGGAAGAGATGCGGGCGCCATCTTGTTTGGCGCTGCGGGCGTACTGCTCAAGCTTAGCAGCCGTGTCCGAGCGCACCCGCTGGGCATTATGAGCGTTCCGCTTCATACCTGGGGCAGTGCGGAGTCTAGAGAGCCGATCGTGATGTCTGTATCCGGCTTTCGGGTCAGTATATGGGCTGCACAGGATTATCGCTCGACGGAGCTCCTCAGTAATGCGTCCTACCGGCTCGGCATGCGGCTCCGCCCCCAGGCCAAGTTAGTTTAACTGAAATTAAAACCCTTGAGGCAGATTGGGGAGAGGAAACTCCTGCACCCAAATGGAGCTCCCCTTCTCCATTTAGGCTTGGGAGTTTCCCGGCCTCGTAGGACACTGGCTTAGGAAATGACCTTTACCGCCACAGTATATACACAGACCCAAAGATCGTCTGCGTGCCCTCTCCTCAGGAGTTAAGCGAGATGTGCCTAACTGCATAGGCTCCTCCTGAGGTAGAGGTGCAGGGGACATAACACTGGTCACCATATTTGGAAAGTTAGATTTTAACCCAGAAAAAGAAGAGCCCTTCTCACCCCTTCTCTCCCTTTGTCTTCTATCTACCTTGATGGCTAGAGACATAAGATCATCCAGGTTAGAAGATAAAGGATAATTTACTAGGCTATCCTTAACAGGATCTGAAAGCCCAATACGGAACTGGTTGCGAAGAGCCATGTAGTTCCACCCAGTTTCAATTGCCTACCGGCGGAATTCAGTGCAATACACCTCCGCATCCCGTCTCCCCTGGCGTAATTTACGAATCGTGGAGTCGGCAGAAGACGCACGATCCGTATCATCATAGAGTATCGCCATGGTGTTAAAGAAAGTGTCAAGGGAAAAACGGGCAGGATCAGTGGGGGGCAATCTGAGGGCCCAAATTTGAGGGTCACCCTGAAGCAGGGTCATTACAAACCTTACTTTCTCCTCACCAGATGAGAAGGAATGAGGAAAGAAACTAAGGTATAATTTGCAGGCCTCCTTAAACACAAAAAATTTAGTTCTGTCCCCACTAAATTTTTCTGGGAACACAATTTTGGGTTCATGGGTATTAGAGGTGTTACCCATAACAGAAGAAGAACCCACAGGAGGAATGGCAACTGGACTAGGCAACTGCTGCGGAGACTCCAGTCGGCGAGTCAGATTGTGGAAGCCTTGCATGAGATAGTCTTGCTTCCGCTCATGGTCCTCCAAGCGCTGTAGTAAGGTGGTAAGGAGCGCTTCTGTAGTGGAGGGTGCAGCAGCAGCGTGACCGTCGTCATCCATGGCCCGTGATAATGTGTGTGTAACGGTCGGCACCCAACACCAGAACAAACACCAGGCACCCTGGTCTCAGGTCGTGCTTCACCAGTAGTGTGACCGCCTTTGGGCCTCGGGAGGAGCCCTTGGCTTACTTGGATGCCACCTGGAATTAAACAAGAGGTGCAAGATGGGAGTTCTGGATAGGCAGAGGGGCACGACTGTAGAGCAAAGTCTTTGGACAGAAGGTCATAGTACAAGGCGTGAGGGAAATAGAGTAGTCAGATCAGGCTGGGTCGAGGCAGGCAGAAAGTCAGCGTAAACAATTCAGGCCGGGTCTGGGCAGGCAGCGTTCAAAGCGAGGTCAGGCAGGCAAGGGTCAAAACCCGGGAGATCAATCAGATGGGATGAGGCAGAATCGGAGTCAAATAACAGGCAAGGGTCAGGTTCCAGAGATCAGAGTAGTAAAACAGCCAGGCAGGGTCAAACACAGGAATCAAACAGACAAGAAGCTTAACGGCACGAAGTACAAGGCACCAGGAACAAAACCTATCACGGGCAACCATAAAACAACAAATGCCCCTTTAAATATTTGAATTTGGCGCCATTGTGCGCTGACGTCATACTATACCACCAGGGTACGTGTTCTTGACAGTTGCGTCCAACACCACCATAATCCTTGATCCTGCATTGTCGTGAGGGGTTTGCAAGTGGGTGTATGCCCGTCTAAGATTAGTTGCAGTGGATTTACTGGGCATAAATCCGGAATTGGTTTGGGTGAATTACAGAGGATATTACTTTCATTAGTCTTTTTGCTAAGATATTTGCAAATATTTTAGTGTTTGTGTTATCAATGAAATTGGCCTATATGAGTCACATTGTTCTGGGTCTTTGCCATCCTTATATATTAGAACTATAATGGCTTTGTGGAAAGATGAAGGCAGGGAGCCGGTCTCAATGGCGCTGACATAAGTATCATGTAGATGTCGAATGAGGTTTTTTCCATGCAGAATGTACCAGACTGCTGGGAAGCCATCGGTTCCCGGTGTTTTGCCTTTTGTCAAGGATGCAATTGCTTCTGCCACCTCCACTTCTGTGATGGGGTTGTCAAGATAAGCAGTTTCGTTCACTGTTAAGTGAGGGAAATCAATTTTATTCGTATATTCATTCAGCTCTGAATTATATGCGGCCTTGGACTTGTATAATGCTTCAAAGAATGAGGCAAAGCTGTCCGGGGATTAGTGATCATATTACCCCCTTTATCCCTAATTCGATGAATGAGAGTTTGGGTGTCTCTAATTTTTGCTAAGTGCACTAGGAGGCTCCCGGCTTTATCACCCTGGTCAAACACTCATTGAGTAGAATATAGGAGCCTTGGGGGCGCTCGTGAGCAGCCAACCAAGATGGCCGCATTTTGATAGAGCTTCGCTTTTCTACGCGGTAAATCCCGCAGATCACCCAGAGGAAGCACCCAGAAGTGGGATAAACTGATATTTCCTGACAGCCGACATAGCTCGGATAAACATATGGCCTACAAAAACCGCAGGAGAGCAAAGAAAAAGCCAATATCTGAGCCACAACACGCCACGAGGAGTGTCGCAGCTTTCATAACCAGGCCGCAAGTCTCTCCTCCGCCCACGATGATTTCCCAGGAGGACTCGTGGCTGGGCTCAGACTCCCAACCAGTGCTCTTGGCCTCTCCAGAAAATGTTTCGATCGCTGAACCAGCTCTCTTGGACAAATTTAAGACTATGCTTCAAACAGAGCTGGCCTCTATGGCGGCGATCACGTCGGATATATCCAAGCAGATCCAGGAACTAGGCCGCAGGACGGACATTGTCGAGCACAAGATAGATGACATCACTACTGTACTTGATGCTCATGAGCAAGATATTATCAGCCTGGAAAGGCAATTGCTGGAAGCCCTTGACAAAATAGAGGATGCGGACAATCGCTCCCGCCGCAACAACTTGTGTATTAGGGGCCTCCCGGAATCCATAACGGACTTGCAGGAAGCGGCCCATTCTTTATTTACCAAGCTAGCCACTAACCTGGCAACGGAGCGACTAGAATGTGATTGCGTACACCGAGCCCTGAGACCCATGAAGGACGGTGAACCCCCACGGGATATCATCTTACGCCTCCACTACCATCAATCTCAGGTTTGCATTCTAAGAGCAGCGCATCAGGCAGGGCAACTGGAATACCAAGGCCACAGATACCAGATCTATACAGATCTGGCACCAGCTACTCTTCAGAAACGTAAGGCCCTTGCTCTGCTCACAAAAGTCCTGCAAATTCATCAAATCAGGTATCGTTGGCTCTTTCCTGTCAAGCTGGCATTCATGATGGAAGGCCGCCAATATTCCACTAGCACCCGTCGGGCCGGAACAGATCTCCTTCACCGTTTAGGGCTGATGGAAAAGCCTGCGGATGCCTCCCCACGAGCCTCACAACCTTCACCGCCACGCAGAGTCTCCCCTATATGGGAAAAAGCGGGAGCTTCTCATCGCAGAAGGGCAAGCTTTCCTAACCAACCCTGATATCTTCAGACTGGCTCGACAATAGCAATTCCCTCAGCCGTATCTCGGCTCCATGAAGACCCACTTCTTCAAGTAAGGTAACATGGTTGACCATGGTTGACCACCTTACCCCCCCTCTGGACCAATTCCATCAGTCACCCCCTCTTTTAAGATTGGGTACGGAGGGGGTTCCCTTCTTTCCCATATTGGAAAGCACACATTTCACTCAAATGTTATATTGCCCAAAGTTTGGCTTTCCCTCCAGGGGCTTTCCTGTTACGCCCTTTTACTATTTTATGGTTTCAACCCTCAGAGAAGGAACCTCGAATGACCCCCAAAAGTCAGTCACCTCGACCTTCCCCCAAGATTGGCTCAGAAGGCAAATGAACACTGACTGCCATACCAGCTTCAGTTCCGTATTCCTACATGTTATTTTTGATTGTACTGTTTTTTCTGACTTTTGCACAAAAAACTGTTTCAATATGTAGTTCTTCCACTACAGCTCTATTTTTTTCCCTTTTTTCCACTTTTTTTATTTTTATATTTTTGGTCAAACGATAAAAGGCCTCCTTTTATATGGTTTCTGTATATATCAATATCTGTACAAATGCTGGTTTAGGCCAGAGATTACTCTGGGGATGTTTCCATATGCTATGCTACCTCCACTGCTAATATGGGTTTATTAATAGTCTCACATAATGTTCAAGGTTTGAACTCCCCCCTTAAGAGGAAAAAGGCTTTCTCTTATTACGCTTCAGTTCACGCTGATATACTCTGCCTTCAGGAAACCCACTTTTCTCAAAGATCCCCCCAAATTCCTACACAAAAAATCTCCATTGGTATATATGGCCAATAAGGTAACTAAAACAAAAGGAGTTGCAATATGTATCAGGGCAGGACTACCCATTCAATTTCTCGACAAATTTGAGGATCCTGAAGGCAGATTTCTAGCCCTTAAAATTATCCACAATGATGAGAAAATTACATTATTGTCATATTATGCTCCCAATTCTGGTCAGTACAGATTCTTTGAAAAGCTGTCAGCCTTCCTGTCCAATTGGGCAGAAGGGAAAATAATTTTAGGTGGAGACTCCAACATTACTTTAGACAGATTCTGGGAAAGGCAATTGATTGCTCAACAACCTCCTGTACACCAGTCTCCCACTGGAACAGAGGGCAACAAAGTTTCACTGTTATTATCAAAAATGGGATTAGTAGATATCTGGAGAGAACTGCACCCGGGGACTAGACAATACACCCACTACTCTGCCCCTCATAAACTACACACCAGAATCGACCACATTTGGATATCCCAATCTTTGGTTTGGTGTTCCCTGGTCTGACCACTCTCCCCTGGCTTACAAGATAACTCTCTACCGAGCTAACAAAAATTTCTCTAGATGGAGACTTAATGACCTCTTACTGAAATCAACAGATATCTTTACTCAACTGGAAACAATCCTTAAGGATTATCTTGTAAATAACACTGGGTCAACTCCGTAATACACCACTATCTGGGAAGCCCATAAGGCAGTAATGAGAGGTCACTTAATCCAGTTAGGGGCTCGCAAAAAGTCAAAGTTCAACGCAGACCAACTGAAATTGTCCAAACAGCTGGATGGCCTAATCTCAACTCAAACTGCAGACCCTAGTATAGATCTCTCTAAACAAATCCAAAAAGCCAAAACAGAGCTCGACTTATTGCTCTCCTCTACAGCCCAGCATTCACTACAATGGACCGAGCAACGCTTTTATGCCCACTCTAATAAACCGAGCCGATTATTTGCTTGCAAATTAAGACATAGTCTGGATTATACCCCCATCTCCACGCTTAAAACTACTTCAGGGCATACTTCTAATGCACTACCAAAAATTTTACAAGAATTTACCAACTTCTACAAACACTTTATATACTTCTTCAGAAACAGTTTCTCAGCCCCAGGTCACCAAATTTTTTCACAAATTAACCCTTCCCTCGTTAACAGACCCCCAGAGAGATTCCATGAAACAAACAATAACGGAGGAAGAAGTTACCTTGGCAATTCGGCACCTCCAAACCTCTAAATCCCCCGGCCCAGACGGTTTTTCGGCACTTTATTATAAAAAAATTTCCCATATCCTCATCCCCCTAAAATAATCTTAGGAGATAATTTCCCTCAACAGACTTTAACAGCTAATGTCACCCCTATCCCCAAGCCCAATACTGATTCCAGTGACTGTAAAAATTACCGCCCCATCTCGGGTTCTTAATATAGATATTAAACTCCTAGCAAAAGTCCTGGCCATACGCTCAAACTTAATTCTGCCCTCGGTGATCCACAGAGATCAGGTGGGCTTCATAAGAGGTCGTCAGGCAACTGACCTAATAAGAAGATTCTCTATCCTCACCGATCAAGCTCACAAACTGAAAATTCCCTCTCTTTGTCTTTAATACACGTGGAAAGCAGCAATGTGGCCAGTCCCGCTGTCTCACAGGTGCTCCGTCCACACACCTCAAATCTTGTAAACAATCGAAAGCGGAGAACAGAGGAACAAACTTGCAGAATAACTGCTAAAGTGCAATTTTATTATAGTCCACACAACATGTTTCGGGCCTCACAGGCCCTTTTTCAAGTGTGAAGTGCCAGTGCAAAGTACAACATTATATAACCACACCTGGGGGTGTGTCACCCCGCCCCCACCCATCATAGAGGTTTAACAATAAATATAAATATAAATATAAAAACATGTGATACATGTTAAGGTGGCAATATGTATGTGCAAGCGGTGAAAAGTGTCGACTGTCCCACCAGGGCGCCCTATTATATCGGGTATAGGCTCCATTTTGGAACCTCTTTCAAAATTTGTAGATCAGTATCTGCAGCCCTTAGTACAAAATATACCTACATGTCTAACTGACACGACTGACCTACTCAGACAATTACAAGATCTGACCCTAACTAGCCCGGACGTAAGCCTTTGCAGTATAGACATACAAAGTCTATATACTGCCATACCCCAAAACGAGGGAATTGCCTATGTTGAAGAAACCTTACTGGAGACGAATATCCAACATCACCTTATCTATTTCCTTATAGATTGTCTGACTTTAGTTCTGCATAGGAACTACTTTAAGTTCAATGACAAGTACTACTGGCAACGCCAGGGTACGTCGATGGGTGCGTCGGTGGCCCCTTCGTTTGCCAACATTTTTGTTCACCATCTTGAACAAAACATTTTTTTGCAGGGTAAGTTCAAGGGGCACATTTTGAAATATTGGCGGTATGTGGATGACATACTCATTATTTGGCAAGGTACCGAAGATACCTTCAAAAAATCTGCTTATTGAAGCCAATTCTTACCATCCGACGATAAAATTCACTGGGGAATGGTCGAATACATCACTTAACTTTCTGGATGTAAAATTAGGTATCTGTGGTAATAGCATCATAACTGAGATGTATTCTAAACCCACAGACCGTAACACACTTTTACTCTCTTCTAGTTACCATAACCCCCATACCATGAATGCCATACCAAAAAGCCAATATTTACGTGCACGCCGCATTGCATCGACTGATACACAATACAAATCAGCGGCTAATTTGCTTACAAAAAAATTCTCACAACGAGGATATTATACACCAAAACTTCAAGCAATAGAGACTCTAGTAAGCAAACAGGACAGACAAGAACTCTTAAAAAGGAAAGAAAAAAATAGATCTAATCAAATTCAGAGAATTCCCTTTGTGTCTAAATTTGGTAGACAAAGCAAAAAAATTGAACAAATCGTTAGACAGTATTGGCCGATCTTACAACAAGATACGAAATATGGCTCACTGTTTAAACAACCTCCGCTCTTTAGCTATACTAGAGGACGTAGCCTTAGAGACTGTCCTCTGTCCCTCTGATGTTACCCAGAAAAAATCAAACACAATGTTCTGGGGACCACCTAAAAAAGGCACTTATGCCTGCCTGAATTGCATATGCTGCAGCTCTATTATAAAAGGGGACACAGTAAATCATCCGACAAAAGGGAATATCATTCGGCTAAAGGATTTTTGTACTTGCGAGACCAAAAATGTGATCTACATGCTAAAATGCCCTTGTGGGTTAGCCTATGTGGGCCAAACGAGTAGGTCTGTGAAAGAACGTATAAAAGAACACAGAGGCAATATTAGGAATTTTAAAATTGGCACACAGTCAGATACCCCTGTATCTAGACACTTTACATCCCACGGACACAGTCTCATACAATTAAAGTGGTTGGTGCTCGAACAGGTAAAAAGACCAAAAAGAGGGGGCAACCTCTCTAAATTGCTTCTGCAGCGTGAAGCACTTTGGATAAAAAAGTTAAATACTATGACACCTATGGGCCTGAATGATTATTGGAGCTTATCTCCATTTCTGTATTAACTGCCATCTGTATATTTCTCTCTTTCCAGATTTTGAGAAACACCTACATTTCTACTGTGGGTAAGAGCTGAATACTTTAATATATATATTAATGAGTTAGCACCGATAGCCTATGATTAATACATGTTTAGCATTGCTTGCCCTGTTAGTAGGCTTTATTAGCAGTTCTAACAAACTATTTCAAGTGCTTTTATATATGGAAATATATCCACTTTTATATATATGGAATTATATCCAATTTTGGTGTTAACAATGTTGGTTTTATTGTTACATTTTATTGTTACATTTTAGGTTCACGTTGAGATTCTTATCTTGGACTTTTAGAACACAGTCGACACTTTTCACCGCTTGCACATACATATTGCCACCTTAACATGTATCACATGTTTTTATATTTATATTTATTGTTAAACCTCTATGATGGGTGGGGGCGGGGTGACACACCCCCAGGTGTGGTTATATAATGTTGTACTTTGCACTGGCACTTCACACTTGAAAAAGGGCCTGTGAGGCCCGAAACATGTTGTGTGGACTATAATAAAATTGCACTTTAGCAGTTATTCTGCAAGTTTGTTCCTCTGTTCTCCGCTTTCGATTGTTTGAAAATTCCCTCTATGCTACTCAAACTAGATATCAGAAAGGCATTCGATTCAGTAGAATGGCCCTATCTCTACCACACTATATCAGAATGGGGCTTTGGACCTAACTTCACGTCCTGGATTAAGGCTTTATACCATAAACCTCTAGGTAGGGTAACCATAGGACCTCATTCCTCTCCAACTTTCCCAATACAAAAAGGAACAAGACAGGGCTGCCCTCTGTCCCCCCTTTTATTTGACTTAGTCCTGGAACCCTTGGCTATAATGATCAGGGATCATCCTGAAAGACATGGTATAAAGATAGGAGCCCAGGAGCATACATTGCACCTATTTGCTGACAATGTCACCCTGCTTATCACCAGACCGTTAACATCTCTTCCCCATATATTTAAGACCCTGCAAGATTTTGGGAATCTATCAGGGCTGGTCATAAACTCCACTAAAACTGAAGCATTAAACATCAACTTGCCCCCTGAGATGCTTAAACTCTTGACAATAAATTTTGACATCCCCTGGTGCAAATCGCACATGTCTATTTTGGGAGTGAGATTCACAATCATGTATCACAACCTTTACCAAACAAACTACCCCTACATGTTTAGGAAACTTCAGAAATTGTTGGAAGATTGTGGCAAATACCACATATCCTGGCTAGGCCATATAACGGCGGAGAAAATGATGCTCCTTCCAAAACTATTATACCTGTTCAGGGTCCTTCCAGTTGACATTATTAAGAAAGATCTCGCAGTGTTTGAAAAGCATGTCTTATCTTTTATCCTAAGCCTCCAAGGGTTAACAGAGCAACATTGGAAAGGAGACCTCAGGATGGTGGTCTGGGCTCATATACTACTGTTACACCTCCACAGATCTCCTCCATTATGGGTGGAACTTGAGAACACTCATTCCGCAGAAGGTTTATTGTGGCCAGCCCCGGCTCTCCGACCTCGCACCCTTAGTCCAAGCCTGGGTTTCATGCTATCCTTATGGGACCAGAACGCTAAATTATACCACCTAACCTCGCCACACTATCCAGCTGCCCCAATTGCAGGCAACCCATCCTTCTCTCCAGGTCTCCAAGCTCACTCCTTTACCTGGTGGTTTTCCAACAATCTGAAAAGATTGGAAAATCTGCTCACAGTTAGGGGTCCCCTAACACTTTCCAGCCTGAAGGAAAATTACAACCTCCCTGATATTGAACTTTTTAGGGCAACCCAACTATAACATTGGGCAAAGGAAGCTTGTACCCTGAGAATCCCTGATGCAGCTAACCAAACTTATTTTGAACGCTGGTGCACCAATAATACTATCACCCCGCGTACCATTTCACTGTTATACCGAAATATGGTGTCCCCAGTTAACCTGCTCGACCTGTCATATATCAAAGCATGGCAAAAGGAACTGGGTATTACCCTATCAGAAGACGATTGGCTGAAAGGGGACAATTTGAATCATAGCTCTCTTAACACTATTACTAAGGAAGCTGGATATAAGGTGCTATTCAGGTGGTACTTGACCCCTGCTAGGTTAGCTAAAATCCATCATAGCTCTAGTAACCAATGCTTCCGAGGCTGTTCATCCCCAGGGAATATGGCCCACATTTGGTGGACCTGCCCGAAAATTGTCAGGTTTTGGGTTAGGGTCTATAACCTCATCTTCTCGGTTCTACACCTGAACTTGCCTAAGGCCCCCCAGGTAGCTTTGCTTGGGGTACCTCCTAAGGAGACCCCAAAACTTAAACTGAAACTACTAAACCACATATTTTTGGCAGCTAGACAATCTATTGCCAAAACTTGGAAATCTCCTACTAACAACTTTTCCCAGTTTAAGAACAAAATAGACTGGATTTATATGAACGAACGGCTAACTGGGCTAGCTACCGAGAATTCCCAAAGGACTTTGAAAATTTGGCAACCCTGGCTTCTATACAGATTCTAACCTTTTGTCAACATAATAGCCTAGGTCCCCCCTCTACCTCTCACTATGTAGAGTCATCCCCCTGAACCAAAAACCAGCTATGATACCCAATACCAGTACTTCACGTATGTTTGACCATTTGTTTTTTCCCTGTTTAGTTTTACACTTTATTTTGTGCTTATTGTGATTCTGTTTATATTGACAAAACTAATCTGTCTAATTGCATTTCCGTTCTGGAGACTACTTATGTATGACTTTACAAGCCTCACATTTACAGTCTTCTTCTACACGTATCTGGATTCAGATCCCCTTTCTCTTAATGTGATCTAATACCTAATACGACAAGTTAGGGGTTATCCTTGGCACTCAACAAGCACCAGTCCGAATGATATGTATTTTTACAAATTGGAACTACCAATTGTACCGCTGGGAAACCCCCAGTCTTGCGATTTTACTATTACTGTTAATTATATAGACCTAATGGATGTATTACATCTTTCTTGAACTATGTACACTAAACATTTTCTATGCTTGTTTATACTCTGCAACTATTTTACTGTATAAAAAGTCTCATAAATAAAAATATATAAAAAAAAAAAAAGAATATAGGAGCCTTTTCCTAGTCAGTTTAGTTTGTGCTATTTCAAGATTTCTCTGTGCTTCTCTCTGTCTGGGCGGATTTTTATCTGGTTTCCGCCTCCTCAAGGGCTTGCTGAGACTCCTCCACCTCCATTGTGTTCTGCCTTCTGACAGTAGCAATTTCGATAATCAGCTTTTAATTCGCAAAGCTTTAATTAAGAAATTACTTACCGATTCTCTGCATGTGTTCCTCTTCTGAAACGGCGATAGGGCGAAAAACCTTCTATAGGAGATAGCCAGGGAGGAGAAATCGAGCGCCGCACGATGGATCGTCGCCCTTTCTGAAGAGGAGCGCATGCAGAGAATCGGTAAGTAATTTCTTAATAAAAGCTTTGCTAATTAAAAGTTTAAACTGTGTTGATGTTTTATTTTTTCGTTAAAAAGAAACAAATATTTTTAAAAAAAAATTACTGTTACTGGTCCTTTAAACCACCTTGCCCCGAGCGTGAGCATGCTCAGTTTGCTCCTCTTCCCTCCTTCTCTGCTGTAATATGAGCCCAGACCCATAAGTGAGCAGGGAGATACTCAGGCAGGAAGTGATATCACACCAAGCTAATACTGCAGCTGCTATCCTAAACAGAGCTTCTAGAACTTTTTACTCAGATATGGTAAATCATTCTACAGAATAAATATAGCATTCTAGCTTGCACTATTGCAGCTAATCTATTGGCAATAAAATGCCTACGTAGCTTTCCTTCTCCTTTAAGGTATGAAGATCCAAATTACAAAAAGATCCATTATCCAGAAAGCCCCAGGTCCCGAGGATTCTGGATAACAGGTCCCATACCTGTATTTAACACACAGTCATTTTCTATACATAGTTTTATGCAGAAATGTGTATCCAGCCAGAGCTGGGCCACACTAGGCAGGCACCCTAGGCAACCTGGGCCGACACGGCGCCGGCTGAGTGTGCGCAAGTTGATGCCAGCGCGCATGTGCAAGTTGACAGAAGAAGCGTCAATCGGCGTGCGCACATGCGCAGAAGCATCAATCGGCATGCAGGAAGATGGGGAGTGAGAGGACCGGACATGGGGTAGGCGACAGAGCAGGCACGTGCCTGGCGCCCCCTCAGCTTTGTGCCCTAAGCACGTGCCTACTCTGCCTACCCCTAGTTCGGTCCCTGATCCAGCCCCAATCCACTTGTGGAACGATTGGGCAAGCATTCTCCTCTAGCACTACCTAAAAGATCTGCCCAATTATAAATCTGCCACAATATTATGTTAGCTACTGGGAATGACTCTAGACCAATGATTCACTTTGAAAGTTTCAGTGTGCCTGAGCTATGCCCAATTTACGCATTGATTTTGAGGGGGTAAGAGTTCATCCATCGTGTGACTTATCTCTGTAAACTGCACCTACCTGGCTGTACTCTTAATGCAGATCGACTAATCTGGAGTCCTATTACATAAACTGGTGTTAGTTGACTTGATCATGTTGCTAAGGACTTGGTACCTCTGATTTGATGCACCACTATGCTTTTTCTGCATGCAACTTACAGTTCTGCCCACTAAACCTGTGTATGATGCCACCACTACTACTGCTGCACGCAACTGGTATATGATGCCACGACAACTGCTGCACTCAACTAGTGAATGATGCTACCACAACTGCCACATGCAACCTGTGTATGATGCCACCACAACTGCCGCACGCAACCTGTGTATGATACCACTAAAGTCTAACACAGCAGGGTCCAACTATGTGGAGTGTGCACACTTCTAGGTTCTCTTATTGTTTGATTTGATGCTTAGGCGGGCAACTCTAAAGCTGAACCATGTGTTTTCTAAGGAAAATTATTCTATGGGTAAAAAAAATATCGTTATATTACAGTTACAGTTATATTGTATTTTGTATTATGGTAATTTCCAGCCCCCAGAAGACAAAACTAAAAATGAATGAATGTTGGGGGCGGATCCAAGATGGCGAACCGAGTAGACGTGCCTGCAAGCTGCTCCGTATCCTGCCTGTTATTCTGTGCCAAATATTCGAACTTTTAAGCTATAAAGGTCTCCTTCGTGCTAACTAATAATTTGGGCAGGTACAGAACTAAAAGTAATGCTTCCCGCATGGAAAAATATCTCTGCTCATCCCAGCCAGCGTTTAAACCCGACACAGGCCGCGAAGGAGCGACCATGCCACCCTCCGCAGCGCCAGATGGAGCTGCCTCTCAAGCAACGGAACCATCTAACTCTGATATTCTGCAAGCATTACCACCTCTCATGCGAGCATGTCAAGCCAACTGGAAATTATTAAAATAGACATATCGCACCTGCGTCAAGATGTCCAGAATCTATGGAAAAGAACTACGGAGGTGGAAAACCAAGTCTCTACAGTTGAGGATACGATACAGCCCATTCCCGATGAGATCACTCCTCTGGCTAAGCAGTTGGCCACAACAGCCAAGACAGACGATCTGGAGAACCGGCTCCACTGGAACAATCTGACACTGATTGGCTTACCCGAGCACACTGAGGGCCAGACACAGAAGCGCTTCCTGGAAAGATGGCTACAGGAGACTCTGGGAGCCGAGGTATTCTCACCACTGCTGGTAATAGAGCGAGCCTATCGAGTCCCAGCAAGACCACAACCCCCGGGAGCAAATCCCAGATCGTTGATAATGTGGTTCGTTAATTACAGGGGTGCAGCAATGTCGGCTGCACGCAGTAAGGGCCCACTTACCTATAACAGAGCCTCAGTATCCCTGTTCCCTGATTACTCCTCAACTGTATAAAAACAGAGAGCCTCATTTGCAGGTGTTAAGTGCCGGCTCAACTACTCCTGTTTCCAACGAAGCTCTGTGTGATCGAGGGTGAGTCATCATATTTCTTTAACTCACCAGAAGAAGCGGATAAGTGGTTAAATGGCCGCCAACGTTGAGAGACACCTTGTAACAGTCCATCCAGGCAGTGAATTTGCAAATGCTCCTACACTGTGAGACAGGTTGTTTCTTATAAACTCGCCCATGCTGTAGTTGACTGTAGGACACACAAGCAGCCAGATTTTGAAAATCATTATTTAAGCCTACCCAAGGGACATTCTCAGTCTGAAGTGCATAGTTGGGCTTTCCCATGATGCATCCCAAGATGAAGAGGGATGAGTAAATAACATTGGGGGCTGAGGTGTGGGCAACACTGCAGCCATCCAATAGTTACCCCTTGAAACAGTCTACCACGTCGACTCTTACACAACCCAGATTTCAATGTGGGATGGTGTAAGATATTCTTATGGACAATATCAATATTAATATTAGTCCATAATAATAAAATAACTGTAGGTTCTAACGGGGAGGTTTGGCAAAGAAATTACATTCAACCATCTGTATTACTGAAAAGAAGATTTATGTATAAATCAAAACACACTAACACAATTACAGAAAATAATAAGCCATAATATGCACATAAGGAAAGGTACAAGGGAAAAACCAACAATCTATAATTCAGAATGATATTTGCAATGCATATAAAACAAACACTGAGACAAATCAACAACTCTAACTTAAACAATAATCAATATCTACAGTATGTAAACAAGGAGAAAAAGGTTACAACAACTATTTCAAACAATATGCTCTAAACCCTCTTACACCTATAACCACACACATAAGTAATAACTGTCAATGATAAAGAGACACTGAGATAGTTACCAGTCCTTAGACAGCACGTCAGTCTCTGGGCCTGCAGAGTTCCTGTTCAGAGGTGGACCCCTGTACACAGAGGTCTGTTCCCCAAAACAGAACTCCAGACTGTACTTTGGACACATCTTTTATACTGTTTATAGAGCCTCACCCCCCACAAGACAACTGGCTAAACAGAAGCTCAGATGGACTCTTGTTTCTTGTTAGATGACATAACTTTCCCGCACCATAGGTAAAGGAAGGCTGTAATTGCTTGATCTCACAACATGTTTTTACGACAGGCTCTTTGCATACTATTACGAGAACTTGTAGTTAGCCTTCATTTACACATTATGACGAAACTGTTAAGTCACATATCACCACCTCAGGGCCAACTGTTTATCTTGAATACCCTGACATCTCAGGCTCTTTCCTGGGTCTGTCTTTGTCTATGACTATTCTTTTGATCCTAGAGACTGCAGTGTTATCAAATAACTGTTTTGGCAACTCCCTGTCCTTTTACCTGTCTCTTTGGCATTATCATTTGACATTATATTCACACATAAAATATTATATACATATAAAATCTTCCTTGTGAGGCTTATTTCTTACACCTTCCCTGAACCCTACCATGTAAATCCAACAAATTGATGCAGGTAATGGGGGAAAGTACAATCTTTCACACGGCCTCGTAAAAAAATTAGCGAATGACGGAGCCAAACTGGAATTGATGGCAGCAATGTTTGAAGGTAAGATAAATATAAATGTAAAAAAACGTGAGACAGTGCCAGGTCCAACAAAGTGCTAAATTCAATAGGGGAGTGTGTGACGCATAGCCTTGCCTCTGTCTCTGCCTTGAACCGCCATTTTGTGATGGTCTGTGTGCTTCCTCAGAGATCACCTGACCAGAAATACTGCAGCTCTAACAGGAAGAAGTGGGTGGGCCAGGGACCTTTGGGTTTCTGACTTTGCGCCTTAACCAATCAGGGCTGACTCTGCCCTATTTAAGGCTAGCCCTCCAAGAACTCCTTGTCTGAGCATTGGCTTCCCAAACTAGCAGTGTGGGTCCCTCGCTAAGGGTTCCAGCTCTAGCCTCCTTTCCTTACCTTGTGTTGCTGCCTTGGATTTCCCTCCTGGTTCTGCTCCAGTCCTACTTTTAACCTTCCCTCAACCTATTTCTGTCTTTGACCTTGACCTGACCTTGCCTGTTCCTGCTTCCTGTACTGACTTGTACCTGTACCCTGTCTTATATCTTCCCTCGTCTCTCTCTGTATCTTGCTCTGCCTTTTCCTTCCTCTCCTGCTATCCAGTACTCTCCTGCTACCCAATTCCTGTCCTCTCCTGCTTTCCAGATCCTTCTGCTCCTGTTCTTCTGTTCCCCTTTCCCCAGTGTAATCTGATTCTATGTCCAAAACCATCCTGTTCTGATTCTACACCTGCACCATCCTGTTCTGATTCTACGCCCGCACCGTCCTGTCTCTCCCCATCTGTTCTTGTTTACACCTGCTCCATCCCGCTCCTACCCAGTTTGCTCTTGACCTGACTCATCGCCCTCTTCATCCTGTCTACTCCAGTCCTGATCTTCGCCTTCTCCATCCTGTTTAGCTCTGCACCTGTTCCAGTCTGACTCATCGCCCTCGTCACCCTGTTCCTGTCTGTGTCCAGTTGGTTCAGCCAGCTGTTGCCTAAAAGGCTCGCCTTCCTCCTACTGCCTCCACAGTGCCCCCTACCTAATCCTTGACAGAATGCTCAGACCACAAGAGTCTGCAAGGGCTGTTCCTGTGCCTTCCAGCCCAATTCCCAAAAAGACTCAATGTTCAGTATTCAGTCACAGAGACCGTGATGGCACCCCAAGTAAAATTACAATCTTCCTAGAGAAAGTTCTACTCCTTTCAGTGAAAGAACACTTTTTAAAGGTTTCCCCATTTGAGCAAGTATCTGAGATCATTTTCTTTTTGCTGGAATGTAAAGCTTTATCCTCGCAGAGAACTTACTGTGTACCCCTTTTTTTTTTGAAAATATATCTCATTTATTGCTTGTATTTATGAATTAGGAAAGCACAGTACATAGAAGATTCCTTCAGCTTTATAGATTTATGTATTACCCAGAAATTAGCTTGCTTTAGTTCTCTCAAAGCTCTCGCTAGAAGGACAATTTGCAAAACAATTTGGCAATTGTAAGAATTCTATACATTTTAGTGCATGCAGATTTGTGCCTTCCACAGTCTCCCAGCCCTCACAATAAAATATAAGTGACACTGGCTTCTATGTTTTAAAGTGAGAACTTGGAAAGAAAGTAGGTATTGGGAACTAGCAGGATAGACAAGCCTGGTACTGGCAGTAAAATACTGTCAATAATACAAAAAAATGGAGTTGCCATTAAATGCTGCATATATAACACTTTTCAAGAAGATACAGAAGGATGTGTGTCATTAAAATGGCCTTCTAAAAATACATTCTTTTGAAAAGGTATGGTCAACTAAGTGTCATAGACTAGCAGCATTATTCATTAACAATAACATTATTTATCAAATTTTTTATGCTGTATATGTATATAGGAAATCTCAAAGCACTGAAAAAGAAAAGAATGTTCACAACCCTTCAAACTAAAGCATGTAAACGAAAGCAATCCCTTGCAATTAAGAAATTACTTGCAAATTACTTGAAATTAAGAACTCAAAGTCATGTCATCATGTCTTCATCCTGTAAATAAATATATACTGTGTACCCCTTTAATCTACAATACTGCTCAGTTTCTGCTGGCCTTTCTAGATGAATTTGCTCCAGTTCCAGAGCAGGCTACCCCCCCCAGCAATCTGCCTCAGTTCCAGGGCTGGCTATCCGCCAGCAATCTGTTTCAGTTCCAGGGCCGGTTACTCCCCAGCAGTCTGCCTCCGTTCTAGGGCCGGCTATCTGGCAGCAGTCTGCCTAAGTTCCAGGGCTGGCTATCTGCGAGCTGCCTGCTCCAGTTCCCGGGCCGGCTACCCCTCAGCTGTCTGCCTCAGTTCCTGGGCCGGCTACCCCTCAGCAACTGGTTCCTCAGCAACAGTCTCTGCCTACAACTCCAGTGTGGCTTCCCCCAGCAGCCTGCCTACAGCTCCAAAGGGGGTTCCCTGACAGCCTCCGCTGCCTATAGCTCCAAAGAGGGTTCCCTGGCAATATCTGCTGCCCACAGCTCCAGAGGGGCCTTCCCGCAGCATCCGCTGTCCACAGCTCCAGAGGGGCCTTCCCCGCAGCATCCGCTGTCCACAGCTCCCGAGGGGCCGTCCCCTAGCATCCACTGCCCACAGCTCCAGAACCGGTTCCCCAGCACCCTCCGCTGCACACAGCTCCAGCTAGGCTTCCACGGTGACAAGCTCACCACTGTCTGCCTCCCGTACCTGTGCCGGCTCCCCGGCAGCTGCCCCCTGTACCTGTGCTAGTTCCCCAGCAGGGTCTGCTGCCTCCGAGTCCAGTGCCCTCAGGAGAGGGGTTTCTGCCATGTCCTTTGCCCCCAGGAGTGGGGCTTCTGCCATGTCATGTGCATCCAGGAGTGGGGTTCTTCCGTGTTCTGTGCCCCCAGGAGTGGGGCTTCTGCTGTGTCCTGTGCCCCAGGAGTGGGGCTTCTGCCGTGTCCTGTGCCCCCAGGAGTGGGGCTTCTGCCAAGTCCTGTGACCCCAGGAGTGGGGCTTCTTCCATGTTTTAACACAGTGACTGTAAGCACTTAAAAATAACCTCCAAAACCCAGGCACCTGCAAGGCTGGAATTGCCTGTACCACTGCCAATACCCCAGGCACCCATGTGGGGGGGCACCCGCGAGGGTGGAATTGCCTGTACCGCTGCCAATACCCCAGTTACCCATGTGGGGGGCACCTGTGAGGGTGGAATTGCCTGTACCACTGCCAATAACCCAGGCAGGCACGCAAGTGGGGGGCACCCATAAGGGTGGAATTGCCTGTACCGCTGCCAGTACCTCAGGCACCCATGTGGGGGGGACACCCGCGAGGGTGGAGTTGCCTGTACCGCTGCCAGTACCCCAGGCACCTATGTGGGGGGCACCCGCAAGGGTGGAGTTGCCTGTACCGCTGCCAATACCCCAGGCACCCATGAGGGTGGAGTTGCCTGTCCTGCTGCCAGAACCCTGGGCCCCCATGAAGGTGGCTCTGGCCACAGCATTACCACCTAGTTGGGCCCACGTGAGGGTGGCTTTGCCTGTACCGCTGCCAGAACCCCGGGCACCCACGAAAGTGGCTCTGCCCTTATCATTGGCAGTTCCCCAGGCATATGAAAATATTGGTCGCTTTGGTGCCTGGGAGTGAGGAGAGGGATACTGTCAGGCTCTGCTTGGATTCAAGCCAGGAACCTTTGGGTTTCTGGCTCCGCACCTTAACCATTGGGCCAGGTGAGCAGCCTGCAGGGTTTATTACCTGCCTTTGCAGCCCTAGCCTAAAAAGTATATTATTGTGAAAATTGTTTGTTTACATGAAGCAGGGTGTTACATATGAGCTGCTCTATGCAACATATTTTTATAGAGACCTACATTGTTTGGGGGGGTATAGAAGTCATCTTTTAATATGGCCACTGGTTGAAATAGTGACCCCATGGCCAAAATAATAGTAATGTAACAAGTACACTGCACACCAGGAATCTACTCACTCTGCAGTAGTGGTAAAATAATCGGCCGCCCCAGGAGGGGGCTGTGATACGCTCATCAATGGGTTAATGTTTGTGTACAAGGGTTACTGGGGAAACCAACTTGGGTTTGGCATCATTTCTGCCACTGGGGCAAGGGAAAATAAGAAAATAGTTGGTTACAGTTTTTTGTCCCTGAGGAAGAACACAATTTTGTTTGACATGTTGGATTGCTAAGTAAGCCCACTAACCTCGGGAGATCCCCAGCGTAAAAGCAAGGGAAGGATGGCAGGAGACCTCAAAGGATCCCAGCTCAGGAGTATGGGATTACGTGAATTAGAATTGGCTAGTGGAGAGGTAGGAGCCCAAAGCAGTGAGGCTATAGCACTTGCCAAAAGGTGCTAAACAATTGCTTTCTGGGAGATAAGATTGAGAATCTGTAAACTCAACACATGGGAAACAATGGCCCACTGGGCTGCCTTTATGTACACCTGCTGCACTTTGGCACCATCATATGTTGGCTGTTGGCAGTGGAGCCAGACCAGAAGTAGTCGGGCCCGGCTCCCTCAGTTGGCAGTGTGGCCAGTAGTAGTTGGGCTCCCTCGGTTGGCAGTAGGGCCCGTAATAGATGGACTCCCTCGAGTGGCAGTAGGGCCAGTAATAGATGGGCTCCCTGTGGGCCAAAAGTACCTCAGTCCAAACCAGCAGGGTGTTCGCAACGCTGAATTAACCTGGAGGTTATACGGATTATTAAAGACACCACAGTTTAGAGGTGTATCACTTATAAAACACTTTTATGTCTATGTTCCTCCCTTGAAAATAAAGACTTAAAAAAATCAAATGCAAAGGCTGTCTCCAGTTCTAATAACTTGAACCATGAAAGAAACGTCACTTATTTGTTCTCTAACAAACAGAGGTGAAAACAGAGGAAGAACTGATTGCAAGTAGACCGACAGTTGCTCGCCGCCTTTTGCCCGCATTACCCTAACGTCATGCTACCCTTCCCCGTCACTCCCACAAGACTGCAACTTCACACGACACTGCGCTTGCGTGTAGTCGTGACGCCACACCTCGCGCGATGAGACTTCTGGCGTCGGGATTTTCTTTATGACTGGAGGAGGAAGCTTGCCACTATGCGGGAGGTGTAAGTAACCATCCGGGAAAAGGGACCCTGTCGGGCAGTATGTATTTCCTAGGATAGAAGGGTGTAATATGATTTGTCCCTCCAGTCTGTCCAATCACCACACAGCTCTAGCAGGAGGGAAACCGTGACAGAACGAGCAGTGGAGAAAGCTTGTGTAGGGAAATGCCGCTGCCCTAGCAACAGCCCTCCCATCTGTAGTCTGTAGTTCACTGACAGCAGGGCACCGGGTAACGCTGTAAACGAAGCATAGGCGGGCCCCCCTTACGCCCTAACCTCAAGTGGCAGGCCTCCCTGGTTGCAGGCACACTGTATATAGCGCTTCCCGTTCCTCCCACGGTACATAGTTATCCAGGTGCCATTGTGCTTCTTTGAATGAGCACTGGCATTATCTGCCTCCAGGGCTGTCGATTCATAGGAAAATATGTCACCCCCAACCACTGAGTCAGGTTTGCCAGGGTTTTCATTTCAAAACCAGCCAAAGACTATAAAAAAACTAGCCAAAAGCCATTTTAAAAGTAGCCCAAAAATAGCCAAATTCGTAAACTGAAAAATCTTAATAAAATAAAGTAAAACAATAAGGTTATTAAATCAGTTAAGGGCCTTGAATTTCCCAATATTTTTTCTACATTAAAGAGGATGCATAACCCCAAACAGCAGACCCGAGCACCCCCCCCATCCCTGGGAACTCTCACCTCTTGCAAACCATTCCTTGGGTAGTGCCACAACCTTCTGGCATGTAATCCCTGTGCCAGCACAGCTCTATATGCACATCTCCTGCTTCCAGGTTTGCTTGGGCAGCAAGCAGCTCCACAGAGCAGCTTTCAGGAAGTTGCAGGTTTGCACTGCCCAGTGCCATCTTTCCCTCTGCCCCGGGCAGCAGGTAGTCTCTTTCCGCCACGCAACGAGCCGTGACGTCTCCAAGTCACACACACTCACACAGTCCAGCCAACAAAGCCTCTGGGGAGTGCCGTGGTGTAGCACAGCAGGAGCAGTACTCTCTCCTCGAGTTAGTCTAGTCACCAGTGAACTGAAATCAGTACAATATGCATAAAAACATTTGGGTGGGTTTTGAAAGTCCAAACCCTTGGCACCTGTCCAAACTAGCCCAAAACTGTACGTTGGCGGGTTTGGACTTTTAAACTAGCCCAATTTGGTGCTAAACCCTCCAACATGGCAACCCTGACCGAGTTGTTCCAACCCTGCATCCTTACCCACCCCCCCACAGGTTGTAGGTCCCTAATTGGAAACTGCACAACTCACTGGTATGACGTGCCACTACGGGGCAGGACTTCCTGGAGTGACAGCTAGGCATGACACTTGGGGGGACGCAGTACTGTACTGCCTAACACTTATTATTTGCTTGGCACAACTTCAATTAAAGTAGATGTGTATGTCAATTAAAGGGGTACTTCACCTTTAAGTACATTTTTAGTATGCATGTTATAATTCTAAGCAACTTTTCAACTGGTTTTCATTATTTCTTTTTTTATAATTTTTTTTAATTACTTGTCTTTTTCTTCCGACTCTTTCCAGTTTTCAAATGGGGGTCACTGACCCCATCTATAAATAAATGCTCTATAAGGATACAAATGTATTGTTATTGCTAATTTTTATTACCATCTTCCTATTCAGGTCCTCTCCTATTCATAGTCCAGTCTCATTCATATCCATGCATGGTTGCTAGGGTAAATGGAACCTAGCATGCAGAATGCTGAAATTGCAAACGAGAGATGCTGAATAAAAAGCTAACTAACTCAAAAAACACAAATAATAAAAAAAGAAAACCAATTGCAAATTGTCTTAGACTATCACTCTCTACATCATACTAATGTTAATTTAAAGGTGAACAATTGTGTGTCAATTAAAGCAGGTGTGTGCGCGCCAGCAGTGCATTCCTAATATGTCTAAGGGCACCAACCATAAGGCTCCTGGCACAGTACAAAACACCCATTAGTGGGAACGGAGTGAGTTAAGGAGCTGACCACGACAATAAGAACTTGCCATGGATTTGGCAACACACACCCCAGCTTTATTGAGTCCCAGTGACTGCACAATGCTCAAAACACAGCTTATATTCAATGCAGCAATTTTCTGAATGAGAGCTTCAGCTGTGAATATGATCTCTGTTGTTTCTACCTCCATCCAGAAGCAACCCATGTCCATCCATTCATCCATTCATACACAGAGCATGTCGTGCCTGCTGCTGCCGCATCCTTCACCCTGTACCAGTCAGCAATCTACAGCCTTTGCCATTCTAGTTCATATTGCCCCCCATTCTCAGAGCTGCACTACAGAAATACTGGTAGAAGATTCCTTCTTTGTGCTCATCCCATCCACCCATTTCACACCATTCTTATTCTTTATGTCTTTCATCTATCCTGGGCTTTTCACATATACTTTTAGGGGCAGATTTATTAAGGGTTGAAGTGAAAATTCGAATTCGAATTTTCAAACTTTTTTTGGTCAAAACTCAAAATTTTGAATTGTGAATTATTCAAACTCGATTTGAGTTTTAATTTGAATATAGAGATTTATTATACTCTAGCCCTTTAAGAACTCTAATTTGACTATTTGCCACCTTAAACCTGCCGAATTGCTGTATAAGTCAGTTGGAGAGGTCAAGGGATCAATTTGGTGATGTTGGCAGCCTTCCTGACATTTGAGTATTTTTAATTCAATTAGAGTTTTTCTAATCTGAATCTAATTAGATTCTAGTTTTCGGGTCGATTCAATTCATCTGTGCTGAGAAAATTTAATTTTATTAATACATTTTGATTGGTCGAGTTTCGAGTTTATGGGAGTTTTAAAAAATCTGCATGAATTCGAAATTCAGCCCTTGATAAATGTGCCTCTTTATGTTCCCGGGAAAAACCATAACTTTAGGTAGGACTACACAGGTGTTTTCGGCACGAACCAACATGCTGCCACAAAATGCCAGCAACAAATCGCTGCACCCTGCGTCTGTATCCGACAGTCGTGTCACGTCGGATTAACGATGCAACTTCATCTGACATTTCTATCACTTACCTTATTTCCATCACATGCAATTTGTCACCGGTGTTTTGTCGCAGTGCGTCGTATTGTCCTAAAATGTCCGTGTAGTCCTACGCTTATCCACCCAAAGGTGCCCGGATCAGGCACTACTAATAACTTCATTAAAGGGATGGTTAACCTTTAAGTTTACTTTTAGTATGTTATAGAATGGCTAATTCTAAGTAACTTCTCAATTGGACTTTTTCTTCTGACTCTTTCCAGCTGACCAACTGACCCCATCTATAAAAAATGCTCTGTTAGACTACATATTTATTATTATTATTATTATTGTTACTTTTCATTACTCATTTTTCTATTCAGACCTTCTCCTATTCATATTTCAGTCTCTTATTTAAATCAATTCTTGGTTACTAGTGTAGTGTGGACCCTAGCAACCAGAATTCATTTAAAATTCAAGTAATAAACACACAGGGGTTTACCCCGCTTACTTACATGCTTGGTTGAGCCAGTGTAGTATTCTCCACTGGTATTTTGGAGGGTGGTGATCATCTGCACTGAGCTATCCTATCAGAATAGATGAGGGTGTGTTGGTGGTCCGTTTTGATTCTGTAGGTAAGAAACCACAGTGTGCAATTTAGGAATACCAATGTTACTGTGTATAAGAAAACCATGGCAAATCTATTGTACAGTATATAGTCGAGTATAAGCCGAGTTTTTCAGCATCCAAAATGTGCTGAAAAAGTCTACCTCTGCTTATACTCGAGTCAGTAGCTGAGATTGCAGTCACTTTTAATCATTCCTATACCAACAGTTCGCTTGGGGAGAGACTGCAATATCACACAGCGCCCTCTGTTGGTTATATGAAAGAATAGCAGTGCGCCCTCTGTTGGTTATATGAAAGAATAACAGTGACTGCAATATCACACAGCACCCTCTGTTGGTTATATGAAAGAATAGCAGTGCGCCCTCTGTTGGTTATATGAAAGAATAACAGTGACTGCAATATCACACAGCACCCTCTGTTGGTTATATGAAAGATTAACAGTGACTGCAATATCACACAGCACCCTCTGCACATGGTAGTGGGACAGTGGGACAATGCACACAGTAATCCATTTGGCAATTCTCTGTCACCATCAACTTTGCAAAGAAGTCCGGTTTATCGCTGGGGGGGTCGCTTTGGCAGAATGTGCGCTGCTGGGAGACAGGGCTGTAGTTGTGTCTAGGCTTATACTCGAGTCAATAAGTTTTCCCAGTTTTCGTAGGTAAAATTAGGTACCTCGGCTTATACTCGGGTTGGCTTATACTCGCGTATATATGGTAAATAAGACCAACATTCCTATGCCTTTCCTAGCAGGTACCAGTATGGGGCAACCAAAGTGACGTGCCGTGTGTATGTCATTCATTTGCAGAGTGTACAGGACTTAAGTTCAGCTGGTATACATGTGAAAACATATAGCAGTTCTGTGCCCTTTTAAAAGGGGTTGTTTACCTTTGAATTAACTTTAAGTATGATGTAGAGCAGGGCTGTCCAACTGGTGGCCCGCGACCCCCCCCTTATATGGCCCTCCACATCAAAGTTTGCCTGCTGTGTCTGCTTACCATATGTAAAATAGAAATGTATCACAGAGATTGACTGGCCCCTGCATTGTTTAAACCTCAAATTCACACTGTAATCCCCTGTATTGTTCATACCTGAGACCCAGACTGAAACTGCCCACATTGTTCACATGTTCACACATTATACAAAATGCTAATGGGGCACCAGCACTGTGTTACTGTATGTAGTACATACAGTATTAGACTGATCCTGATTCCTTTCTCCTGCTCTGTTCGGTCTTCCATATGCTCCCTGTGTGTGCCATACTATGTCTGCCCTATGCTCCCTGTGTGTGTGTGTCATACTTTGGTATTTGTTCTGGGGGTTTGTTAGCATTTGAAAATTATTGTTAGTGACCCCTAAGGTGTTTAATCATATGCTGGGGTACTGTATTATACTCAGGGGAGAAGGAGGCATATTGATTTATGGGTATGTCTTATGTGACTTAGCTTTTTCACATATGAGTGACATCCCTGCCAGGGCAGGCACAAGGTAGTTCGGCACCTTAGGCAAGAGTTTTACTCAGTGCCCTCTGTCCTGCATTACCATTTCCCTCCTGAACATGATGGTTTTTAAATAAAGAGAGCAAGAAAGTGTACAACATTTTTTCATTTATATTACTGCTCCCTATATTACTGATATAAACAGATTTTTTGATATAAAATGATAGTGTTAGTTTGGGGTTGGTAACAATCATTAAATCCAAATGTGATCTGTGCATACATACAGAAGAGTTCTCACTCTGCTAATGTATTATTTGCAAACACTGCCAGAGGGGAACCCTCTCCTCCCTCTCCATCTTCAGTTTGCCCTCTGGCCGCTCTGCTGCTGTTTTAGCCAGCTCTCTGCAACTCAGCTACTCCCTCGCTGCCCTTGTATCAGTCTTCCTGTCACTTACTTGTCTTATAGGAACAGTTCAGTGTAAAAGTTAACAGTGGTATGTCTTTCATTTCCCAAGAACATCTGAGTACTGAATCTTCACTAAAGATTTTGTATTCAGTTGTATGAAATTAAATCAAACTGTCTGTACAAAAATTTGGGTACCCTTGTAATTTTGCTAATTTGAATGCATGTAACTGCTCAATACTGATTACTGGCAACACCAAATTGGTTGGATTAGCTTGTTAAGCATTGGACTTCATAGGCAGGTGTGTCCAATCATGAGAAAAGGTATTTAAGGTGGCCAATTGCAATTCTGTTTGACTCTCCTCTGAAGAGTGACAGCATGGGATCCTCAAAGCAACTCTCAAAAGATCTGAAAACAAAGATTGTTCAGTATAATAATAATGGGAAGGCTATGGGCTATTGGGGAAGGCTACAAAAAACCTCAGATGTTTAAACTGTCAGTTTTAACTGTAAGGAATGCAACCAGGTAATGGAAGGCTAGAGGCACAGTTGCTGTAAAACCCAAGTCTGGTAGTCCAAGGAAAGGAGCGGCATATGCGGAGGATTGTGAGAATGGTTACTGTATGGCAGGGTGATGAGAAAGAAGCCCTTTCTGCACTCACTCCACAAACAGAGTTGCTTGTTGTATGCAAAAGCTCATTTAGGCAAACCACAGTCATTGTGGAACAAAGGGCTTTGGACTGATGAGACAAAAATTTAGTTATTTGGTAAGAGCGCTTTGCATGACGGAAGAAGAACACTGCATTCCAAGAAAATTACCTGCTACCTACTGTCAAATTTGGTGGATGTTCCATCATGCTGTGTGGCTAGTTTAGGGATTGGGGCCCTTATTAAAGTTGAGGGTCAGATGAATTCAACCCAATGTCAACAAATTCTTCAGGATAATGTTTAACCATCAGTCACAAAGTTGCACAGGGGTTGGATATTCCAACAAGACAATGACCCTAAACACACTTCGAAATCTACAAAGGAATTTATGCACAGGGTGAAGTACAATATTCTGAACAGTCCCCCCTACTTGAATATCATGAAAAATCTATGGGATGACTTGAAACAGGCTGTCCGTGCTCGGCAGCCATCAAATTGAACTGAACTGGAGAGATTTTATATGGACGAATGGTCAAGAAAATACAGCCATCCAGACACTCATCAAAGGCTATAGGAGGCGCCTAGAGGCTGTTACATTTGCAAAAGGAGGCTCAACTAAGTTTTGATGTAATATCTCTGTTGGGGTGCCCAAATTTATGCACCTGTCTAATTTTGTTATGATGCATATTTTCTGTTAATCCAATAAACTTTATGTCACTGCTGAAATACTACTGTTTCCATAAGGCATGTTAAATATTAAAAGGAAGTTGCAACTTTGAAAGCTCAGCCAATGATAAACAAAACTCCAAAGAATTAAGAGAAGTTCCCAAACTTTTTCATATTACTGTATAGTTCATTAGCCAAAAATGTAATCTACAAAGGCTGGAGTGAATGGATGTCTAACATAATAGCCAGAACACTACTTCCTGCTTTGCAGCTCTCTTGGTTTCCACTGATTGGTTACCAGGCAGCAACAAATCAGTGACTTGAGGGTGTTGCCACATGGGTCATAACTGTTTGTTTTTAAATCTGAGCTGCATGCTAAGGATCAGTTGCAAGCTCACTGAACAGTTATGTCCCATGTGGGCCTCCTTCAAGTCGCTGACTAACTCAGAGTTAGAGAGCTGAAAAGTAGGAAGTAGTGTTTTGTTCTGTTAAACATCCAGTCACTCCAGCCTTTATACATTACATATTTGGCTAACTAGCTATATTAGAAACATATTTTATTTTGCACATCCCATCTATTTATCCAGTTTTTATGTTTACACTGAACTGTACTTTTAAGCGCACCAGCTCCATCTTTTTCTAATAATCTTTATGCCAGAGGACTGCTTCTATCTCTGTTCCCTTACAGCATCACTGTGTATTAGTTGCCCCGCTTAGTCATCTCCCTTTTTATTAACATTCTCTCTCTCTCTCTCTCTCTCTCTCTCTCTCTCTCTCTCTCTCTCTCTCTCTCTCTCTCTCTCTCTTTGCTTTAGATGAGCACTCTGGCCCCTCTCAGCCTCTCAGACATGGCAAGCCCATCCCTCAGTCCAGATGAATCCTCATTGTCAGCAGCCGTGAGTATATCTCCCTCAGACTCTGAGAACCTGAGTCCTGATGAACTAGAGCTGCTGAGCAAACTGGAGGAGCAGAACAGGTAAATAAAATGTTCTTCCGCAGCTGGAGCAGGGGGTCTTCTGGATTGGTATTCAAAATAGCCCCCACCAGTAAAATAAATAAATAGTGAAATAGTGACTGTCTATTATGGCATCATGCAGCAGCCTCCCTGGCATTTTCCAGAATCTACAGATTGCCAGTCTGAGCCCTGCCCATGTGTTGGGTCAATCACCCTCCTGTTTCATGCTTTTCATCCAAATATTATTTATGTTAAGGTTACATAAGAAATAGTTGTTTGTTAAATATAGCAATATACATTTTCTCATAAATCAATATTTAAGTAATATTTTCCATGGAATAGAATGCTTACAATGCTTTTGTGGATGTAGATCATAATGGGACATCATCATTAAAAGTAGCCCTCGTAATTGTAAAGTTTTTTACATTTTACTGCGAATGATGTTTTTTCTTTCCTGAATTTAACGGTTTCCCAAAATTCACTCAGTTTTGACACAGTCCCCTGGGAAACAAAAAATTGGGATTCTCCAGTGTAAGGGAAGAGCTATGAAACTATATTATTTATTAACATGTATTTCTATGGTGCTAACATATTTCGCAGACATCTCAATCGTGTCAGGGAGTGTGGAAGTTGTCCACTCTTCTCTATGGATTAACTCCTTAATCTGAATTTATTTATTTATTTATTATATATTTATGATATAACTTTATTGACTGCCTTTTCCAGTGAGGAAAAGGAGCCTGGCATGATTATACTGTAGATAGTTACATAGTTAAATTGGGTTGAAAAAAGACAAAGTCCATCAAGTTCAACCCCTCCAAATGAAAACCCAGCATCCATACACACAACCCTCCCTATTTTTAATTAAATTCTATAAACCCATACTAACTATAGAGCTTAGTATCACAAAAGCCTTTGATATTATGTCTGTCCAAAAAATCATCCAAGCCATTCTTAAAGGCATTAACTGAATCAGCCATCACAACATCACCCGGCAGTGCATTCCACAACCTCACTGTCCTGACTGTGAAGAACTCCCTACGTTGCTTCAAATGAAAGTTCTTTTCCTCTAGTCTAAAGGGGTGGCCTCTGGTACGGTGGTGATCCACTTTATGGGTAAAAAGGTCCCCTGCTATTTGTCTATAATGTCCTCTAATGTACTTGTAAATTGTAATCATGTCCCCTCGCAAGCGCCTTTTTTCCAGAGAAAACAACCCCAACCATGACAGTCTACCCTCATAAATTAAGTCTTCCATTCCTCTAACCAATTTAGTTGCACTTCTCTGCACTCTCTCCAGCTCATTTATATCCCTCTTAAGGACTGGAGTCCAAAACTGCACTGCATACTCCAGATGAGGCCTCACCAGGGACCTATAAAGAGGCATAATTATATTTTCATCCCTTGAGTTAATGCCCTTTTTTATGCAAGACAAAACTTTATTTGCTTTAGTAGCCACAGAATGACACTGCCCGGAATTAGACAACTACAAAAACCCCTAGATCCTTCTCATTTAAGGAAACTCCCAACACACTGCCATTTTTTATTATTTTTGCCAAAGTGCATAACCTTGCATTTATCAACATTGAACCTCATTTTCCAGTTTGCTGCCCAGTTTTCCAACTTAGACAAATCACTATGCAAAGTGGCAGAATCCTGCATGGAACCTATAGTTCTGCACAATTTAGTATCATCTGCAAAAATAGAAACAGTACTTTCAATGTCCACCTCCAGGTCATTAATAAACAAGTTGAAAAGCAAGGGACCTAGTACAGAGCCCTGTGGTACTCCACTAACAACACTGGTCCAATTAGAAAATGTTCCATTTACCACCACTCTTTGTAGTCTATCTTTTAGCCAGTTCTCTATCCAGGTACAAATACTATGTTCCAGGCCAACATACCTTAATTTAACCAGTAACCTTCTGTGTGGCACTGTATCAAATGCTTTAGCAAAGTCTAAGTAAATCACATCCACTGCCATCCCAGAATCGAGGTCTCTACTTATCGTCTCATAAAAAGAAATTAAGTTAGTCTGGCAAGATCTATTATGCATAAGTAAAGAGGTTTGGCAATCCCAATATCACTGTTAAATTCCAAAGTTAAAATATTAGCAAAAATCCTAGCAAGGCGACTACTTAAAACTATAACTTCTCTGATACATGTAGACCAATCTGGCTTCATACCATCCAAATCAACAGCAATTAACATACGCAGACTATATTTTAATCTGCACGCGTCACATGACAACGGGGAAACCGGGGTAGTAGTATCCCTAGACACAGCCAAAGCGTTCGATTCTGTTGAATGGCCATATCTATGGGAAGTACTAACAAGATTCGGTATTGGCCCAGACTTTATTAAATGGGTTCGCCTAATGTACAGTAAACCCACAGCTAGACTTAAAGTAAATGATGTCCTATCCACTCCCTTCAACCTATCTAGAGGAACCAGACAGGGTTGCCCTCTTTCTCCCTTACTTTTTGCGTTGGCAATAGAACCCATGGCCGTTGTTATTAGACAAAACCCCTAGATTCGGGGCCTATTATACAAAGGATCAGAAGAAAAAATCTCTTTATACGCAGATGACACTCTTTTATACTTAGCCAACCCAGTGGACTCATTGGAAATTACTTTGGACACTATCTCTACTTTCGGGAAATTTTATGGCCTGCAAATCAACTGGGATAAATCTCAAATATTTCCACTTACCACTCATGCGCTACAGTCAATAAACCCGACACTTAACCTTAGAACAGTGGATACATTCAAATACTTAGGTATTTTAATACATAAAGATCCATCCTCAATTATTTCTCTTAATTTACAACCTCTTATACAACAAATGAAAACTACTCTTGCAAAATGGTCTACTTTACCATTAACTCAAATCGGCAGGATAAATATATGTAAGATGGTATTTCTTCCCAAATTTTTATATACCTTCACTAATTCACCTTGTTACATACCAAAATCAACTCTCCAAACAATAGACCGCACACAAGCATATTTTGTGTGGGCCCAAAAAACTCCCACAGTAGCTAGAACTACACTTCATGCCCCTGCAGCACAACTAGGCTTGGCAATGCCTAACTATGAATCATACTACCTAGCAACACAAGCAATACATGCCTCTAATTGGAAAACATTTGACACTGAAAACCCTGCCTCGCTGTTGGAAGCTCTATACTTTGGTTCCATTGAATCACAACATCATGCTCTTTACAGGCCTAAAAACTCCTTACCACCATTAATTCCTTTGCTAGATGCCACTAAGAAATCATGGGACATATTGTACAAATCTACCAATAAAGACAATTCCCTCTCACCAGATATGCCCCTGTGGCATAATGCTTCACTAAGCAATTTTGATAAATTTATAAAGGGGGGCTTCTGGGCAAGAGCGGGAGTCAAGCAACTTCAACACATAACACAAGCGGGCATTTTCAAAACTTTAGAACAATTCCAGCAAACTCCGGAACTGTCGGATCTGTCGGTGTATAGCTACTTGCAACTGCAACATTTATACCATGCTCAATTTCATTCCACCCCACCCACAATACAACAGACTAATGCTGAGACTATAATAAGCTCATCAGGGAAACAGAAACTAGTATCCAAAACATACATGTACATTGCATCTCAAAAATACGACCCCAGACCCAGGGTCAAACTTAAGTGGTAAAGTAGTGTAGTTCACTTAGAACCCGATGACTGGGAGGAGTTAGAGGACAACCTCTATCTCCCTCTAATCAGTACAAGAGACAGGCTCATTCAATTCAAAATTGTACATCAAAATATTTAACACCCAGAAAACTACAATTTATGGGCCGCCTAGAGCATTCCAGATGTCCTCGCTGCAACTCACCAGATGCCGATTTTATCATCATCATCATCATTTATTTATATAGTGCTGTCAAGATACGCAGTGCTTTACTGCAGTTATAGCAAACAAGGAATAAATAGTGGATAACAGACAAGGATTACAGAGTACAATAGGGTTTACAAACTAAAAGGTTAGGGTACAATTGAGACATTAGGATTGTATAAACACTTTGTCATTTTTGATACAGCAATGATTAATTAAGGTACATCGAATAGGCCTCTTTAAACAGATGGGTCTTTAAGGAGCGCTTGAAAGTTTGGAAGGAAGGAGAAAGTCTGACAGCTTGTGGCAGAGAGTTCCAGAGAAAAGCAGAAGCCCGAGAGAAGTTTTGTAGACGAGAATGGGCAGAAGTGACCAGAGGAGAAGTGAGGCGAGGATCAGAAGCAGAGCGTAGGTTTCGTGAAGGAGTGTATTTGGAGATTAGAGATGAAATATAGGGAGGGGTTTCATTATTAAGGGCCTTGAATGTGAGTGTAAATAATTTGAATTTGATTCTAGAAGAGATTGGGAGCCAGTGAAGGGACATACATATGGGAGCAGCTGATGTTGAGCGGCGAGCTAGATGAATGAGTTCAGCGGCCGCGTTTAGAACAGATTGGAGTTGTGAAAGGTGACTTGTTGGAATACCTGTGAGGAGTAAGTTGCAGTAATCAAGGCGGGAGATGATGGGAGACTGAATCAGTGTTTTAGTTGATTCTGAACTGAGATAGGGTCGTATTCGAGCAATGTTTGCGCAGTTGAATACGGCAAGATTTTGCAAGTGTTTGAATGTGTGGTGAAAAAGACAGATGAGAGTCTAAGATAACTCCTAGGCAGCGTGCCTGTGTGGTGGAATGAAAGGTGGTGTTGTTAACGGTGAGTGATATCTGAGGGGCAGGGGAAGATCTTGGTGGAAATATAATGAGTTCTGTTTTAGAAAGGTTCAGTTTCAGGTGGCGCTGTGATATCCAGGAGGAGACAGCAGAGAGACAGTCTGTGACTTGGGAAAGGACAGAATTAGAAAGATCAGGAGTAGACAAGTAGAGTTGGGTGTCATCAGTATAAAGGTGATACTGAAGTCCAAATGACTGAATGAGTTTTCCTAGTGAAGTTGTATAGAGCGAGAACAGCAGGGGGCCAAGAACAGAGCCTTGAGGAACTCCAACAGAGAGTGGGAAAGTAGTAGAAGTAGAGTTAGAGAAGGAAACTTTAAAGGAACGGTCAGAGAGATAAGATGTAAACCATGAAAGAGCAGTGTTCCGAATGCCAGATGAGTGTAGAATGTCAAGGAGGAGTGTGTGGTCAACTGTGTCAAAGGCTGCAGAGATATCTAGAAGGATTAGAATGGAATAATGACCTTTAGACTTTGCCAATAGAAGATCATTGGTTACTTTGGTGAGTGCAGTTTCAGTCGAGTGTGATGGGCGGAAGCCAGATTGCAAGGGGTCGAGGAGGGAGTTGTGATTTTATGCACCTTATATGGTACTGTCCAGAGATACAGACATTTTGGAAAAAAGTAATGAAGTTCTTAGCTGACGAATTTGCTCTACCACATGTATTGAACCCAGTTACCTGCCTACTGGAAGTAACGGATGCTCTGGTACCCAGAATCCACTCAAGATTATTGATGAGAGCACTTTTGTTCTATGCCAAGAAAACAGTAGCCCTACACTGGATGGGGCCAACACCTCCCACGCTTAAAAAATGGATAAATCTCATTAATTCCCAGCTGGAACTTTATAAGTTAACATATATTGCCAGAGGCTGTCCACAGAAATTCGAACGTATATGGTCTCCTTGGCTGGATTCACCCGCAACGACGACCAAATAAGTATACTGTGATATTTCGTCATATTCTCTCCATGTCTACCCTTCTTTTTCCTTCCTTCTTATTTCCTTCTTTCTTGTTGTTCATGAAAACTTAATAAAAAGTTACTATTAAAAAGAGGTTTGGCAATCACAGAGCTAAGCTTGCTAAGTACCCTGGGATGAATACCATCTGGCCCCGGACCTTTATTAATCTTAACATGTTCTAGTCTCTTTTGAATTTCCTCAGATGTTGTATAGGTTGTGGCTTTCCTAGGATCACCACCTCACTCCTCCCATGTCTGTTTGCAGGCTTCTAGAAGCAGATTCCAAGTCTCTCTGCAGTGTCACAGGGCCCTGCAGGAGCTCGGTCACCTCCCCAGGGCCCAAACCTCTGGACCAGGATAGCTGGGAACTGTGGGGCCGCATCATCCCCACTGGGAGGAATGGACCAGGAGGAAGGAGAAACTCTTAAAGGTACCAGTCAGTGCAGCAAAATAAAGGAGATATAAATTCACATATGGACAATTAAAAAGGCCCCTGAATAATCACTTATTTTGAAGAACTTATCACACTCTTTATATTCTTATTTGCTGCTTATTGCACGGTATAAATTAATCCATTAATGTAAAACAAGATATAGAGGTGGGCTCTTTATGCTTGTGATGCTCAAAATGTGAAGTCAGAAATCAAATCCACTATTAAAGGTTGTATTTCAAACAAACCTTCCAAATATAATATCATGTGAAATAATAAAGCTGGTCTATAAAGGTAAAAACACCTGGGTAGAAGCAACACTTCATTTGCATTACACATTACCGGCCACAAAGGAGAAAGAGGGAGACTTGCTCTGTGAACATCCATTTTTATTTTAAGCAGCAATAATGGATGAAGTAATATTTGTCCTTCTTTATGATAATATTTAGCTTGTAATAATATGTGGTGATAAAGCAAGGACACTTTATATAGCCTCAGAGGAGATGCACTGTTGCAAAAAGAAAAACAATGTTGGTTACCCGAGAAGCATTGTGCCAGAAAAAGACCACAATGTTGGTGACCTGGGAAAATGCTTCTTTGATGGTGTTTCTTTAAAAACAGAAGATGTGCAAGGTTCTAGTTTTTTGTGGTCATGAATCAGTAGTTGAGCAGTAAGGGTGCTACTGGCACACAAACATGCCTCATTATTATTCTCTATTATTATTATCTATAGCCTTTAAATATTATGACTTGACCTGCTGCAGTCAGCATGGCCTGCAGCATGAAAACAGAAAGGAACTCGCATGATAACCAGGAAATGCAATACACCTTCCCAAAGTGGGACCCAGAAGTCTTTATGGAGCCCAGATGCTCCCAAAAGGGATTCTGTCACAATTTTTATGGTGTAGTTTTTATTTTTAAATTACACTGTTTAGACTGCAAATAATTCACTGTACAATATAAAATTTAATTCCTGAACAAGCAAGTGTATTTTTTTAAATTTATAATATTGGTGTGTAGGCAGCCATCTCAGGTAATTTTGCCTGGTCATGTGCTTTCAGAAAGAGCCAGTGCTGCACCATGGAACTGCTCTCTGGCAGGATCCAACTCATTGTAACTGAACAAGTTGCAGTGGGACAAGGATTTTACTATTGAGTGCTGTTCTTATCTACCAGGAAGCTGCTATCTGGTTACCTTCCCATTGTTCTGTTGTTGGGGGGGGTTGATATCACTGCAACTTGCAGTACAGCAGTAAAGAGTGACTGGTATATCAGAACACAAGCCACATGACTGGGGGCAGCAGGGAAACTGACAATATGTCTAGTCCCATGTCAGATTTCAAAATGAAATATAAAAAAATCTGTTTGCTCTTTTGAGAAATGGATTTCAGTGCAGAATTCTGCTGAAGCAGCGTTATTAACTGATACGTTTTTCAAAAAAACAGGTTTATCCCTTTAAAGAGGATGCTCAGATTTGCACACATAGAACATGTTAAAATTGCCATACGGCCCTCATATCATAAATATGTTAATGGTAAAAAAATTAAGCAGGAAGGGGAGGGACCTTTAATATCAGAGGGGGGTCAGCTGGTTGATGAAAACAAAAAAAAAGCTCAGATTCTGAACTCATATGTTTTGTCTGTCTACACAAATGGGGATGGAGTTAATCAAGGTTACCTTCTTAAAAGTCCCAATTCTAGGAATACAACTAATGATGCATGGTTCACATATGAGGAAATTCAAAAGAGACTTGAACATGTTAAGATAAACAAAGGTCCGGGGCCAGATGGTATTCATCCCAGGGTACTTAGTGAGCTTAGCTCTGTGATTGCCAAACCTCTTTACTTAATTTTTCAGGATTTATTGAGGTCTGGCATGGTGCCGAGAGACTGTCGAATTGCTAATGTGGTGCAGCTATTCAAAAAAGAGATCCAATTCTCAGCCTCAAAACTGACTGTATGATGTCAGTGGTAGGAAAGCTTTTTGAAGGATTAATAAAGGATAATGCTGGACTTCATAGCAAATCATAATACTATGAGTTTGTTACAGCATGGTTTTATGTGTAATAGATCTTGCCAGACTAACTTCTTTTTATGAGAAGGTATGCAGGGACCTCGATTCATGGATGGCAGTGGATGTTATTTACTTAGACTTTGCTAAAGCATTTGATTTAGTGCCACACAGAAGGTTACTGGTTAAATTAAGGAATGTTGGCCTGGAACATACAGAAGTATTTGTACCTGGAAAAAGATAACTGGCTAAAAGATAGACTACAAAGAGTGGTAAATAGAAAATTTTCTAATTGGACCAGTGTTGTTAGTGGAGTACCACAGGGCTCTGTACTAGATCCCTTGCTTTTCAACTTGTATATTAATGACCTTGAGGTGGACATTGAAAGTACTGTTTCTATTTTTGCAGATAATACTAAATTGTGCAGAACTATAGGTTCCATGCAGGATGCTGCCACTTTGCACAGTGATTTGTCTAAGTTGGAAAACTGGGCAGCAAACTGGAAAATGAGGTTCAATGTTGATAAATGCAAGGTTATGCACTTTGGCAAAAATAATAAAAAATGGCAGTGTGTTAAATGAGAAGGATCTAGGGGTTTTTGTAGATAACAAATCGTCTAGTTCTGGGCAGTGTCATTCTGTGGCTACTAAAGCAAATAAAGTTCTGTCTTGCATAAAAAAGGGTAGTAACTCAAGGGATGAAAACATAATTATGCCTCTTAATAGGTCCCTGGTAAGGCCTCATCTGGATTATGCAGTGCAGTTTTGGACTCCAGTCCTTAAGAGGGATATAAATGAGCTGGAGAGAGTGCAAAGACATGTAACTAAACTGATTAGAGGGATGGAAGACTTAAATTATGAGGGTAGACTGTCAAGGTTCGGGTTGTTCGGAGAAAAGGCGCTTGCGAGGGGACATGATTACACTTTACAAGTACATTAGAGGACATTATAGACTAATATCAGGGGACCTTTTTACACACAAAGAGGATCACCACACCAGAGGCCACCCCTTCAGACTAGAAGAAAATAACTTTCATTTGAAGCAATGTGGGTGGTTCTTCAAGCCTTTAAGAGTGGCTTGGATGATTTCTTGGACAGACATAATATCAAAGGCTATTGTGATACTAAACTCTATAGTTAGTATAGACATGGGTATATAAAAATGTATGTGAAAGTATGGAGGGGTGTGTGTATGGATGCTGGGTTTTCATTTGGAGGGGTTGATCTTGATGGACTTTGTCTTTTTTCAACCCAATTTAACTATATATTCTTGCAACCCCCAAACCTAATTTTCCATAGGCAAAATTGCACCCCTTAGGACCAAACCTTTCTTAAAGTTAATAAAACAAACATATCATTAAAAAAAGGCGAATTTCTCTAGTTGGAAACCAAGAAAGAAATGTACCAAGGGAAAAAGGAATACATCTTTCAAAATAGAAAAGCATGTTTTTTTTTTGTTGTCGTTGATGTGCGATTTGTGTGGATCTGCACGTAGAAACCTGATGAACAGGTTGAGAAATAACAGAAAAAAAACACAGGAGTCAGCTGTTTCTTGTGTCCGAAGGATCAATGTAGTTCTACCTACCTTCTGCCTGACTATAAATAATTCTAAGCTACTTTTCAACAAACATTAAAGGGATGGTTCAGCTTAGGTTCAGCTTAAGTTCATCTTAAGTTTTAGCATGTTATAGAATTGCCATTTCTAAGCATCATTTTTTCTTTTTTATAGTTTTTAATAGTAATTATTTGCCTTCTTCTTCTGATTCTTTCGAGCTTTCAAATGCTCTGTAAGGCTACCATTTTTTTGTTATTGGCATTTTTTATTACTCATCTTTTTATTCAGGGATGTTTTGTTGCTTTACAACCTGGAAATAAAATGGATTGTTTGAGAGTTTGCACCATTTCATTTACAGAACATATTTTTTATAGGTAAAATTTTTGTTTTAAAATATTTACTTATGGATATGTTTAGTAGTTTGGTTGATACACTCAACATCTGAAATATAGTTCAAACAGTCATACATTGAGATGTGGATTTTACCTCTGAAATATCTATCATCGACATTGAACTGTAACAGCATGTTCTAGATAAAATCAAGAACTTTTGCCTTTTATAGTATAAATGTTTATTTTCATGTTAGGGAGCCCTGACCCCCAAGACCCGCTTCCCACCATGGACTCCAAGTTTTTTCAAATCTTTTCAGTGAGCCTGGCTAGTAAGGAGAGTTTAATGAAAGGTAGATTCTGATTCACCACTGTTATCCAGTTTTGCACTGTGGGTGGTTGGGGACCCATCCATGCCATAGCAATTACTTTCTTGGCATAGTACAGCAGTGTTTGGTATCTAACTCTGGCATGATATATGATTTAGTCTATGACTCCTAATATGCACACCTGTGGGGTCAGCAGCTTAGGGAAATCTAATTTATCTACCAAGATATCCATAACTTCAGTCCAAAACTTGGAGACCGGTGGACACGACCAAGCCATGTGTAAGAAGTTTTCTCCTTCTGCCCCACAACTATGACAACTTGCAGTTGGATTACTTCCCATGGCCTTTAATCACACAGGGGTGGTATAGAATTGATGAAGCCATTTAAAGTGAACTAGTTTGTCACGTAGTAAGTAGAGATGGCTATATCCTTTATCTATTGCTTCATCCCTTTCCTCATCTTCCAGATCTGGGATGTCAGCTAGCCATTTTTGATATGCTGACTTAAAAGGAGGGAGACATGTTTGCAACAAGGTCTTATATAGCGTGGATGTTAGTTTGATTGGATTAGGAGACCATAACACCATTTCAAATTGGGGTTGTGAGGTTTGTATTTTCAATCCTCCAAATTGTGATTGAAACACTTGTCTCAGTTGGAAATAAGTGGGATAGATTGGGCTCCGCAAGTTTCTCTTTAAAGAACTCATATGAGCCAAACGCAGCCCCGTCCAGCACATCTTGTAAATGTCTAATGTGTTTACGTGGCCAGTAGAGAAAATCAGGGAATTTATGGAAGTGTGGAAGGAGGGAATTAACCCACAGTGGCATATTAGGCGTCAAAATTGAGGGATTCTTTGGATACAGTTTGAGTGCCAAATTTCAGGAATTCTTGGGGTTGTAATAACAGCTGGGAGTTTGGCATGATCTGTGGTTGCTCTATATGGAAGGTGCCTAAGTCCTTCTAGTGACCCCATAACCAGCGCCTGAAGTGTTGTGTTGGGGTTATAGAGATCAGGTTCGAACCACCATTTAACATTTGCAATTGGCTGGCTATATAGTAGAGGTATAAATCCAGCAAGCCCAGTCCTCCATCTTTCGTGGTGGGGGTAAGTTTCCACCAGGCCAACCTGGGTGTTTTACCTCCCCATATAAATCTTACCATAATCTGATTGACAGTCTTAAAAAAACTCTTCTGAACATGAGTAGGTGAGTTGTGAAATATGTATAGAAACCATGGCAGATACACCATTTTAAAAATTTAAATTTTCCCCCAGAGTGTCAATGAAAGCTTAGACCACATGGAGAGAGTAGTAGTGAGGGAAGATACGACTGGGTCCAAGGTTGCGTGGTATAAAGGTGCATAGGTCTGGGTCAATATTGATTCCAAGATATTTAAATTCCCCCACCACTATTATGGGGATCTCCTGTGGTAAAGCAAGAAGGGGAGTTGGGTCCACTTGTAATAAGGCAGATTTATCCCAACTGACTTGCAGCCCTGACAATCTCTCAAATTGTGTTATAATGGTGGCTAGAGTAGCTAGTGATGGTCCCGCATCTGCCAGATAAATCAACAGATCGTCTGAGTAGAGTGATAGCCTCTCTTCCACTGGTCCCAAGCGCCATCCCTCTAATATAGGTGCCTGTCTAATTTGGATTGCTAATGGCTCAATGGCCAGAGCAAATAGTAAGGGGGACAGAGGGCACAGTGGCCTTGTACCCCTAGCCTATGGAAAGGGTCCGAATGTTGTCCCATTTGCCCTGACCCGTGCTACAGGAGCCGAGTATAGCATTTTGATCCAGCTTATAAAGTTGGCTCCAATGCCAAATTTAGAAAGTGTTGCTCATAGAAAGTGTTGCCCATAGATAATTCCATTCCACTGAGTGAAAGGCTTTAGCGGAATCCAATGATAGTATTATTCTCGAGCCTGCATTGTCATGTGTAGTTTGCAGGTTGAAAAACAAGTTAGCTCATCAAAGAGACATTTATATAGATCTGCTGGGATACCATCTGGACCCCGGGTCTTGCCAGGAGCCAAGGCATTGATGGCTCGTTGAATCTCCTGCTTAGTAATAGGGGAGTCTAGTACATCCCTCTGGGCTGTTGTCAGAATAGGAGTGGTAGTTTGACTAAGGTATTGTTGTATCTCCGCCTCTGTGCATCTGCCCTGAGTAGCATAAAATGTCTTAAAGTACATGCAAAGGTTTTTACTATATCTTGTGGCATGGATTTGAGACTTCCGTCTGCAGTTGCTATGGCTGCAATTGCAGTTGAGTGGGCCTGTAGTTTGGCTAAGTAGGCCAGTGTCCTGCTACTTCTATCCCCAGTTTCAAATGTGCGCTGGTAGGTGTATAGTTGAGCTTTTCCTGTAAGGAGTGTTTGTTCTCTGGCCAATGAATGGTGGGAGTCTACTAGCTTATTGTAAGTTATTGGAGAGGGATTGGATACGTAGTCCGATTCAGCCTCCTCTAACTCCTTTTCCCCCTTCATTATGTAATGGTTGGCACCCTGAATCTAGAACCAATGGCAAGCACCCTTGTCTTGGCTCGTGCTTCTGCCTGTAGCAGCTGCCTTTGGTCTCGGGAGGAGCCGTCAGCTACTCAGATGCCGCCAGGTCTTAAAACGAGAGGTGCAAGTCGAAAGGTTCTAAACAAGCGAAGGGACACAACTGAAAGCAAAGTCTTTTGGGCAGAAGGTCATGGTGTAAGACAGGCCGGGTCGAGGCAGGCAGAGAATAAGCGGTCAGGCAGGCAAGGGTCAAACCGGAAGATCAATCAGAAGGGATTTAGCAAAAGAAATAGTCGGTATACAGGCAAGGGTCAGGATCCAGAGGTCAGAATAGTCAAAAGCCAGGCAGGGGTCACAACAGGAATCAAACAGGTTCAAAACAGAATTGCACAAAGCTCGAATAGCACCAGGAATAAACTCCTATAACGGGCAGTGTGAAAATGAAAAATGTCCCTTTAAGTACATTTGAATTTTCACGCCAATGCGCGCTGACGTCATCACGCCAGCACGCCTGCGACTTTAAACAAGGAAGAGGCGCCTCGCACACGACCTAAGAATCCGGTGCCTGCGGTGGAGACCGAGGGGGCGGCACGCGTCCCTGCCATCCCCCCACTAGACCACCAGGGTAAGTTGTTATTACACATAACTTGGGCTTAACATTCCATTCTGCCCCTAGTGACTGCGTTACTGAGTTGTCCTCTCATGTAAGCTTTCGAGGCTTCCCAGAGTATAGGAAGGGGAGCCGATCTTGCATTTCCCAGTAGTCTCTAACTGCTGTAGTAGCCTTTTCTTTTACCATAGTGTTTTTAAGCCACAATGGGCTAAATCTCCAAAGATTAGCTTGGGGGGAGCTTACTTAAAGTAATAATGAGTGGTGAGTGGTCAGAGAGAGCACAGAGAAGATTTAATTTTTACCACTTTGGTAGGAGATCGGGCTTTACTAATGCTAGGTCAATTCGTGAGAGTGAGTGATGGGTAGCGGAGTGGCAGGAAAAAGCTTTTAGCTTAGGGTTTTTCCATCTCCACACATCTGGCCCATGTCATTAATTTATCTCCAGAAGAAAAGGGGGGGGGCTTAATTTATCCATCTGTGGGTCCATTAGGGCATTGAAGTCACCCATATAACAAGTAGGAGCTGTAGGAAGATCTGCCAGCTTTTTTTCCATGGGAAGTTAGCTATTGTGCAATGAAGGATAATATATCTGCCATAGTAATCTGTTCTGAGAGTAAGCAAATTAAATTGGAGCTTTTTTTTTTACCAAGATCGACACCCCCCTAGCATATGTTGAGTAGGTGAAGTGATAAGCCTGCCCACATGGCTTTTCGCAAACTCAAAACATGCCTTCTTATTTTTAACTTTAAGTAATGGCTTTTTTCTTGCCACTCTTCCATAAAGCCCAGTTTTGGTGGGCGGCCCTCTCTTGGCAGATTTGATGTGGTACCATGTCAGAAAAGGTGTGTTTATACTGACAGATCATATGACACTTAGATTGCATACAGGTGGACTTCATTTCACTTATTATGTGACTTTTGAAGGTAATTGGTTGCACCAGGATTTTTTAGGCAAAGGGGGTGAATACATATGCACATGGCAATTTTCAGTTTTTCATTTTTTAAATTCTTTTTTATATATATTTTTCTCATTTCACTTCACCAACTATTTTGTGCAGATCCATCACATAAAATAAGATTAAGAAACATTTAAATTACAGGTTGGAATGTAACAAAATAGGTAAAAAGTCAAGTTATGCAAATTTTCTTTTGCAAATTTTCATTTGCATAAGTGTCCAACGTTTCGGCCCCCCTCGGGGCCTTTTTCAAGGATAAATGCTTACAAACTGTGATAACATTTTATACCATCACCCCTCAGTGTTTTTTGGTGCCAAATGTGTCGTCATACATTCCATACTGCCACATCATTGATTGTACATTTGAATCAGGAATTGAAAAAAAGTGTGTTTATATGTTTATACAATCTCACCACTTGGTGTCACTGTTGTACAGTGAAACAGATATCAGTCCATTTAGATACATTTTCTGCCAGAAGTTCTGTGAATGTATGCAAATAAAAAATGAGTAACATTTGTAACAGTGTCATTCTATAGTGAAAATAAAGCAACATTGTTATTAAAAACAATTAAAAAGCCTTGTTTGTTATTTTCTTCCAATATTTGTAGAACACTGTGTCACAACGTTATCACCCAAACATTAACACAATAGGAATATTAATGCATAAAACAACTAAGCACCAGTTGTCCGTTCAGACCTTTAGGGGCCACACAATCTAGTTCATGAATCCAATAAGCTTCCTTTCTTAATAGTACTTTATCATGGTCACCTCCACGTGTACTTGCAGAAACCTGCTCGATGGGCATGCATCTAAATGATGCTGGGCTTTGTTAGCCTCTGCCCAATGTTTGGCCACCAATTGTTGCGATATGTCCTGTTTTTTCTTTTATTTTTTGTCATCTTTTTCAGGGTTGAGGGCTGCCCTGATGCTGGACCTGTGCATGCTCATATGCACTTTAAATTGCCTAATGGTTTTCCCACAATATATTAATCCACAAGGGCATTTAATGATATAAATGACCATGGAAGTTGTGCAAGTCCTTCCTTGCTTAACGGCATATTTTTTGCCTGTTTGGGGGTGGGTGAAACGATCCCCTGTGATTAGGCTGTTGCACAAAACGCAGCCACTGCATTTATATACCCCAGGGCGTTGTGTCAAAAAATGTTGCTTTGGATTAGCCCTATATTTATCAGTGGGATCAGACGGACTTAGACTCTCTCTTAGGTTCCTGCTTCGTCTGTAATTAAACTTGGGTTTGGCTGGGATTTTTTTGGCTAGACTGTCATCGGTAGATATTATAGCCCAATTTTTTCGGACACTTTCATTTATAAAACTGGATTGTATGCCATATTGACTCACGTAATACACATCTCTGGGGGTGGGTGAAACGATCCCCTGTGATTAGGCTGTTGCACAAAACGCAGCCACTGCATTTATATACCCCAGGGCGTTGTGTCAAAAAATGTTGCTTTGGATTAGCCCTATATTTATCAGTGGGATCAGATGGACTTAGACTCTCTCTTAGGTTCCTGCTTCGTCTGTAATTAAACTTGGGTTTGGCTGGGATTTTTTTGGCTAGACTGTCATCGGTAGATATTATAGCCCAATTTTTTCGGACACTTTCATTTATAAAACTGGATTGTATGCCATATTGACTCACGTAATACACATCTTTGGGTCTGCTTCCATCTTTTTTTTTCCTGCTTGTTTTACTCTGTTCCCATAGTAATGTGTTACGATCTAGGGCTAGCGCCAAATTCTTAGTGTCATTGATTCGTTTCTCAGGGTAACCTCTACTTAAAAGTTTTTGCCCATATTATCAATTTCTATGGACCTTTTTTCTGGGTCACGGTTGATCCGTACTACCCTCAACATCTGGGATTTGGGTAGGGAGTCTAGTAAATGTTTAGGATGGTTGCTCTTATAATGGACTAAGGTATTTCTGTCGGTGGGCTTTATATGTATGCAGGTTTGTAGTTCATTTACTTGCTTGTATACAGTGACATCTAGGAAATCAATACAGTCCCTATTATGTTTAAGGGTAAATTTTATGGGGCTGTCCTTGCCATTAAGTTCCATTACAAAATCCTCAAGTGCCTTTATCGGGCCAAACCATACAAAAAAGATATTGTCTATGAAACGTCTATAAAACGCTCCATGTTTTCTAAACATATTGTGGCTTAAAATATTGTCTCTCTCATAGGCATGCATGTAGGCGTTAGCATAGGCTGGCGCGACTTTTGATCCCATGGCTGTACCAGTGCACTGTAGGAAAAATTGATTCTCAAACTTGAAATAATTTTTTTATAATATAAATCTTAGTAGGGATAAGATAAATTCAATGGGTGGTCCCTTATATAAATCATTATTTGTAATGAGTTTGTGCACTTTCTCAATACCCTCTTCGTGGGGGATACACGTGTACAGACTTTGTACGTCCATGGTCACAAAGGTCATGTCAGATATAGGGCAATTTATGCTCTGAACCATTAGCAAAAAGTCATTGGTGTCTTTGAGGTAACTCCCAATCTGTTGTATGCATGGCTGGAGTAATGAGTCTACAAATTCCGCTATTCCCTCATTTAATGATCCTTTGGATGAAATTATGGGACGTCCTGGAGTTTGAGATAGGCTTTTATGTATCTTGGGCAATGTATAAATCACTGGTTTGACTGGATATTTGGGCAGAAAGTAATCATACATGTCCTCAGTAATCCAATTGTTTACTAGTGCCATGTTTAAAATCCCTTCAAGTTCTTTTTGAAATTTGCTTGGAGGGTCGATAGATAACTTTTTATAATTAGAGACATCATTTAATTGGGTGAGGAGTTATATATATATATATATATATATAAAAAAAAATTTTTCATTAATTTAATGGTTATTTTTATTTTTTTTTTGCATTGTACACAATTTAGACACTGGTACATTCCCGTATTACTGGTACCCAAAAATCTATTAGAGCAGGTATCTCCCCTTGGTATCTTGGTTCTAGATACCAATGAACCAATTGTTTTGCCCCTTTTGTATGAAATCAATGGAGGGGAGGCAAACTCCCTTATCATAGGATATGCTCTACGCAGTATGTACCAATGTTTGCGTAAAACCGTATTAATTCTTCTACTCATTGGTCCATACTCACTAACAAAAGTGGTCCTGGGTTCCCTGATTCTTTTCATTTTGTTACAATTAACGATTTTCTCTGCTCTTTCTAGTACCTGTGAGGGGTAACCCCTCTGTCTAAATTTGCCTCTCATCTGTTTGACCTGTACCTCCCTCACTGTAGGATTACTAACTACTCTACGTACCCGCCTCATTTGACTGATCGGTATAGACTGTTATGTATGTATGGGGTGATTACTTTCAAAGTGCCATATTTGATTGCGATCAGTGGGCTTCGAGTATAACCTGGACTGTAAAACATTATCTCTGTATATTAAGGCATCCAAGAAAGAAATTTCATTCGAACTGAACACATGTAAAAATTTGATTGATGGATGGAATCCATTAAGACGTTCATGGAACCGCGATAGGGAGCCAACGTCACCCCACCACACCACGAAAATATCATCGATATATCTCCACAAGGCCACAACATGTGTCTGGTAGAGATCATCCCGATATACGAACAGTTCTTCCAGCCAAACCATGAAGGTGTTGGCATATGACGGGGCGACATTAGATCCCATCGCGGTTCCACGTAACTGCAAATAGAAAACCTCCTGAAAAGTGAAATAGTTAATTCTCAATATGATTTCCAATGCTTCCAGAAAAAAAATCAATTTGTACATCCTGATACTGTCCACTTTCACGTAATAGCCACTCACAGGCCCTTAACCCCTCAAATGTGGCCCGCATGACATCCTCACTGTCCTGTATATTAAGACTATCCAGTCTTTCCAAAAAATGCCCACTATCTTTAACATAAGAACGAGTAGTAACCAATGGTCCAAGGATCCTGTCAAAAAATATTGCCAACGGGCAAAAAACAAAGTTAATACCCAAAACAATTGGGCGACCTGGAGGATGGACAGGATATGTGTATATGTGTGTGTGTATATATATATATATATATATATATATATATATATATATATATATATATATAGTACTGTACTGTATCCTCTCTTCGATAGTCTATCCCATAAATCCATTGCCGCATTTTGGAAAGCATCCCAAGTGGAACAAATCCTCCTGAGTCTAAGAAATTGTCCAATCGGGATGCCCTCCAAAAGCAGATCTGGATGATTACTCGTTCTCAAAAGAAAGGAGTTTCTACCGATTGATTTCCTATATACATCAGTCTTAATAGTGCCTTCTTCCTGTGAAAACAGTATATCTAAAAATTCCACACATTCTTTGTTAAACTTACAGGTAAATTGTATTCCACATCCGTTATTGTTACAAAAAGTCACAAAGTACTCAGGTAAAGAGTATGAGTGTAAGACCTATATAAACTGCAAAACAGAAAATGTGATATATTTCGCAACATATGTGGTTGTCAATATGTAAGTAGAACTATGCGGGGAATGAAGGACAGAATCTTAGAGCATGTGGCATGTGTAGGGAGAAAAGATGTTTCATCTTCCATAGCTGAACACATTCTAAACATACATAATGGGAATGATAGATGTGTGTCCTTTCAAGGTATAGAACATGTGAAATTGGATAGGAGAAAAGGTGATTTGGAGAAACTTATTAATAGAAGGGAAACATGGTGGATGTTTACTTTAGAAACAGAGAAACCATTTGGTTTAAATAAAGATTGGGAGATTAAATATTATATTGAATAGATATACTAATAAGATAAATGTAAGAGTAAACACTTGGCTATTAAGACTTTTTAAAAATACTTAAGGAAAAATAGCATACATGGAACAAACCTTTCTTTTAAAATTATGGTTTGTGGTGGTTTTAATACTTTTAATAGACTAAGGTATTGAGGATATGATGAGAAGATCTCTATATATACACATATTGTATTTATATGTGTAATATGCCTTTAAGAATCACATAGTGTGCATTGTTTGGTAATTAAGGTACATATAAAGTTGTGTCTAGTAAAAAAACCTGTAACACACTGAGGAAGTGCCTTAAGGGCACGAAACGCATCAGTGTTGATACATATGCACTGTACCTTAACTGATAATATGTAATGAACGAATAAAGTACAATATTTTAAACTTTGGAAATCGTGTTTGTGAAATCCGTAATATCGAGTATGAAGTGATTCCTTGGCCGGGAACCCGGATTATGTGACACGTGACGTCCGGAGCCAATCGGAGATCCCACACACTGAAGTGTCTATGTGTGACCTGAGAGATACTCCACACTTACTCAGTTTGATTAATGACTTTAGGGTTAATTCAGATGAGACAATTACAGTAGCCAGTATGGATGTGGTTAATTTATATACGTGCATTCCACATGATTTGGGGGTTGAATCTGTTCGTCGATCTATTATACAATATGATCTTTACTCTGGCCCCAATATCGAATGTGTCATATCTCTTATATATGTGTCTTACTATGAATTATTTTAGATTTGAATATGACTACTATGTGCAGGTGTCAGGCATTGCGATAGGAGCGGCCATGGCACCTGCATATGCCAATCTATTTATGCATCAGTTTGAGCAAAATAACATCATGCTGATATTTAGTAAAAATCTTTTATTCTTTAGACACTATATAGACGATATACTGATAGCTTGGAGGGGCAGTGAAGTATCCTTCGTGTCCATGGTTACCCAGTTAAATGATCTAGGGGGTCCTGTGAAATTTACGGCTGTCACCAGCACTGATAGAATAACATTTTTGGATGTTGAAATTAGTCTTAAAGGCAATAGATTTGACTATTCCTTGTATAGAAAAACCACAGACCGTAATACTTTGTTACAGTTTAATAGCCAGCACCCAGAAAATATGAAAATTTCCAATTTCTCAATTTTGCAGGGTTCTGCGGAACAATTCTTCTGAGGACACTAGAGCCATACAGCTTAAAGGGGAATTCAACCTTCCACACATTTTCTTGCAAACCCCAATTATGAATTGCCAATGAGGGCCCCAGCTGAAACACTAACTCAGCATGGCACTTACCCTAACAGATTCTACGTTACATCGATGTGTTTCTCAAATCTATATTGCTTCTTCACGGTCGCCATTTTGGTTTGTGTACTTCTGTCTCCTCAGCAAAACTCACTTTCCGGTATGCACGCTCCTAACAGTTCATATCTCACCCCTCCTGTCTCCTTTCTCATTCCTCCTTCCTAAGGCCTCCGTACACAGTTCACATATCTCCTTCCTTCCCCCTCAGCCATCAGCCCGCACCTCTCACTTCTTGTACAATAAATATCAATGCCTTCTGCTACTCGGCAGAACTTGAGAGGGCATGCTTTGCTGTACCTAAATTTCTGAAAGCAAGGCTAATGAATGAGGAAGGCGGAGAGATATATTGTACGAGAGGTGAGGGCTGAAGTCTAATTTATGAGGGCTGGGGGGGATTAAGGACAGATGTTATCGGAGTACAAAGGGGGAAAGAAGGAGAGCCGAGAATGGAGACACAAAGGGTGATATATGAACACGACATGGAGCCAGGACAGAGGTGTTTTATAACAGGCTCTACTGCGCATGCCCCTATCGGCGCTTCAAGCAAGAGAGAGGAGGGGGAGAACGGCTCCGCAGCAGCACAGATCAAAGCAAAGCAGCTCATGTAGGAGTGGACACAAGGCTAATGCTAAGGTATTTAGAGGTCAGACAGGGTTATTTGCCATTGTCTAAAGCTGGCTTTACATGTCAAGGACAAAACCAGTGGGGTATCAAGAGGGTTGAATTCTCCTTTAAGGAGATGGAACATAGATTTCGTGTCAGGGGCTATCCAAGGAGGTTGCTTAAACAAGCCCTCTATAAGGCAAAAAGGAGGGTAATGGATAGCGAAAAGAGTTATCGATCCCTTAACCGGCTAGTTTTTTCTTCCCAATATTCCGGGGTCTCCGGACAGATTAAAAAAGTGATGTATAAAAATTGGAATATTTTACAGGCTGATAATGGATTAAAAACTATGTTAAATAGTCCTCCTATGATGGCCTACAAGAGAGGTGTTAGTTTGCATAACCTTCTAGTGAAGATAGATCCTATTCGGAATTATCAACGTGTTCAGACAGGTTGGTTGGCCAACCGAAAGATGGGATGTTTTAGATGTCCCACTTGTACATCATGCCGATACATGAACCCTGGTCAGAGTTCTACACATCCTCACAGTGGGAGACGATTTGCCATCAGATCCCATATTACATGTACCACCACTTATGTTATTTATTTAATCACCTGCCCATGTGGTCATATGTGGGGAAGACAGACTTTACTCTGCGGCTCTGGATGGATGCCCATCGCTCGGCTATTAGTACAGCATTTAGGAACAACCATACAACGAAACCAGTAGCCAAACATTTTCTAGATAAGGGACATCACTTACCCACATTCAAGTACATTGCTATAGACCATATACCACCTCCTCGGAGAGGGGGTGACAGATCCAAAATGCTTCTCCAGAGAGAATGCTTTTGGATAAAAAAACTTAATACAATGGCCCCTAATGGTCTCAATGAACAGTTGTCTCTAACTTGCTTTCTTAATCAAAGATGATGTTAACTCTGAAGATGCTTATGCCAGTCTCTGCATTTTTTGATTTGTTTAGGTTTGTAGGCTGTTAAGACAACACCTTATTTGGAACTATTTCCTCAGACATGAATTGATAACAATGTGTAACTAAGTTTTTATAACATTGACAATTCTCGACACAAATGTGCAACTTTGTTGCAAGTTAATTAGGAATGAATAGCATTTTGTATTGTAACAGCCTATAACCGTACAGATGCCTATGGGGGATCTGTGTTGGTGATTTCACTTCCTGTTTTGTGATAGGGGAGAGTATAAAATCTTGTTCTTAACTATGTGTTGTATCTTGAGAACGGTCCAAGACCCAGACCGAAACGTTGATACATTTTAATATTTGATAAATAAATTAATCCTTTTAAAAAATTCCAGTGTGCGCTGCTTATTTTCAACGTGTAACTATACTGTATATGTGTGTGTGTGTGTGTGTATGTGTGTGTATATATATATATATATATATATATATATATATATATATATATATATATATATATATATATATATAAAACAATTATCTTCAGACCAGCACTGTGTCACCAGTGTGTCTCTCAAAAAGGTTCAAGTTATAGTGTCCATAGAATCCAATTGTAACAGATCCTAAAAGAAAACAAAAAATAAGAAACAAAATTGTAACTATCATAAAATGACTGTAACAACTACTGAGGTATCGTAAAATAGATTGTCTGCTAACCATAATCTTCGTCTAAGAAATGTTTAATTAAAAAAACAGCTCACGTTAACTTGTCCATTCATACCAAAAGGGATCATACAATTCCCTTTTCAGCAGCATCTTTTCTGTATTGCCGCCCCTCGGGTGCGCTCTAACATGCTCAATAGGCATGCACCTGAATGAAGAGGCATCATGATTGGCCTCAGCCCAATGCTTGGCAAGTAGCTGCTGGGCTATGTCTTGTTTCCCATCACTTTTACTTCTATTTTTTGCCCTGTCCGGGTCTAAAGCTGGCCTTATACTCGACCTGTGCTTGCCTATTCTTTCTTTTAGTGGTCTTATCATTTTGCCACAATAGAGCAATCAACATGGGCATTTTATAATGTACACCACCATTGGGGTTTCACAGGCCATCCGCTGTCTTACTGCATATCTTTTACCCATGTAAGGGTGTGTGAAGTGAGTTCCTAAAATCAGTGTACCACACATCACACAACCCATACATTTATGTACTCCTGGACGTATAGGTAGGCCTAACCTGTCCCGCCTCTTATCATACTTGCCCCTTGGATCTGAAGGACTTAACTGCTCTTTTAAGTTCCTCGAACGTGATAAACTGAATTTGGGTCTCTTACTTATTTTCCCTCTCAGTTGTTCATCCATATATACTACATCCCCGTACTTGAGTATAATGTGTCTTACTGCATATCTTTAACCATGTAAGGGTGTGTGAAGTGAGTTCCTAAAATCGGTGTACCACACATCACACAACCCTTACATTTATGTACTCCTGGACGTATAGCTAGGCCTAACCTGTCCTGCCTCTTATCATACTTGTCCCTTGGATCTGAAGGACTTAACTGCTCTTTTAAGTTCCTCGAACGTGATTAACTGAATTTGGGTCTCTTACTTATTTTCCCTCTCAGTTGTTCATCCATATATACTACATCCCAGTACTTGAGTATAATGTGTTTCACCTCGGCACTCCTTGAACTGTACTGGCTGGTGTAGTAAATCTCTCCTTCTGGTCACGACTATCTGATTTGGTGGTCGTGTCCCCCACCTGTAACAATTCACTACGATCTAAACTCTCTGCCCATTTTGATGTATTGTCGATCAATTGTCTCGGGTAGCCTCTCTGAGCAAATTTCTCACTCATAATTTTCAAATCGTGTCTCCTCTTGGAGATCTCACTGTCAATTCTGGCTACCCGTAACATTTGCGACTTGGGCAGTAAGTTTATTAAATGCCTGGGGTGATGACTGCCATAGTGCAATATAGTATTCCTGTCAGTCAGCTTGGTGAATATGCATGTCTGTAACCTCCCCCCACTTTTATATACTGTCACATCCAGGAAATGTTCACTGTCCTTGAAATATAAAATTAACATATACTGAAAGTATATAAAATTATGCAACACCATGTAAGTGGTTATAACTCCCTCTATGTAAATGAAAGTTCCATTCTTTTAAGTAGTGTCCAAGTGACATTTTTGCCAAAAAATCTAAAGATAAAAAATACTGAACGTGTATAAGATTATGCAACACCATGTAAGTGGTTATAACTCCCTCTATGAACATGAAAGTTCCATTTTTTTATTAGATTTTTTGGCAAAAATTGTCTTCACTTATTTACAGTGATTTTTTCCCCCTGAGGTATGGTTTGGGGAGTAAGTAATTATCGTACAGGTTTGATATATTGGCACACATTTACCTTTCATCAATATTGACACGGGGTTATTTTAACCTACACATTTGGGGCTATTGCACATATATTCATATAAGTGGGGCGATATCTATATCATTGAAGATTTATAGGTGGGACATACTCCCACACCATCCACATATGAATATTATTGTATAAAATATGGGTTCCAAACCCTGGTCTTGTCCCTATGAGATCACTTTGCGTGCTATAGGTTTTATAAATGGATCCAATACGTATAAAACACAGTCTCCTTGTACACAGTTTTGTCTGACGATATGTCTAAGACCCACTAACTAGCAGATTAGTTTCCTTTCTCCAGAGAGCAAAATAGGAACAGGTGTGTTAAAACAATGATATGTAATAGTCCAACCATTGACACCTTATTATATAGAGAGCTCCCAAAGAATGGGGAAATAGAACTTTTATAATAGGATTAAATTAAATTAACTAAAGATGCAATAGCCCATGATAGTTTGGTAGATTGATACATAGTGCCAAATATATTCTAAGTTTTGGACATTATTGTAACAATCTTTTAATTTGTTTCATGTTAAAGTAACTAAATAGTTAAACATCAGTGGTTACAAATGTCTTGTTTTTAACTGTAATTGAAATGAACTAGGGGATATATATATTGTCTAGTTTTGGTTTATATGTGGATTTTAGATAATTTAAGTATTTAAAGTGAATGTACTAATAGTATTTGAATTACTGATCATGTGACTTTTACCAGCTGTTTGTTCCCGCCACAGTGTATATTTAAGCCGGTTTAATGTTCAGTTTGTTACTTTGAGAAAGGCTAGGGACCTAGACGAAACGTTAGTCATTTATAATAAATATTATGATTTTTATAAGTCCTGAGAGTGCGGACCTTGTTGTAGTAGTTATGGATAATTTATTGGCACTGCACCCAGGCAAATTTAAGTAACTTTATCGAGAGTGCTGGCAACCCTTGGACTTATATGTGTATATGTATGTGTATATAATACACAAAAGCCATGAATATCCTGTAATTTATATCCTTATAAATGGTGAGTTCTGATGTCATTAGTTATAAACGGTGAGTTCTGATGTCATTTCTGTCACATGACTCACTGAAACGTGTGTATTATAATAAATAAAGTATCCCCAGTTGTAAAATATGAGGATATTAGACGTTACCTCGGAGTTCCATGACCTGTATAAAAACACTCGGCCTTAGGCCTCGTGTTTTTATATGGTCATGAAACTCCTCGGTAACTTATAATATCCTTATATTTTACATGTATATGTATATGTATGTATATGTATACACATATACATACATATAAATCTTTGGACAAAGACACATTTTTTCTAATTTTGGTTCTGTACATTACCACAATGAATTTTAAATGAAACAACTCAAATGCAGCTGAACTGCAGCTTTAATTCAGTGGGTTGGACAAAAAAATAAAAAAGTGAGGCAGTAAAGCATCTTTTAACACAATCACTTAATTTCAGGGGCTCAAAAGTAATTGGACAAATTAAAAAACTGAAAATAAAATGTTAATTTCTAATACTTGTTTGAAAACCCTTTGCTGGCAATGACAGCCCGAATTCTTGAACTCATGGACGTCACCAGATTCTGGGTTTCCTCCTTTTTAATGCTCTGCCAGGTCTTTACTGCAGTGGCTTTCAGTTGCTGTTTGTTTGTGGGCTTTTCTGTCCGAAGTTTAGTCTTCGACAAGTGAAATGCATGCTAAATTGGTTTCAGATCAGGTGACTGACTTGGCCATTCAAGAATATTCCACTTCTTTGCTTTAATAAACTCCTGTGTTGCTTTGGCTGTATGTTTTGCGTCATTGTTCATCTGTAGTATGAAATGCCTCCCAATCAATTTGACTGCATTTAGCTGGATTTGAGCAGACAGTGGGGTTCATTTATCAACACTGGGCAAATTTGCCCATGGGCAGTAACCCATGGCAACCAATCAGATTGCTGCATTCATTGTTCTACTTGCAGCTGGTTTCAGAAAGTTAATCACTGATTGGTTGCTATAGGTAACTGCCCATGGGCAAATTTGCCCAGTGTTGATAAATGAGCCCTAGTATGTCTCCCAACAACTCAGAATTCATTCAGTTGCTTCTGTCCTGTGTCACATCATCGATAAACACTAGTGTCCCAGTGCCATTGGCAGCCATGCACGTCTCAGCCATCATTCTGCCTCCGCCATGTTTTACACATGATATGGTATGCTTTGGATGATGAGCTGTTCCACGGCTTCTCCATTCTTTTTTCTTGCCATCATTCTGGTAGAGGTTGATCTTGGTTTCATCTGTCCAAAGAATGTTTTTGCAGAACTATGCTGGCTTTTTTAGATTTATTTATTTTTTTAGCACAGTCCAATCTAGCCTTTTATTCTTGAGGCTTATGAGTGGCTTGCACCTTGCAGTGCACCCTCTGTATTTACTTTCATGCAGTCTTCTCTTTATGGTAGACTTGGATATCGCTACCCATAACTCCTGGAGAGTGTTGTTAACTTGTTGGGCTGTTGTGAAAGGGTTGCTCTTCACCATTGAAATGATTCTGTGATCATCTACCACTGTTATCTTCCGTGGACGTCCAGGTCTTTTTGCGTTGCTGAGTTCACCAGTGCTTACTTTCTTTCTCAGGATGTACCAAACTGTAGATTTTGCTACTCCTAATATTGTAGCAATTTCTCGGATGGGTTTTCTCTCTTTTTGCATCTTAAGAATGGCTTGTTTCACCTGCATGAAGCGCTCCTTTGACCGCGTGTTGTCTGTTCACAGCAAAATCATCCACATACAAGCACCCCCCCCCCTCAAATCAACACCAGGGCTTTTATCTGCTTTATTGATAATGACGTAATGAAGGAATTGACCACACCTGCCCATGAGTCAATTGTCCAATTACTTTTGAGCCCCTGAAATGAAGTGATTGTGTTTGTGTTCTTCACATTTTTATGCAATCTTTTTGTTCAACCCACTGGATTAAAGCTGAAAGTCTGCAGTTCAACTGCATCTGAGTTGTTTCAGTTAAAATTCATTGTGGTAATGTACAGAATTAAAATTAGAAAAAAAGTTGTCTCTGTCCAAATATTTATGAGCCTAACTATGTGTGTATATATTAGGGATGCACAGAATCCAGGATTCAGTTCGGGATTTGGGCATGATTTGGCCTTTTTCATCAGGATTTGGCCGAATCCTTGTGCCTGGCCAATCCAATGTAAAATAGAGGTGGGTAGGGAAATCACGTGACTTTTCGTCACAAAGGAATAATTTGTTCCACTTTTTCCTTACCTGCCTCTAATTTGCGTATGCAAATTAGGATTCGGATTCAGTTCGGTATTCGCCCAAATCCCAAATAGTGGATTCAGTGAATCCCTAGTATATATTATATATATATTAGGGATGCACTGAATCCACTATTTGGGATTTGCCCGAATCCTTCTTGAAAGATTTGGCCGAATACCGAACCGAATCCGAACCCTAATTTGCATATATATAATTTGCATATGCAAATTAGGGCCAGAAAAGGAAAACGTGGAAAAAATTCTTCTTTTGTGACGAAAAGTCACGTGATTTCCCTACCTGCCCCTAATTTACATATGCAAATTTAAAAATTCAGATTCGGTTCGGCCAGACAGAAGGATTCGGCCGAATCCAAATCCTGCTGATAACGGCCGAATCCTGGACGAATCCCGAACCGTATCCTGGATTCGGTGCATCCATAATATCAAATTCAATATAAAGTCCAGCAGTGAAAGGAAGCACTCACTGCATAAAGGTTTTTGAAAAGTTCTTTACTAAATCATATAAACATCTATGCTTTTCGGTACCTCAAGGGGCCGTCATCACTGCTCAGTGTCGGACTGGAAAAAACCCGGTGGGCCCCGCCGGGCCAGGCCACCTCCCCCGATGCTTGTTTTTTGAAAAAAAGAAGGGATCTTTGTTGATGCGCAGTGTGCGCATGCGCGCCGATGGCGCTTTGCAGCAGGGGGACTGGGGGCCTGTAAGGGGGCCCTGGACTGGAGTCCCGGTGGGCCCCGGGCCCCCCAGTCCGACCCTGTCACTGCTGCACTATATATCTATATCTATATATATATATATATATATATATATATATATATATATATATATATATATATATATATATATATATATATATATATATATATATTCATTCCTATTCTTTATTCAGATCAGTGCATAATTGCTAGGGTAATCCATTATTTTAGTGAGCTCTAATACATCTGCTAGGAAAGGAAGCCCCCCTATAAGATATATTGGATCTAACTGTCAGTGAATATCTGACACCCATCTCATGCATGAATACAGAGGGAAGAGAAACAGATAATGAGAGAGGAATAGTGAAGATAAACTTGATTATTGCAGAAACGATGCAGAATATTTAATTGATTGTATTGAGAAAGTTTATTATTTCAGAATGCTGAAACTTATATTACATTTTTTACATTAAATTTTTTGAGATAGTTCCCCTTTTGAAATGACTAAATGTACAAGTATGTGCAACTAGCTTCATGCAGCAGATCTGAGATTTGTATTTTTTATTAAGAGTCAGGACTTGGGTTTAGCAGAGCAGGTAGTGACCCGGGGCTCTTCCCTGTAAGGCTACAGCAGAAAACATTGGGTGGACTTCAGATGACAGCAGTCCTAGATAACCAAACCCAGTTGAACAGGTTAAGCATATTTGTTTTTCAAAATGATTCTGTAACAAGAGGTGGCCTTTATAGAACTGAACTGAAGGAGCTTCAGAGGTTGGAAAGGTTAGATGAAGCCTAACTACGTTTCTTTTCTACAGTATGACCAGGACATTATTTATCTATGTAGGCCTTTGCTAAACCACAGCACAAATAGGATTTTCACTGAGCATATGTTTTGCCTATTATTTTTATTATTATTATTTTAATTTAAAAAAGGGGTTATGCATCACATTTGTGCATATCTTTTGGATTTTAAAGGGGTGGTTCACCTTTGAGGTAACTTTTAGTATGTTATAGAATGTCCAATTCCTAGAAGCTTTGCAATTGGTCCACATTATTTATATTTTATAGTTGTTGAGTAATTTCCCTTTCTGACTCTTTCTAGCTCTCAAATGGGAGTCAGTGACCCAATCTAAAAACAAATGCTCTGTAAGGCTTCATATGTATTTGTATTGCTACTTTGTATTACTCCTCTTTCTATTCAGGCCTTTCCTATTCACATTCCAGTCTCTTATTCCAAGCATTGCATGATTTCTAGGGTAAATTGGACATTTGCAACCACACAGCTGAAACTGCAAACTGGAGAGCTGCTGAATAAAAAGCTAACATACTAAAATTTAATTTAATGGTGAACAACCCCTTTAAGGAACTTAAAATCCAGGCACTGAATATTTACACTTAATGTGATGTCTTAGTTACGATTGTGTGGTTATGCTTCACCTTACATTGTTAGATGATCTCATTATCCTGTGGTATAAAAAAGGACTTATGTCGTGAGTTATTACTTGAAGTCCCACATACTCTGATCAGTATCCATGTGTCACAGCACTACAGTAAAACTTGGTTGCAGGTAAATTTCAGGAGAACTTCACCCTAAGTTGCCATATTATCAGGGGCGATCCTGGCGCCTCCGCTGCCCGAGGCAGCAGCAGTTGCTGCCGCCCCCCTCCCCCATGCACTTACCTTTTCGCGCCTGAGGGGGTCCGGGGGTGGTCCACCAAGGCAGCAGAGAGGGCCAGTGCACTAGCGCAGAGAGCCTAACTTCGCTCTCTGCGCTAGAAGAGCCGAATTTCCAGTTTCCATTTTTGCCGCCCCTGGTACCTAGTGGGGCACTGCCGCCTGAGGCGATAGTCCCAAGTCGCCTCTTTGGCAAAGCGCCCCTGCATATTATGCTATACTGTATGTTTTGCTGTGGTTAACAAACCCAAAACTCTACAGGTTTGTTTTTGTTTTTAAAACAAAGGGTTGTTCACCTTTGAGTTAAATTTTAATATGATGTAGAGAGTGATATTCTGAGACAATTTGCAATTGGATTTAATTTTTTTATTATTTGTGGTTTTTTAGTTATTTAGCTTTTTATTCAACAGCTCTCTAAATTGCTATTAAAGCAAACTGGTAGCTCGGATCCAAATTAACCTAGCAACCATGCCCTGATTTGAACAAGATACTATAATATGAATGAGAGAGGACCATAATAAAAGGATTAGTGATAAAAAGTAGCAATAACAATGCATTTGTAGCTTTACACAGCATTTGTTTTTAGATGTGGCCAGTGGCCCATGTTTAAAAGCTGGAAAGAGTTAGAAGAAAATGGCAAATTATTAAAAAACTATTAAAAATAAATAATGAAGTCCACTTGAAAAGTTGCTTAGAATTAGCCATTCTATAACATACTAAAAGTTAACTGAAAGGTGAACCACCCCTTTAATATTGTTAGTAACTATGGCTGTCCACAACAGGAGCTGATTCGGAAGGGCAATCCGCATCACTTTAGGGCCATGGTATGGCAGATGCTGTGCAACGCAACAGACATGCCGGTGAAGAAGCAGTACGCAGATCTCCTGAGAATGTCTTCACCCTGTGAAAAGCTGATCCGCAGGGACATCGCACGCACCTACCCAGAGCATGACTTCTTTAAAGGGCAAGACAGCCTGGGACAGGAAGGTCTATTTAATGTAATGAAGGTAAGTGGCAGTTGGTGTACCTGCAGCAATAAAAATTAGGAAATTTGGGGGTATTTAGGAATATCTCTGTGCAACTGTGCACTGGCAGCATTCTAGGAGGTGCTGTCTGTGTGGAAATGGCAATCCTGTCACTATAGTAGTACCTGATCTCTTCTGGTACAGAGAGCAAAGAAAGACTTGAATGACTCCTGCTTGGGGGGTGGTATTGTTACTGTCCAGTGAGAAACCATGTTTAAAGGGGTTGTTCACCTTCAATTTAACTGTTAGTATGATGTAGAGAGGGATATTCCGAGATAATTTCCAATTGGTTTTAATTTTTTAATATTTGTGGTATTTGAGTTATTTAGCTTTTTATTCAGCAGCTCTCTAGTTTGCAGTTTCAGTAATCTGGTTGCTAGGGTCCAAATTACCAAAGCAACCATGTGTTTATTTGAATAAGAGACTGGAATATGAATAGGAGAGGCCTGAATAGGAAGATGAGTAATAAAAAGTAACAATAACATTACATTTGTAGCCTTATAAAGTTTTTGCTTCTTAGATGGGGTTAGTGACTCCCATTTAAAAGCTGCAAAGAGTCAAAGGAAAAAGGCAAATACCTATAAAACTTTAAAAAATAAATAATGAAGACCAATGGAAAAGTTGCTTAGCATTGGCCATTCTATATCGTACTAAAAGTTACCTTAAAGGTGAACCACCCCTTTAATAACTGCAAAAAAAAAATCCATAGTCACCCAATGGGTTTGAAGAGTGTGTCCTCTATGGAAACAAACCGTTCTACGCTGATCCATAATTTTTGTAGTAAAAGGAAGACATTCTATAAACCTTTGCTGTTAAAATTATATGATAACATATACTCAAATTAGACTTACAAGGTGTGTTTTCCCCACATCTGTATGTTCTGAAGGGCTACTATACAATTGATGTGCTGCTTACCTTAAGTGAATGTAAAATTGATGAGGTTGCTATTCTAAGCACTTTTGCAATGTACATTCATTATTTATTTATTTTTAATTCCAAGATATTAAGTGATACATGTACTGTTAACATCAATGAATTTTTATTACAACAGCGCCACCTGCTGGTCATTTCCCAACCAGTCTGACCACCAAGTAGTCAAGGAGGTTCAGGAAAAAGAAAGACGCTTCTCTGATGTTCTTCTGGTTAGGAAAAAAAATTGAAACCTTTCTCAAATCTTTCCTAACCAGAAAAATATCAGAGCAGCCTATTTCTTTCTCCTGACAACTACCTTGACTACTTGGTGGTCAGAATGGTGGGGAAATGACCAGCAAGTGGTGCTTTTGTAACAAAATGAATGCATGTTAACAGTACACAAATCCTTTAATATCTTAGAATTAAAAAAAAAATGAATGTACATTGCAGATGTGCTTAGAATAGCACCTTCATTAATTTCACTTATTTTTAAGATTTACTTATCCTTTAAGTCTTTTCATACTGTGTATAGTTGTTCACATCCAGCAAAACAGTGTCTCCTAGTTAATGAATAAACAAAATCGATTGGCTGGAAGTGAGAGCAGAAATCATGGCTATTGTTTACTCTTTCCTAGTGTTATACACAATGGCCCTTTACTATCAGGTATGTAGGGAAAGAATCATTATTTCCCTACATATTCTGAGCTGCTGAGATCAGTAAATAGTTGAGTGGACTACAAAGGATGCTGAAGACTCAGAAGAGTAGAAATACTAATTCGGAGCACCCCCTAATACTTTTAGGTCAAAAAATGTGGTTGCGAGCACAAACTCTATGCCTCTCCCAGACTAAACAGCCTGATACCCCTATTTGGGGCAACAGACTGGGAATTCCAAAGTATAGAGTCCACCAGGCCATGGTCTAATAGGGACATAAAAGTAGTCAACCATAACCGTTTGCAACTCTTCAACAGGAGTTTGGAATCCCAGAATCTTCTTGGCTACTGTATGAGTAGGTTAAACATGCTTTCCAATCTGATCCCTTCAAAATAGGCAAACCCCCCTTTTGTAGAGTTCTGGAGTTACAAGACAACCAACATCTCATTTCTAAATATACAAGATATTGAGATTCTGTAAGCATGATAAACTCAGTGTAAATTTGCTTACAACCTGGCAAAAAGATATCCCCACTCTAACTGCAGAGGACTGGCAGGATGCCTTGGAGTCTCCCCGATATGTTTCTCCAAATGCGGATCACAAAATGATTCAGAGGTATATTATCCATAGAGCATATTTTACACCGGTACGGCCAAACAGAATGAATCCAGAATATCCACCAACCTGCACTAGGTGCAGTGCAGCTCCCGGCTCCTTTATGCATATGATGTGAGAATGAGTCACTATTGGCGCAAGGTATTCAGAACGATCTCGGCTGCAATAGCATTAAATGTACAGCCAACTCCAGAACTGGCATTGCTAAACATAGGAGAGTGTACTCAATATAATAAGTCTCAACTGATTACTATTAGACAAAGTCTGTTTCAAGCTCGTAGATGCATAACTATGCGTTGGAAAAACACAGAAGCCCCGACCCACAAAGGATGGTTGGAACAAATGAAACTACAGATTGATAGGATGCAATACTTGTTTACCAAAAAAGCCTCTTCTGAGAAATTTGAAGCAATATGCGGCTCCTGGCCACCAAATTAGAACATGGTTGGTTGATAGAAGTACATAGGTAACAGCAAATAGAAATGTCATTGAGAGATACATAAGTACACAGATTTCCATTCTAGTTGGTTTAGTTGGTTGGATGTCTTTTTTTTCAGGTTTTTTTTTCTTTTATTCTTTTTGTCTTATCCAGCTTTACATAACGTGATTAATGGATGTAAATTGCCATGCATAAAACATCAAGTTGTATCTAGAATTATTCATCATATGTACAAGACACTGTATCCAATGTACAACGTATAAATGCTGATATATACAATTGTAAGGCATGTGTACTTATACAATAAAGGTTATGATGTAAAAAAAAAAAAAAGAGTTGAGTGGAGATAATATAAAGTTTACGGTGCTCAGTACCTAGGGTAGCATTATTCTACATATGTAGTGTGATGATTATTTTTGTTATTCTGTAGATGTATTTTGTGTGGGCTACTGTACGTAGAGTTGGATAATGGAGGTCAAGAGAGTTCTGTTGAATAAAATATACCCTGATGTTTTTCTTTTACTACAGGCCTACTCGCTGGTAGATCGGGAGGTGGGATACTGCCAGGGCAGTGCTTTCATAGTGGGACTTCTTCTAATGCAGGTCGGAATCTAGTTGTGTAGGTACCAGTCACATTACTCTCCCTGCTCTGTCCTACATGAGTGTTTAATTGGCTCCCTTGTCTTGAGCATCTTTCTTACTAGCAGCCGCTCCTTACTGATGCCTTTTTTGTTGTTTCTCTTCTCCTTTTGCAGATGCCAGAGGAAGAAGCCTTCTGTGTATTTGTTCGGCTGATGCAGGAGTACAGGCTGCGAGAGCTTTTCAAACCCAGCATGGCTGAGCTTGGCCTGTGTATATACCAGCTAGAATACATGCTGCAGGTATTGTCTATGCACTTACGTCACTGCCTTCTCACCTCATGTATTAAAGGAGACATATAGAATAAATGAAAAAACCCTAATTTTGTAGGCAAGTATAAGTAATATGGTGTTGTTTTTACATGGTGCTAAAATTTAATATTATCTTTAAAAATAGCCCCTTTATTGGAGCTCCCTATCGATAACTGGTCCCTGTCCCTGTTTCAAAAGAGGAGTTGGCATGTCCTAACGGTCCCTGCCAGAAGCACAGTAGGCGGGGTCAGCCAATCACAGCCCTACATTCACACAAACATAGGCAGGCTTCAGTTCTCTATCAGGTCCTGCTAGCTGCTAATTGGTTCCTGTCCTACAGTACAGAGAGTTAAGTGCTGCCGGCTCCCCTGTATAGCCTGGTAATTTAGGGAGCAGGAAGGGAAGGGAGTGATTATTTGGGTTTTTGCAGAAATATTCAACAAATCAGCCTGAAACGCTACTACATTCATGGTTCTGTAATCATTATAATAGTCTCCGTACAACATATGCATTTTGAGTTCCCGCACATTAGTATGCACTACAATTGTCCAGTTAAATCCCAATTTCTAGCTACCCCCCCAATGATGAGTTTAGCTTTGGTTCTGTAAACATTACCTTTAGACAGCCGTAGTGTGGGCATATGTGAGTATAGTTGGTGGAACAGACCAGGTTGACGCAGAACTTTGCTGCAAAAAATCCTTTTATTGACACTACATGTTTCGAGCAGAAATGCCCTTTGTCAAGTGTACTAGTCACGATTAACACACAATCTTTATAGGAAATAGGTGGGAGGGTAAGTGGTGGGCGTAAAAGTAACAACTTTAATTAGGGAATTAACCCATTATTCACCCCAAGCTCTAGTGCAACTATATTAGTGCATTGTTACATCATATTCAAATATCCAACAAGTCTGTATGTATACAATAGTTATTAAAAACAATTATTAAAACATCTCCAAGTGCAAAAAGATCAATAGTGCATGTGTCTTCTTATAAATTATTGTCCATTGGTCACCATAAAGTGCTGTTTGGGCAACCACTGTTGTAGGCTTCAAAACAACCTGGTTAAGTAAAAACATATATACAATAAAAGCCTAGTACTGCAATGAAATTTGCCTACTGGAGTATTCGCTTGACACATTTGTAGCATACTTTTTTCGCATACAATGTTTCTATTCAAGTCACCTATTTGCAACACTATCAATCACAGCCCTCTGTGTAACCAATTATCATTCAACAGTAAGCTTATTTTCTTACCTATTGTAATGTTAGGGCAGGATTCACTTGTATCTGTGGGATAAAGCAGAGTATATTTTGGAGGGAACTGAATCCTGATACCCGCCAATTCTGCCCCTCATAAGGTATCTACCAGAATTGACCATATATTTCTCACATCTGCTTTAGTTGCTTCACTCCAAACCTCTAAAATAGTTAAAACCTGCTGGTCTGATCACTGTCCGGTCCTGGCCACCCTATCCTACCTTTCTACGAGTCCACCGTCTCGATTCTGGAGACTTAATGATTTGCTCTTTAGCTATCCAGATATAGTTCACAGGATTAAGGGGGATCTTGATAATTATTTCAAGGAAAATCTTCCCTCGGTCTCTTCGCAGACTTTATTGTGGGAAGCCCATAAACCCGTTCTGAGAAGGATCTTTATCCAGATTGGGTCCCAGCGGAAAAGAACCAGACAAAAGGCCATTGCTATTTTGGTTAAGGAATTAGACAGATTATCTGATATTTATATAAGATTCCCTACAGATCCCCACCTTTCTCAGCTCCAACGTACCCAAAGAGATCTAGATTTGCTTTTAACCACTAATGCAGAGAAAACCTTACGTTGGGCCAGACATAGACTATTCAGTTCTCTTGACAAACCGGGTAGAATGTTGGCTCGTAAACTCAATGAGAGAGATAAACCCATTTCCATCCATAGAATCCGTACCTCCCAATGCTCATTAACTGGTAACCCTTTAAAGATGTCTGAAACATTTGCGTCTTTCTATCAGAAATTATATGCCAAACCCCCTATTACTTCGGATAAAAGATTTGAAAGTTTTTTTAAGGATCTTGATCTACCTAAACTTACCCCAGATCAGGCTCTTTATGTAGATGATGTTATAACATCGGAAGAGGTCTCTGCGGCCATTAAATTACTGAAATCTAATACTGCTCCTGGTCTCGATGGCCTTACAAAAAATTCTCTAAGGAACTGACCCCCTATTTGACCCATATGCTTAATGGCTTAAGGCAGGGGTCCCCAACCTTTTTTACCCATGAGCCACATTCAACTGTAAAAAGAGTTGAGGAGCAACACAAGCATGAACAAGTCCCTTGGGTGCTAAATAAGTGCTGTGCTTGGCTATTTGGTAGCACCTATGTGGAATGGCAGCCTACAGAAGGCTCTACTTGGTACTATACTTAGTTTTTATGCAATTAAAACTTGCTTCCAAGCCTGGAATTCAAAAATAAGCTCCTGCTTTGAGGACACTGAGAGCAACATCCAAGGGGTTGGAGAGCAACATGTTGCTCACGAGCTACTGGTTGGGGATCACTGGCTTAAGGGAAGGCAGTTCTCTTCACCCAGAATCACTACAAGCGAAAATTTCAGCAATACCTAAACCTGATTCTGATCTCTTTGATTGCAAAAATTATAGGCCTATTTCGGTTTTGAATACGGATATTAAAATCTTAGGTAAAATTATAGCCAGGCGTATTCTTTCCTTTCTCCCCGATATTATCAATAAAGACCAGGTGGGGTATGTTCCTGGGCGCCAGGCTTCTGATGCTACTAGGCGTCTGATACTTTTGATCCAGCGAGCCCAGGCAGCTGATGTTAAGTCTATGATCCTCAAACTGGATATTCGTAAGGCCTTCGATTCGCTATCCTGGGACTACCTTTATTATGTTCTCGGTAAATGGGGGTTTAAATCTAAATTACTCACGTGGGTTCGGGCACTATATAACTTTCCGTCCGCTTTGGTTAATATCTTAGGCTTTACATATAAACCTTTTCCGATTTGTAGAGGGACTCGTCAGGGTTGCCCCTTGTCTCCTACCCTTTTTAATTTAGCAATAGAGCCTTTAGCAATTGCGATTCGTTCCAATCCCAACATCACGGGCATTACTGTAGATACGGAACATCGTAAAATTAGTTTATTTGCCGACAATCTGACCCTTATAATTTCCAAACCTATGACTTCACTTCCCAATTTATATAAACTTTTAGATATATTTGGTTCCATTTCGGGACTGCAGATGAATCCCTTAATATCAATCTTTCACATGAGGTTGAAAAATTACTTAAGCTTAATTTTGAATTTGCCTGGCAACCTCACTATATTTCCCTTTTAGGGATTAAATTGGCCAGGTCTTTTGACAATCTTTACAAGTATAATTATCCGCCAATGTTTAAAGGAAAACTATACCCCCCAAACAATGTAGGTCTCTATTAAAAGATACTGAGTAAAACAGCTCATGTGTAAAACCCTGCTTCATGTAAATGAACCTAATCATAATAATATACTTTTTTAGTAGTATGTGCCATTGGGTAATCATAAATAGAAAATTGCCATTTTAAAAAATAAGGGCCGCCCCCTGAGATCGTAAGATTCACTGTGCACACATACAAACCACATGTAAGGTCACATGAGCCAATTAGCAGACAGAGTTCTGCCTTTTGCTTCCTCACTTCCTGTTACAGTTAGTGTTGTAGTATTTCTGGTCAGGTGATCTCTGAGGCAGCACAGATAGAGTCACGAAATGGTGGTTCAAGGCAAGAGATGTAAAAGGGCAATATTTATGTAAATATATATTCCAGTTTGGTAAGATTCTTTAATATGTCATTCAATTTGATATAATCTGTTGCTTAAGTATTCATTTTGGAGGTATAGTTTTCCTTTAAGTCTTTAGATGCCCTTTTGAAGAAATGGAGCTCTCATACTATATCCTGGGTAGGTCGTATTAACTCTGTTAAAATGACCCTCCTCCCTAAGCTATTATACCTATTTAGGACGCTACCTATTCCGATTCCTGTCGGCAGTCTAGAAAGGTTTGAATCATCTATTGTTAGGTTTGTTTGGGCTGGGAAATCCCCTAGAGTTAGTAAACTGACTTTGTTTCAGCCTAAGAACAGGGGAGGGTTGGGGCTCCCTAAACTCTCTTTTTACTATAGAGCTGCCCAATTGGCACAGATTTTAACGTTCCATTCTACAGACGATAGTCCACACTGGGTCTCTATTGAGGCCTCCTTTACACAACCATATTCACCCATTGCTTTAATTTGGTGTTCCCCGGGGAAAAGACCCAAGATACTTAGTAGGTGCTATCAACACACTCTGAAACTTTGGGATACTCACCAGAAGAAACTACATTTATGTTCTCCCTTCAGGCGTGTAACTCCCATCTTTAGGAATCCACTATTTAACCCGGGACTTCAGATTACTCAATTTGTGTGGTGGACCGAACGCAATATATATACGGTGGGTCAGTTGTGTTCGCCCTCTGGTCCTCTTTCCCTGCACCAATTGATTGATAAATATTCTATCCCCTTGGGTGAACGGTTTAGGTTACGACAAATCCTTCACTTTGTTCATTCCCTATGGTCTGGAGTTGAGCCTACGGCTGTTCCATCAACAGCCTTCGAAACCTGGTGCATTCGCTCCCCTATATTACGCAAGGCGGTTTCGTATATTTATGACTTCTTTTTTGATTCCCCGCAGCCTTTGATGTTACCGTATATGTTGGCTTGGCATAAGGATCTTTCCCGTGATCTAGATCCTAAAGATTGGGACCGAGCATGGACTACGGCTAGGAAATCATCCAATAATGTGTCTTTGCAGGAGTCCAATTAAAAAGTGCTTTTCCGCTGGTATCTCGTCCTAGCCCGTATAGCAAAATTTTCTCCTTCAGCTGACCCTGGTTGCTTCAGAGCTTGCGGTGGAATAGGCTCGATGTATCATACTTGGTGGTCTTGCCCTATGGCACGTAGATTTTGGATCAGAGTGTTTAATATGGTTTATTCTATTTTTGACGTTTCCCTACCCAGGGATCCTGCATTAGCGTTATTAGGAGTTAAGCCGGAGGGTTTGACCCATGCCCAATTCCGACTGTTTACCTTTATTATGTCTGCGGCCAAAAAGACCCTAGCTCATGCCTGGAAACAGAGGTGCATCCCATTTGACCCTGTAAAAGTTAGTCGACTGGATTACGTCGCAGGAGAAGATGACTAGCATCCTACTAGACACACATCAGAAATTTTTAGTGATCTGGAGTCCCTGGATTGAGTATACTGTAGATTTGGGCCTGGTGTTCCTAGCATTCTTTTTTCTTTATAGTAACAAGAGTTTTATTTTGATGTTAGTGTAGAAATGGTTTCATTTCCTTTTTCCATTATATATATATTTTTTTTTTAATTTGATTTTATTTTCTTATTGTTTTAACGGATATTCACTATTGTGTATTTTATGGTACATTTAATTGTGGTTGTTCTATTGTTAATATCTCAATACCAACTGTGATTTTCTGTGTCACCTTTGATATGCTCTGTATTCCTATGTGTATTAGAGATGCTTCTGTGGTAATAATGTTATGTACAACTTTTTTGCTATATTCAATAAAAATTTATTGAAATAAAAGCAGAGTATATTTAATTAACTTACTATAAGAAGCATTTCACGCTCCATTGATGATTTAGTTCTACTGGCTGCATGCTATCCAATTTCTTTATCCACATAGCTACCCTCTGAAGAAGTGCTTTTTTTCTATCACCTCCTCTTGTCTGTTGTTTTACCACTTCTACAACTAACCACCTCAGTTGTGCTACATTATGGAGGTATTCAGCAAAATGTCGGGACACTACTGTGTCTGTACTAGTATTTGGGGCAAAGTTTCTTATGTTTCCTTTCCGCACTTTCAATAAATACACCACTGAACTTGTATTACATGTAGCGTAATGCTTCATGTTAACTTTATATCCTTTAGTGGGATGACTGATGTACTTGCCTTTAATAACGGACAAGCAGCGTACGCAGTATAGACGTGGGAAAGTTCCAGCTTGGGGGGTACTATGAAAGATTGTTTGCATCCTGCATTTAGTTTCTAATTCGGCTTTGCATAGCTTATCTTTAATCAACTTACCTTTACCATAACAGAACATTGGTGCTTGCTTACAGATGCTAGAAAGTGCTTTATCAGTACATAGGATTGGCCAATATTTTTTGATAATTGATTCACTCTCCCTACTTTGTTGGCCAAATTGGCTAACAAAGGGAATCCTCTCCTGTCGTACTTTACTTTCCTTTTCTTTCAATAAGACTTCTCTAGGTATCTCCCGGACCTCCTCTATCAGTTTTTCTAGTCCTTGTGGGGCATATCCCTTCTCCAAAAACCTATGTTTCAAGGTTCGGGCGGCTTGCTCATACCCTTCTTCCTTAGATGCTATCCTTCTTGCCCTCAATAGCTGGCCCTTCGGGATCCCTCTAATGCATTTTGGATTATGAAAACTGCCTGTATGTAACAAATTATTTCAAATTTGTTATAATTTCCCCCTTTTCGATAGTCATTTCTATATGTAGAAAATGTAATTTCTTTTTGGCAATTTCTGTAGTAAATCTTATCGTGGGATGGATCCTATTTGCTTTCTCCACCATTTCTTGGAATATGTTAATGTCTCCCTGCCATATCACCAAAATATCGTCGACAAATCTCTGATACAATAGAATATGTTGGCTATACTCATTTGCTAGGAGCATCTTTTTTTCCAGCATATTAACAAATAAATTTGCAAATGATGGCTCGACCGCCGCCCCCATCAACGTACCCATTGCCAAAAGAATTGGTTGCCGAATTTGAAATAATTTTTGGTCAATACTATTGTTAAGCAGTCTATTAGGAAATAAAGTAACTGTAGGGGGATGTCTGTCTCTAATAGCGCACTTTCTATGCAATCAATTCCCTCTTGCTGTGAAATGGCTGTAAATAAGCTTTCAATGTCAATGCTGCAGAGGAAGCATTCATCACTTAGACCTGTAATATTCTGCAGTTTACATAACAGGTCTGTGGTGTCTTTCAGGCATGTAGGTATTTGCTGCACTAGAGGTTGCAAATATGAATTCACAAACTTGGAAAGGGGTTCCAGTACCGACCCTATTCCTGATACTATGGGCCGTCCAGGGGGATCGTGCAATCTTTTATGTATTTTTGGTACAGTATACAGGACCGGTATGCATGGAAATTCTGTGCTTAAAAATTCTGTGGTCCCCTTATCAATTATGCTTTCATTCCATGCTTCCTGGATCATATTGTCAACCTCTTTTTTAATTTGTAGAGTGGGATCATTTCCTATTATTTTATAGTGTCCTGGAACTGCCAACTGTCTCTGTATTTCGTCTACATATTTGGCTTTGTCCATCACTACAATAGCACCACCCTTATCAGCCTTCTTTATCACCAGAATGGTATTGTTCTCTAAAGATTTTAAGGCTGTTCTTTCTCTAAGGGTGAGGTTATTCCTAGTGATGGCCCTCAACGCCTTTTTTCCCCACAAATGTTTTACATCATTAAAGTGGACCTGTCACCCAGACACAAAAATCTGTATAATAAAAGTCCTTTTCAAATTAAACATGAAATCCAATTTCTATTTTTTATTTAAGCATTCATAGCTGTTGTAAGCTCATTTAGAAATCTCAGCTGTCAATCAAATATTGTCTGCCCCGCCTCTATGCCCGTGGCATAGAGGCGGGGCAGACAATTACTTTCACTTTCAATTCAGCACTTCTTAGATGTCACTGCTCCCCACACATTCCCCCAGTTCTCTTTACCATATAACTGTGTGGTCAGGACAAGGGGATGGGCATCGGGTCCCCCATTCTGGTGCACAAACAAGATTCTGAGATTCTACAAGACTTGTCTTAATAACAGTGTCCACAAAATGGCTGCTGTCTGTTTGTTATAATTATGAATTCCCAGACTGAGGGAAACAAGATTCAAATAATTTATATAGTGTAATTAAAGTTCATTTTGCTTGACTAATCTGATAAAATAGGATTTTGAATAATTTTTTTGGGTGACGGGTCCCCTTTAAGAACGACATTCTCAAACATATTAATTGCCTGGTTATCTATGTCCGGCATATAACTGCTGGGTTTCCTTAAGGTAACCTTTCTTTCATTATGACATTGTTTTTTTATCAATAAATTGCATTTTTAGCTTAATGTTCCTTGTAAATTTCAAAAAGTCCACTTCACAGTTAACAGGATCACAGGTATAAGTTGGAACAAAACCTAACCCTTTATTTAATACAGTACTCTCGGCTGCAGTTAGTTCATGGGAGGAAAGGTTAACAGTTAAGTCTATTACCTCCTCTGCTGGCGTTTCCGATACGAGTACTGTTCTCTGGGTATTGGTTCTCTTGAGTTTTTTCTTTTGCCATCGCTGTTGTCCCTTGGCATCCGCTCTCCTAAAAAAGTTGAAGCTGAAGATGCGGTGCTGGTTTCTGAGTCACTTGCCTGGCTTCCGTGTTCACTTAATGGAGCTGTGCCATAGTTCGTGTGGCTTTCCTGTGCAGTACCTGGCAGTCCACTCCCCTGTCCCCCTGTAGCATGATGGATATCTTTGGGAGAGCTGCCTGCGTCATCTTTCCACGTGTATACGCGGTTCAGCCTTTAGTCCTCCTCGTCACGCTCCAGCTTACTCTGCTTCCACGCTTGTATTATCTCGTGGTACTTGCTGAGCGTCTCAGCTCCAAGATGGCCGCCGCCTTTCCTTGCCTGCAGCGCTCAGTGAGTCTCGCCTTCTCCTCTGTGACCTCTTGCCGTACACCGGTGAGTTTCTCTTGTGTCCGCACTATGGTTAACACCATCAGGTCCTGGCTGCATTTATTACAGATGGTTTCCCAGCGTTGTGCCATAAGGGTGTCCTTGCATAGCCTAGGCTTAAGATCCACTCTTAGTCCACGTGGGATTTGCTTTGCCCTCACATATTGTGCCAGTGCTGATATATGTTGCGACATGCTGATTTCTTTTTTCTGTAGGTTCAATAGCCTAAGGCTATGATCTTCCGATTTGTGGCGACCTGAGGTTGAAAAATACAGAGACAGTTGGCAGTTCCAGGACACTATAAAATAATAGGAAATGATCCCACTCTACAAATTAAAAAAGAGGTTGACAATATGATCCACGAAGCATGGAATGAAGGCATAATTGATAAGGGGACCACAGAATTTTTAAGCACAGAATTTCCGCTCATACCGGTCCTGTATACTGTACCAAAAATACATAAAAGATTGCACGATCCCCCTGGACGGCCCATAGTATCAGGAATAGGGTCAGCACTGGAACCCCTTTCCAAGTTTGTGGATTCATATTTGCAACCTCTAGTGCAGCAAATACCTACATGCCTGAAAGACACCACAGACCTGTTATGTAAACTGCAGAATATTACAGGTCTAAGTGATGAATGCTTCTTCTGCAGCATTGACATTAAAAGCTTATTTACAGCCATTCCACATTGATTGGGAATTGATTGCATAGAAAGTGCGCTATTAGAGACAGACATCCCCCTACGGTAACTTTATTTCCTATTTTCTAATAGACTGCTTAACAATAGTATTGACCAAAAGTTATTTCAAATTTGACGACCAATTCTTTTGGCAATGGCAGGGGACGTCGATGGGGGCGGCGGTCGCGTCATCATTTGCAAATTTATTTGTTAATATGCTGGAAAAAAAGATGCTCCTAGCAAATGAGTATAGCCAACATATTCTATTGTTTCAGAGATTTGTCGACAATATTTTGGTGATATGGCAGGGAGACATTAACATATTCCAAGAAATGGTGGAGAAAGCATATAGGAGCCATCCCACGATAAGATTTACTACTGAAATTGCCAAAAAGAAATTACATTTTCTACATATAGAAATGACTATCGAAAAGGGGGAAATTATAACAAATTTGAAATAATTTGTTACATACAGGCAGTTTTCATAATCCAAAATGCATTAGAGGGATCCCGAAAGGGCCAGCTATTGAGGGCAAGAAGGATAGCATCTAAGGAAGAAAGGTATGAGCAAGCCACCCGAACCTTGAAACATAGGTTTTTGGAGAAGGGATATGACCCACAAGGACTAGAAAAACTGATAGAGGAGGTCCGGGAGATACCTAGAGAAGTCTTATTGAAAGAAAAGGAACGTAAAGTACGACAGGAGAGGATTCCCTTTGTTAGCCAATTTGGCCAACAAAGTAGGGAGATTGAATCGATTATCAAAAAATATTGGCCAATCCTATGTACTGATAAAGCACTTTCTAGCATCTGTAAGCAAGCACCAATGTTCGGTTATAGGAAAGGTAAGTTGATTAAAGATAAGCTATGCAAAGCCGAATTAGAAACTAAATGCAGGGGGGGCCGAGCCGACTACGCTTGAGAGCAGACGTGTTCCTGTGAGCTCTGCGTGGTTCTCGCTGTTTTGGAGATCTCCCACTAAACTAAACAGCAACGAAAATATGCACAACTCATCAGAACTATCGCCACACGGAATTCCTCACTTACCGATACCTTTTCGGTGTTCCAAACTGTCTCACTCCGGTAGCTGGACGCTCAGACATCATTGCGGCCTACAGTGCCTCAGACGCGATACAGCCCGAACCATCCACCTATGCTTCTCGCGCCAACGTCTAACTCTACCAGGAGGTAATTCCGTATCTCTTATGCCAACGGACATTGAAGTAAGTCCTAAACTTATGTTTATTGCAGCTGGGGATTGTTGCTGGACTACTCTGCAGGCGGAAAACACAGTCGCCATTCCAGTCGCTTTTGTGCTTTATAATAGTGGATTTTATATATGACTGTTACCCTCTCAGTATACTGGATTCAATAAGTACAGCGATATCATATCCTACAATCCACACTTCATATAAGAGATAAAACAATTTTAATTTTTGTGGCTGTTGGACGTCACCCTTATTTAGTACCTCGCAGTGCTCCAGGCCATTGGGACTCTCTTCTCCTCCCCCCCAAACTAATCCTGCTATCTAAGGATATATGTTTATGCTTGCTTGACTACTGTTACCCTTTGAGAAACAATCTGAGTGGGAAGCAAACGCACCTCTACTATGATGACCACAGGATAATTCATTAAGGTGCATTCTCTGGAGCCATATCCATGTCTTACAGTGTACTGTCTGTTTTTCCATAATCCTGTTCCTGCTCTATTTTATATATACCTCTGAATAAATCTACGACCAATGATTTTAAGACCATGTTACGATCTGAGCTGTCACTGCTTCCCTATCAAAGGAAATCAGAGATATAGGCAAAAGGACTGACACCCTTGAACACAGAATGGATGATGCTACTTCAATATTGGAGGGTCACGAAACTGATATTGATGCCTTACTTTACCAGCTGCAGGAATTACAAGATAAAATTGAAGATATGGAGAACCGATCACGTCGAGGTAATATCAGGATTCGTGGTCTCCCCGAAACATATAAAAATCTGGACTCCGAAATAGCTGCTTTTTCCTGGTCACTCCATATCAGCAATACACCAGGAGGCCCCTCCCATTCCTGCCCCTAGCTCAGATAGTCCCTCCCTCTCTAGACTTTAAAAGGCACCCCAGACACTCACCTCCTTGTCTTTTTCTTTTCTGTCTCTGTCTATAGCAGGAGGGCTGGTTTGAGTTCCTTCTATCGGTGGTAAACCTTCAGAGGAACACTAAGGCTAGAGGGGGGTCCCTTCCTCCGTTCCTGGTGAGGGTCTGGAGAGGGAAAGTTGGAGGAAGGTCTGACTAATAGTGAACTATGTAGTCACCTTCTATATATCCCCAGAGGCGTGCCAGGTGGGTGGCTGTAAAAGTTGCCCCTGTCACAGGTGATCCTAGGGCTGTGTCTCAGGGTGCCTGAGGACTTGGATGTCTATAGCTCTCAGTATGTTTCTGCCCTATGCCACTGTTATTGCCCTTTCAGCAGTCTTAGTGACCTGAGCTGACATCGTACTGCCTGGGGGCTTGTCTCATTGCGAGGAAAGGCAGCTAGAAACAGGTCCCATAGGAGTATTGAGTTACCCGAGGGCTTTTTACCTCCTCAGCTCTTACCTTCTATAAGGGTCTTGCGATCTCTTTCCCCCAGCCGTTCCTTTCTCATCTGCAGCATCCTGGGCAGCATTGGCGTTAGAGCGAGCGCCAGACCCAGGAGATCGTGTCTTCCATCAGGCGCGCACTGGAATGACGTCAGTACGGCTGCAGGGGGCGCACGGAGGAAGTGGCAGACGTTTGCGGGGGGAAAGACATAGGAAGCGGAGAGGAAGTCTTCCTCTTCGTTAGCGTCTCTGTGCTATTCGCCAACGGTGGCGGTAGCCAGAGAAGGGAGCCAGAAATCGATTGCCCGACACGCCAGTATAGGGGCATCATAGGCCGTTTTGGTTTTCTGCCTCCTCCAAGATGGCGGCGCGTTCAGGTAGCCTGCAGCAGTAGCGACCATCTTGGGGGAGGGGTTAGCTCCCCCAGTGGTTATAAGGGACGTGCTGGTCTTCTCTACACTGGTTATTCTTCACTGCTGCTGCTAGGAATCGATTGCCTGTGCTTCAGGTAAGCCACTACCTGTCTCGGGTGAGTGTTGTTTTTCTCCATTGTTAGGGAAGTGTCAGATTTTCTTGTTAAGGGGTTTTTTCAGTAGATTATTTTATGTTGTTTTTTTTAGAGGTGTTAGTTGGAACTATTGTGATGGATCATTCAGCCTCAAGTGCCTCTGCCTTTCAAGCTAGGTAAGTCCCTCCTTAAATTGTGTATTGTTTTAGTAAGCCTTTTTCTTATCTTCTCTCTCTCTCTCTCTTCTCTTCTTGGTCTTAGCTTGCCTGAGGATTCTCGTAGTAGAAAACGCAAGACTAAGGTATTTCTGAATGTGTGGGATGCTTCAAACCACCCCTATTGGGCAAAACATTTTGTGACACCTGCTGGAAGGATCTCTGCAGGTCAGCCTCTGAGCCCACAGGAGGGGATCGAGAGACCTCAGAGGAAGGGCAGGGGTCAGTTCAAGAAACTTGGAGAGATAATGAGGACTCATCGGAAGAGGAAGGATTGTCGCATGCCAATGCAATTATCTTTACAGATTCAGAAGAGGAATCTGAGTTGGCCCATGAATCTTTTGATTTTGCATTAGTCTCTCCCCTGATTAAAGCCTTGAAGCTTACTTTAGGAGTAGAAGAGGAAGCGGAATCAACTAAGACCCCCAAGGTGTTGCCTACTCCTTCCAAGAATCGACAGACGTTTCCATTGTTTGGGGAAGTGGCAGATTTAATTAAGGCAGAATGGCAAAAGGCAGCAAAAAATGTCTCTTTTGTTTCGCCAGGTACCAGATTTGCCAAACTGTATCCATTCAAGGAGTCAGAAGTAAGGGATTGGTCCATTCCTCCTTCAGTAGACCCTGCAGTTATTCACTTGGCCAAGAAAACTACTCTGCCGATTGACGATTGTTCTGCCTTAAAAGATCCGATGGACAGAAGAGTGGAATCGGATCTCAGAAAAGCCTTTATAGTGGCAGGAGCAGCATGTAAGCCAGCTGTTGCCTTAGTGTCTGTAGCCAAAGCCATGTCTTGTTGGATTGAATCCATTGACAAAGCTGTGAATGACAAGGCAGACATTAAAGAAATTTCAGCAAGTCTAGCAGAGTTGAAAATTGCTGCAGGTTTTATTTCAGAAGGAGCGGTAGATTTGACGAGACTGTCTGCCCGCTCGATGGCTATTTCAGTGGCAGCAAGACGAGCACTATGGCTCAGGTCATGGTCTGCGGATACCTCATCTAAGATGAGTTTGTGTACTCTTCCTTTTGAGGGTTCTCGTCTTTTTGGAGTGAAACTGGATGAGGTCATAACGAAAGCTTCAGGAGGAAAGAGCCAGTTTTTGCCACAGGAGAAAAAGAAATCAAATTTTCATCCTTTCAGGTTCAGTGGCCCTCGCGGGGCGTCGGTGGCAGGTTCCTCCCACCATTCCTTTAGAGGGAATAGGGAGACATTCAAGCCCTTTGCTTGGAAGCGGGGCCAGTATACCTTTCCTAGGAGATTTAAGTCCAGGCCGACTCAACATCCTAAGAAATCTTCCTGACTATCCGTTGGAGGAAGTAAGGGTAGGAGCGAGGCTAGGGGAGTTCAATCAGGTCTGGCAAAATACCATCTCAGACCAGTGGGTTCTGGATATCTTGAGAAGGGGATATCGCCTGGAATTTTCTTCTGTCCCAGGGAGGGACAGATTCCTTGTATCACCTTACCCGGCCTCAAAGGCCAAAAGAGAGGCCTTGGATCAGAACGTTCAGTGGTTGTTAGAAGTCAGAGCAGTAATTCCAGTCCCAGAAAGGGAACTAAGGAGAGGCATTTATTCTATCTTGTTCCTGGCAAAGAAGAGTTCAGGGGGTTGGAGACCGATTCTGAATCTTCAGGAAGTCAACAAATATCTGAAGTATCAGAAATTCAAAATGGAGTCTATCTTCTCCATCATTCAGGCAGTCTTACCGGAGGATTGGCTTCTGTCTATAGATCTTCAAGATGCCTATCTTCATATTCCAGTCATGCAAGCCCATCAGCGTTTTCTGCGCTTTGCACTGGCAGGAAGGCACATCCAGTTCCGGTGTCTACCCTTCGGCCTTTCAACTGCTCCAAGGGTTTTTTCCAAGGTTTTGGTAACGCTGATAGCGATATCCATATGGCATTATTTAGACGATATTCTGATGTCAGCAAGGAACAAGGAAACTCTTATTCTTCATCGGGAATGAGTCTTGGAGTGTCTACAGGCCCATGGCTGGTTAATAAACTGGGAAAAGAGCCAGCTTCTTCCTTCACAGACATTGCAGTACCTAGGAGCAATGTTCAACACCAGAGAGGGAAGAGTGTCGCTTCCTCTTCAGAGAGCACAAGACTTAGCTTGTTCATCAGCAGGCATAATAGAACGGAATCATGCCTCAGCCAAGGAATTAATGTCTCTGATAGGCTCCATGGCGGCGACCATCCCTGTCACGAAATGGGCCAGGTGGCACATGAGACCAGCTCAGTGATTCTTTCTGGATCATTGGGACAAAGCAAGGGGAGATTGGAATCAGCAGATTCGGATGTCTCAAGCATTCAAACAATCTCTCAGATGGTGGATGTCAATAGAGAATCTCTGTACGGGCCTTCCCTTAACCCAACCCCAATGGAGGATTCTAGTCTCAGATGCTTCCACGTTGGGTTGGGGAGCACATCTGGAAGAGGATTGGATCCAGGGTCTATGGTCCTCACAGCAGATAGGAGTACCGTCCAACATACTGGAATCAGGGCAGCAAGGAATGCCCTGTTTTCTTTTGCCCAGGTGCTAGAGGGTTCGGCAGTCAAGATGCTGATAGACAACACCTCAGCAGTGTCCTACGTCAGAAGGCAGGGGGGAACAAAGAGCCGATCTCTGCTATGCGAGATACAACCAATTGTGGAATGGGCAGAGAAGAATCTAACCCACTTAACAGCAGCTTATCTCCCAGGAGTGCAGAATCAAAAAGCGGATTTCCTGAGTCGGAATATCCTGTCGGTCCACGAGTGGGCATTACATCAGGAAGTATTTCAAATGCTGGGGGAGAGATGGGGTCTTCCAGAAGTAGATTTGATGGCAACAAACAACAACACACAGTGTCCGACTTTCTTCTCCAGGAGAGTCTGTCCCAAGGCAAAGGCAACAGATGCTCTTCTACAGAGCTGGAACTTTCAGCTAATGTATGTCTTCCCTCCGTTTCCACTAATTCTTCAGACTCTTCAGAAGGTTATTCAGGAGAGAGCAGAAGTAATCTTGATAGCTCCAAGATGGCCACGCAGGCCATGGTACCCGCTTTTGTTAAAATTAGCAATGGCTCCACCATGGCCCCTTCCCAGGAGGAAGGATCTGTTAAGTCAAGGACCAATCTTACATCCAGATCCAAGGAGCCTTATCTCTCCAGGCTTGGAGACTGAGCGCAAGAGATTGGAGTCCTTGGGATTTTCAGAGAGTGTGATCTCTACGCTCTTAAGATCAAGAAAGCCTTCGACATCTACAACTTACTATAGAATTTGGGAGAGATTCATGGAATGGAAACTGTTACAGGAGGAATCAGTAGAGATTTCAATATCTCATGTCCTGGGTTTTTTGCAAGAAGGATTGGAGAAGGGTCTTCAATATAGAACCTCAAAGGTCCATGTTTCAGCGATATCAGCTCTATCAAATAGAGCATGGGCTGAGGACCCTATGGTTAAAAGATTTTTTACGGCGGCCCTCAAATTACGACCACCACGGAAGGCTGCTCCAGTAGTCTGGAGTCTTCCTTTAGTCCTTAAGGCCTTAGCCTCGGAATCTTTTGAGCCACTGGAAACCTTATCACCATGGTGTCTGACTCTCAAGACCCTTTTTCTGGTGGCGATAGCTTCCGCATCCAGAGTGGGGGAATTACAGGCGCTCTCCTGTAGTCCAGGACATATTCTTTTCTTACATGACAGAGTTATTCTAAAACCAGATAAAGCCTTTCTACCAAAAGTGGTGTCATCTTTTCATTTAAAGAAAGAAGTCATTCTCCCCAAATTCAGATCAGAGGAGACAGAGTTGGAAGAGATGCTTAAGATTGATCCAGTCCGATGTCTGGTTCGTTATTTGGAAATAACGATTTCCGACAGGTTGTTCATAATTCCGGCAGGTTGTCACAGAGGACAGGCTGCTTCTACGACAATGATCAGTAGATGGATATGTCTCTGTATATCAAAAGCATATGAGTCTCAAGGCAAGCTAGCTCCGGAAGGTTTAAAGGCTCATTCGTCTAGGGCGATTGCTGCATCCTGGGCAGCATTGGCGGAAGTTCCAACTTCACAGATTTGCGAGGTGGCCTCTTGGTCTTCAGCAAAGACCTTCATTAGGCATTACTCACTGGATGTCTCGGTATCTAGCAATCATGCCTTTGCAGCAGGAACTCAGCTTGCATTTGTCTCCTAAAATAAAATATCTTTTTTGCAGTATTGGAGTTGGAGTTTTGGTTCTTCCCACCCTTCTTAAGTTATGGCTTGGTAAATCCAGGTGTATTGCTGATATGGAGTGACCAGGAAAAGGGAGAATTGTTTCATACTTACCGTAATTCTCCTTTCCTGGTCACTCTCCATATCAGCATTTCCCACCCTAGAAGTGTAAACTTGGTATTAGACAAGGAGGTGAGTGTTTGGGGTGCCTTTTAAAGTCTAGAGAGGGAGGGACTATCTGAGCTAGGGACAGGAATGGGAGGGGCCTCCTGGTGTATTGCTGATATGGAGAGTGACCAGGAAAGGAGAATTACGGTAAGTATGAAACAATTCTCCCTTTTTTCTAAATTAGCCCCACAGCTTACATCTGCTCAATTGGAATTCGACAGAATCCCCCGTGCTTTGGGAAGGCCACCACAGGAAGGAAACCCTAGGGATATTATTCTCAAACTACACTACTATTCATCTAAGGAAACTTTAATGCACGCGGCCAGACAAGCTACTCTCTTAGATCATGATGGTCATGTTCTCCAACTTTTCACGGACATTGCGCCTGCCACTATTGCCAAAAGCCTGTTACTACAATTTTGCAGGCCAACAATATTAGATATAGATGGGCTTTTCGTTTACACTTCACATTTCAAGGAAAACAATATTCCACAGCATCTTTGGATGAAGCAACTGAACTTTTGCAACATCTCCATCTTAACCCTCAACAGCGTAATTCCTCTCCACAACGTGACAAAGGTTGAAATTTGGGCATTACCTATGTATATTTGATTTTGCAATATGACCTCATTACTTGCATGATTACCTATTGCCTTTCTTTTAGGAACAGGTTCAGTATTGTTTATTGCTATGTTCATTGTTATAGTATAATACCATTTACAGATTGTGTTCTACCGAAGGCTCCATAGAGCCCACCTGCTATCCCACACACTGCAGGATTTATCTATGTTCTGTCACATGGACGTGACAGATGAGATACAAGTGATCTCAAATTTTTTTTCTTTTACATTTTGTGATGGTTATCTCAAGTTTCTGGTTATTTTTTTTTTTTTTTTTTAATTTCACACCCTCTCCATTTCCAACCACATAAGTCTCCTAATACTGGTAAAGTAAACATCTTAGGTTCTCTTAGTTTATGTATATGTATTTTTCAATGGCAGATCTAAAACTCATTACTCATAATTTACAAGGTTTCAACTCTCCCCATAAAAGAACCAAAGCATTTCGTTATTATAGATCGGCCCACTTAGAGATTTAATTTTTGCAGGAGACTCATTTTTCTACAGATTCCTTTCCTGCCTATTTGTCCTCTTATTTTCCTTTATACTATATGGCGTCTGGTCCCACTAAAACTAATGGTGTGATGATCTGTTTTCGCAAAGGATTACAATTTAAGCCACAAATTGTTAAAAAAGACCCGAATGGTAGATTTTTACTGTTGGTGGGTGAGCTTCAAGATGTCACAATAACATTGCTTAACTATTATGCTCCAAACACAGGACAAGAACTTTTTTTTGAACAGTTAGTACAACTTACCCAAGCCAACCAAATTGGCGCTTTGAATTTATGGCGGGTGATTCGAATATCTGTTTTAATGTGAAATTAGACAAAACGTTTAAAGATATTTCTACCTCCCCTATGGACACTGCAGGAGCCAAACGCATTTTGTCTCTTTTACAATCACTACTGGTAATTGATGCATGGAGAGAAAAATGGTCTTCAACGAAGGACTACACTTTTTTCTCTAACCCGCATAAGGTTTACTCTAGAATAGACCATGTTTTCCTATCGCAAATATTATTGCCGAACTTACACGATGCTAAAATAACACCGATCTCTTGGTCAGACCATGCAATGGTAATGATTGAGTTGAACTCTTTAATTTGCAAACCCCTTCAGTGTAGATGATGGTTAAATGATACTTTATCTGTTTCACAAATAAGTACCAAAATTGGAGAAATGATAAACAATACTTTGATCTTAATCAGGGAACAGTACATTCTCCTATAACACTATGGGAAGCACATAAATCTGTTTTAAGAGGTGAACTTATTAGTATAATGGCAACCCGCAGAAAACAAAAAAGGAAAAAATATGGTTTACCTTTACGATATGGTAAAGGTAAACCAGATACCCCCCTAGCTCGAACATTACGTTCTGTATCAAGCCCAATTACCCCATTGCATAAAATCCGTACTAAGACTGGCAATATAACTGGTAACCCAATAAAAATTTTGACTGAATTTAGCGACTTTTATGCTAAAATATATCAAACACCTGCTAAATTTAACGAATCTCAAGCAGATAGCATATTTGTCAAACTTCAACTCCCAACCTTAACTAATGAACAAAAACAGTTAATGGATAATCCCATAACTGTGGAAGAAACAGTTGCACCTTTACTTTCCCCTTACCTTAATTTAATGTTTAATGCATTGAGGCAAGGTGGTAAGATGCACGCTGATTCCATACTAGCGCAAGTTGCTCTAATACCAAAACCAAATAAAAATCCCTTAGAATGTGGAAATTATAGGCCAATCTCTATACTTAATAATGATATTAAAATATTTGGGAAGGTTCTTTCGACTTGACTAAATTCGTTCCTAGCTACGTTAATTCACCAAGATCAAGTCGGGTTCGTCCCAAACCGAGAAGGAGGTGAAAATGTCAGACGCTTAAATCAACTAATATACTCCCTTAATATCTCATGTACTCCAGCAATGTTATTAGCACTAGACATTCATAAAGCTTTTGATTCACTTACCTGGGATTATTTGTATTATGTTCTTAAAAAATGGAATTTTGGGGAACACTTCATACAGGCTATTCAGTTATATAATCACCCTCAAGCCTTTTCATCAGACAATATCTCGTTATTTAGAGGAACGAGGCAGGGTTGCCCTCTTTCGCCACTATTGTTTATTTTGGCTATTGAACCTTTAGCGGCCATGATCCGGCAAGACCCCAATATCACTGGTCTAACAATAGGAACTCAGGCTCATAAACAGATGTTATTTGCAGATGATATGCTGTTAATTGTAACCAAACTATTGACCTTTTTACCTCACTTATTAATGTTCTAAATAAATTTGAAATTCTCTTAGGCCTGAAAATAAACCTGGCTAAATCTGAAGCTTTGCCTATTGGTATATCTCCCTCAGATAAAAAGTTGATTCAAACTAATTTTGATATTCACTGGCAAGAAAAATCTATACAATATTTAGGAGTGAAAATTACTCCAAAAATAGAAGGGATGTATCAGGCAAACTACCCCCCAACTCTGGAGAGAAATTGATCATTTTCTTACTGACTGGTCCAAGCTCCACATCTCATGGTTTGGACGTATAAATGCGATTAAGATGGTGGTGTTACCCAAAATCTTATATTTTTTTCGAGTGCTGCCTATAGAAATTCCTAAATACGTTTTAACAGGTGTTCAGAAAAAACTTACTAAATTTATATGGGCTGGGAAAAAGTCTCGCCTGTCATTTAAAACTTTGATCGCCCCTAAACAAAAAGGTGGCCTTATTGTCCGTAATCTATATCACTACTACCAAGCCTTACAGGTCATGCCACTAATAAATTGGGCCCAAATTGAAAATGAATGGATAAAACCAATCAATCCCGCAGTCTTACCTTGGATACGAAAACATGATAGACCCATATCTTCAGCTCCAGTACTGAAACTCGCATTAGCTACTCGGGTTACACAAAAAACGATATTGCATTCTCCGCATTCCCCCGCCATGCCTATAATTGGGAATCACACTTTTCAACCAGGCCTTAATCGTAGGGAATTTCATTGGTGGACTGCTAATAACATGATATATATATATATATATATATATATATATATATATATATATATATATATATATATATATATATATACAATTTTTGGGATTGGATGGACTCAAAGATTGGGAGACATTATCCGCTAATTATAATCTTCCCGACCTTGAACACTTCCGATTTCTTCAGATTCAACATTTTCTTGCACGTAGATTGAGGGATTGTGCCACTACCTTGACTCTGACGCTTTGGGAACATCTCTGTATAAAATTTCCTCATAGTAAAGGAGTAATTTCTATGTTATATAAGGAAATTATTAATTCTGTAACACCTTCCATTCCCTTATTATATCAAATATTGGGAAAAAGAGCTGAATATTTCACTAGATGAACCTACGTGCCAACAGATATGGGAAAATACTGCTAAAAGCTCAATAAATGTTTTAGCACAGGAAACATTATTTAAAGTGATCTCGGGTTGGTATATGGTTCCATTTAAACTACATAAATTTTATCCGAATGTTAGTCCGCTTTGTTTTCGCAATTGTGGGGCAGAAGGCTCAATGCTTCATATTTGGTGGCAATGCAGAACATCTGTTAGGTTTTGGTCCAGGATATACACACTCTATTATGGGAATCAATCTCAGAAAAGACCCAATACATACTTTGCTTAATAAAACACTTCCAGTTCCAAACAAAGTACAAAGATCATTGATCCAATTTATCTTTACTGCTGCAAAGCAAACTATTGCTATCTCATGGAAGAAGAGTTCGCTTCCCATTGCCTTGTTCAGGCTTAAAATGAACTGGATAATGGTAAACGAAAGACTCCTGAGCATCACGTCTGATACATATAATAAATATATTAAAATTTGGACACCCTGGATTACGTATACCAGACTTCATAATGAATAGATAAATAAACCAAACCTATGACTATATAACCTACAGATACCACAGAGTAATCCCAATGTTGCTTTAAACATAGATATGGAGATTTGAGACCTAAATTTTATTTAGTTGTATGGAGAACCTAAGTACATATGTTATGGAAACACTGATTACTACTAGACTTTACTATGTTGACTATTAAAGGAAACTATGGAGACGGTTAATTTGGTTGAAATATTACTTTTTTTCTTTTTATTTTTTCAGTCTTTTTTTTTTTTTTTAACATTTTCTTACTAAATTATTTATTGACATTTCCATTCTAGTATTGTACCTTAAAACTTCCTATATGCACACAATACAGACTGTTGTACAAATATTTTCTCCATGTTACCGATACAGTACTTCTTCATGTTTTGTAAGCGCCTTCCTCTTCGTAGGAGGGCATCTACCTACATAGAAAAAAGTGATAAATACGTAAATGAATATGCTTTTTGTACTGTACGTATACTCAATAAAAAAATGTTGAAAAGAAACTAAATGCAGGATGCAAACAATCTTTCTTAGTACCCCCCAAGTTGGAACCTTCCCATGCCTAAACTGCGTATGCTGCTTGTCCGTTATTAAAGGGAAGTCATCCCACTAAAGGATATAAAGTTAACATGAAGCATTACGCTACATGTAATACAAGTTTAGTGGTGTATTTATTGAAATGCCCCTGTGGCAAGGTCTATATAGGACAGACCTCGAGAAGTGTGAAGGAAAGAATAAAAGAACATAAAGGAAACATAAGAAACTTTGCCCCAAATACTAGTACAGGCACAGTACTGTCCCGACATTTTGCTGAATATCACCATAATGTAGCACAACTGAGGTGGTTAGTTGTAGAAGTGGTAAAACAACAGAAAGAGGAGGTGATAGAAAAAAAGCACTTCTTCAGAGGGAAGCTATGTGGATAAAGAAATTGGATAGCATGCAGCCAGTAGGACTAAATGATCAATGGAGCGTGAAATGCTTCTTATATTAAGTTAATTAAATATACTCTGCTTTATCCCACAGATACAAGTGAATCCTGCCCTAACCTTACAATAGGTAAGAAAATAAGCTTACTGTTGAATGATAATTGGTTACACAGAGGGCTGTGATTGATAGTGTTGCAAATAGGTGACTTGAATAGAAACATTGTATGCGAAAAAAGTATGCTACAAATGTGTCAAGCGAATACTCCAGTAGGCAAATTTCATTGCAGTACTAGGCTTTTATTGTATATATATTTTTACTTAACCAGGTTGTTTTGAAGCCTACAACAGTGGTTGCCCAACCAGCACTTTATGGTGACCAATGGACAATAATTTATAAGAAGACACATGCACTATTGATCTTTTTACACTTGGAGATGTTTTAAGAATTGTTTTTAATAACTATTTTATACATACAGACTTGTTTGGATATTTGAATATGATGTAACAATGCACTAATATAGTTGCACTAGAGCTTGGGGTTGAATAATGTGTTAATTCCCTAATTAGAGTTGTTACTTTTACGCCCACCACTCCTTTCCCCTCCCACCTATTTTTTGTAGCAAAGTTCTGCGTGACCTAGTCTGTTCCACCAACTATACTTTCAATTGATTGCCAGTACCAGGAACTGACCATAAAGGTTATAAAAATTGATGGGAGAAATACCACATCCAGTGGAAACAAAGAAGCTTCCAAGTGTGGGCATATGTGATTGTGCTCCTACTAACATGACATCACTATGGTTAAGGTTCCTCTGTGGCTTCCACCCAAGCACACCAGACTTGGTTGTATTTATGGGGACAACCTCTTGCAGCATAGGTAAGCTGTATCAGGGGGAGAGTTGCTTTCAGCAAATTCAGCCAGCAATTAAGTGTGGGGGCCTGGGGGGACATTCAATTGCATAGTAACATAGTAAGTTAGGTGAAAAAAAGACATATGTCCATCAAGTTCACCCTTTGAACTCTATTTTAACTTGTCTAACTGCTAGTTGATCCAATGGAAGGCAAAAACCCTGTAATTCAGAAGGATACATTTCCTGGCAAAAAACAGTAAGGTACGGGCTGCGCTTGGGGTAACCTCGTCTACTACACCAAGGAGGCATACCTTGGGGGTTAGAAGTTTAGGTAGTTTTGTTTTGTCCTTGATGTAGGTGAGGACTTGGGACCAGTAGGCTTGGATTAAGTAAGGTGCCTCTGGGTCCCTGCACTTGAGGCACTGTGGTGAGTCACGTTTGTTAATGCGGAAAAATCTAGTTGGGGTTAAGTGGAGTCTATGTAGGATTTTGAATTGGATCAATCTATCTCTGGTTGAGACCAGGTAGTCAGTTGCCTCTTCCCAGCCATTGTCCTCCAACTCTAGGATGTCCCTGCTCCAGGCTATACCCAATGTATTACATTGAGGTTATATAGTAGCTAAAATAAGTGAGTATAGCTTAGTGACAAGTTTCTTGTTGGAGAGGGCTCTTAGGGCTGATTCTGATCTTAGCAGTTGTGGGGTTTCTGGTGTTCCCTTGAAATTGGGTATTGGTTGCCTGTGTCTGCTGGAAGTAGGAGAACCAGGGGAGAGCCTCCTGGATTTGAACATGTTTTATTTAGTTCTTGGGGCGTACCATTCCATCCTTTAGCAAGTCCACTAATGTGTGTATACACATTGTGGCCAGATTTTGTATGTTGCTATGTGTTGCAGGTGTGGGAGGAAGGAGTTTCCCCATAGGGGTAGATGTGGTGAGAGGAAAGGTAGTGCCAGGTTGCAAACTTTAAGTGCTGCCATCCATGCTTTTTAGGGGTTGGTTATAACTGGTTGTGTTGTTAGTAAGTCGTGAGTTTGCGAAAAGGGATATATGTGAGTGGCCTGAAGTGGGAAGTTTGGATTGTATGGGTCTGGATTGAACCGCCAGTGAATATAATAGATCTGGGCTCAATGTGGAAGGTCCAGCCCCCCTTCACTGACTGGGGCCCGCAGTTTTGCCCTAGCAAACCTGGGGGGCTTGTTTGCCCAGAGGAAGGCTGTTTGGACAGTATCAATGGAGGTAAAAAAGGTGCGTGGGATGAGGAAGGGAGAATTGTGGAAGATAAAGAGGAACTATCATTTTTAGGAGATTGATTCTGCCCTAGATTTAAGTGAGCAGGTTGGCCCACACTTTGTTTTTCATAGTGGAGAGAATTGGCTCCAGATTAGAGGGTATGAAACTGTCTACATTTCTGTATACCACAATGCCAAGGTATTTAAATGAGTCCACCCAGACCAAAGGAATGGGATGGAATAAGCTGGGGTTAATGTTGGTATCCATAGGGAATATGTTTGATTTCTCCCAATTAAGTCCTGAAAATTGTCCAAAGTGATCCACTATAGTCACGACTGCCTGGTGTGAGCCAGTATATCGTCTGCATAGAGAGAGATTTGCTTTTCCACTCTCCCCAGTCAGAGCCCTGCCATATAGCATCTAGGTAGTTTAGTTGTTCTGTTGAGAAGTTGACTTTGGTGGCATACAGGTTTTGGTAGTATGTTGCAAATGCATCAGCTATCTGGGAGGGGATTGTAACTATGGTACCTGAGGCGTAGGTTATTTTGGGGATAGTGTTAGATGGGGTTTGGGATTTGGAGAGATAGGCTAAGATTTTAGCCCCTTTATCAAATGTTCTTTGGGAAGCATACAGCAGCCTATTTTGAGTAATTTTGATTCTAGTTTCTACTAATGCTATTTGTGCTGCCTTAAAGGTGTGGAGTGTATATGAAATCTGAGTTTCTTATGTAATTCTGCTCTGCCTCAACCAGTGTTCTCTGCCTCTCTTCTAGTTCTTAGTCTGCTTCTTTTCTAGCCCCTTTAATTGCTAAAGTGAGTGCTCCCCTCATTGTGGCTTTATATTGTCCAGTAGGGTGCTATCAAAGGGGGGGGCATATACACTTTCGCTATAGTCAACAATTGATTAGATATTGTCAGTAGCGTACGTTGAGGGGGCGGGCCCTGGTGCGTGACGCGCAGCCGGGCCCCGCCCCCCTCTGTACCGCCGCATTTTTTCAGCGGACTGCCAGGGGGCCCTGAGGGAGTGCGGGCCCTGGCCCGCTCGCACCCCCTGCTCCCCCGGTAATTCCGCCACTGGATATTGTACACCCCATAAGTACATATCGACCGTAGTGATCAGTAGTAAGATCTAGAAGTTCAAGTGTCTCCTTGGTAATATAGCACCAATGTCTCTGGGATTCCAGGAGTACAGGGAAAAATCATCTGTTATTCTCCTTGTTCATGGCCTCTAGGGTCATAGCCTTTGTAAGGTCAAAGGTTCCATGGATACCTCTATGTGTCTCTGGGTGCTATTTATAAGTGGGCACTGTCGCCATCCCTCTGTTGGATGCGTGGAGCCTCAGGTCTATATCTTAATCTGTATTGTCAGATTATGTCAAGTCAGGGGAGTGTAAGTAAAAGTGGTCTCACCTGCTGCAGGGTCAACTTTCGATGTCATCTTAGTTGGGGCGGTTAGGGCTGGCTCTGGGGGACGGGGCGCCCCTTGCGTCCAGCCATTTGCTTGCCCTTGAGCCGAGGTAAAGAACATGGGTCTGTCCCCAGCTTGTATCCTCAACTTGGCCGGGTAGAGCATGCCTTATTTCAAGTTGACTTCCTGCAGGCGACGCATGACTGCCATGAAAGTGCCCCGTTGCCTCTGGGAAGATGGACACATTTTTCCCTTCCACCATGATGTCTGGGCTTTGTCTAGGCTTTGTGTAACTTGCAGTTTGGCATCCTGGTCCCTGAAGTTCAGCAGTCGGACTAGGAAGGGTCTGGGAGTTGCTCCTGGAGGGGGGCTCCTGTCCGACACGCGATGGGCTCGTTCAACAACATAGAAGGACGAGAGTGGGGCTGAGGGAATGGAGTCCTTTAGCCATTTTTCCGCAAAAGCTACTGGGTCTTTCCCTTCTACTTTCTCAGGAAGCCCCACAATACACACATTGTTGCGCCGCTGTCGGTTCTCATAGTCGTCCAGCTTGTCGGTACAGGCTTTGAGTTTGGTTTCCAGGCACGATATTGCTGGGGGAATTGGGGTGCAGGTGCCCTCCAGACTTGAGATTCTATTTTTAGGTTCACGCAATGTCTCGGCTATATTCTGGAGGTCAGCCCAGAGTAACGAGAGATCAGTCTTAACTTCTTATAGTTTGGTGGAGAGCGATGTCCTGCAGTCCGTTATTGCCTCTAGCAGCAATTGTGTCGCCACTTCCGGCTGCCGTGGTGGGGAGCTTGTAGTTGCTGCCTGGCTCTCCTTCTTTCGGGAGCCATTTTGGGAGGTATGCCTAGCAAGCTGCTCAAGTTTGGGTGCCGCATCAGTCTTTGGCTTTTGTGTTTTGTTGCTGTAATGGTTGCTGGATTTGTCACTAGGTTAAGATCTCCTAGGATATTTGTAGGCTGTGGTACATGGAATTCTCACAGGGGCCCTCTACATTTGGTCAGTACACAATGTTTGTCATGCCCCTAAAGATATTTTGGCTGTGCTGGGCAAGTAGTTCTGGTTGAGCTCCCTTTCTGTTATGCACTGCCTGTCCTCTTTTGTGTAGCAGTGTTGGAGGCAGATAGGCACAGGGCAGATGTAGAAGGCAATGCTGTGTCTCTGTTGTCTTGTTGCCCTTCTGCCCACTAGGTCAATAGTCACCCCAGGGTGCTTTGCAGTTCAGTCCTCCATTTTATTTGTGCTGGGAAGTAGTTCTGGCTGGGCCCATATTCTATTATGTACTGTCTGTCCCCTTTTATGTAGCAGTGTTGTGGGTAATAGGGGCACATGGCAGGTACAGAAGGCAATGCTGTGTCCCTGTTGTCTCGTTGTCCTTCTGCCCACTACATCAGCAGTCTGCCCAAGGTGGGTGCTTTTTAATCCAGGCCTCTAATTCCCTTCCAGCCAAGCTGTAGTGGAGTATGAGTCTGTGGGGAGTCAGGTGGCTATACCTGTAGGTATGTGCAGAGTGGGGCATCCAGGGGCTGTTGGGCACTCGACTTGATGGGCCTTTCAGGGATCAGTCTGGGATCAGCAGTCCGGGGTGTTTACTAAGGGGCGCCTTTCTTGCGCTTCTGGCCCTCGGTCTCAGATAACCTTCTTACTCAAGTCCCTGGCTTCCGTCGCGGGAGTAGGCTGCACTTGTTTCTAAGGTCCCCTTGGTGCTAGGAAGGTTATTTTGCCTTGTGGGGCAACGGATGGCTTATTCTGGCATCTGGGGAAGGAGATTCAAACAGAGGTGGCCTTTTTATGCCTGGATGGGGCCAGATTGTTTAATTGCCCCAGGGAGCTCTGTGCGAATGAGTCCTAGCCCTTGCGCGGTTGGCCACGCCCCCGAAACACTACTTTTTAAAGCACAATTCTTCTATATCTATCACACTGGTGTTATATTTTTTACACAAAATGTCTCCTTAAACACTTTTCTGTGTGAAATTGCGTCATGGGTGTAAGTTAGAATAGACAAAATAAGTCTTTTGGGCTGTTTCACTCTATTGAATGAATATGATGTTGCGATAGTGTTAGGATAATGTTTTGTTAATAGTGGAGCCATGCTGGTTATTATTAGCTGGGTACCTACTACTTGAAATACATTACTGTAAATACTATGGCATGGAGACCTCTTGCTATTGGAGAAAAGTTATATTCTTTTTGTGGGTGCTAAAAATGTAAAAAATAATAGCACCGGTTCAGATATGGATTGGGGAAGAAATGCAATATGCAAAATTACCTTATTGCCAGTTATGGTGGAGCTAATCTTCATTAACCCTTTCCCTGCCGGCCGTTTTGTCCTAAATGCCTAACTGAGACATTTTGAGCTCTTTCACTTTAAGGGCCTTTCCTGGGGGGGGGGGTCTTTTAGTTTACCCAGGAAAACAATATATTGTTTTCATCAGGACAAACGAAACTTTCAAAATATGATAGAATGTTTGTGTAATTCCACTTCTTTAAAAAGATATATGCTTCTAAGTGTCTAATAAAATGAAAAAAAAAATCATGTTTCACATAGTACAATCACATATATCAGAGACATAATTTATTTAATGTATGAGAACACAGCAGATTTGGAAAGTTCTATGTCTCCTGAATGCGCCAATACCATATGTATATATATATATATATATATATATATATATATATATATATATATATAAGCAAAAGAAAAAAACCGCACCAACAGGTCTTTATACAAAAATAGAAAAACTTTTATTAATTTCTATTTTTGTATAAAGACCTGTTGGTGCGTTTTTTTTCTTTTGCTTACTATTACTGTTACATATAACCAGCACACAGGCTTATATATATATATATATATATATATATATATATATATATATATATATATATATAAATATTCATAAAGTACCTGCACTCCTTCCTGGTTGTCGAGGGTGGGTGCTTGGTCAATCGTAGTATATAGAGTTCAAAGTGGACCAGCACACCAAATTTTCAATCAAAAAAAGGTTTATTCCAACATCACTTTAGTGTCCAACGTTTCGGCCCACATTAGGGCCTTTATCAAGGATAAGTGCAAGTGATCATGTGAGCATTTAAATACAAAAAAAGTGGGCGTCTGGATGACGTCATTAACAATCAATTAATGCAAATAGGTGTCTTAATACATTCAAGTGAACAATGTGCTTTAATACCAAGTCTGGTCTCTAGGTGTCAGCATTGTACCAATTTCCCAATTTTTCTTTTTGTAGTGGTTTCCATTTTGTGAAAAAGTTGGCATGATCAGATACGATCATATGCGATTAAAATCTGTTATAAGTGTACAATGTGTGTCAAAGGGATTGTTAAAAACAATAAAAGAATATGTTGCAAAGAAATTCTATAGTCATTTGTTGGATTGCTTACTTTGTCTCAGCACAGTAGGGCTATATACACCATCTATAAGAAAAAAACGTATACCAATGTTACAAATATTATTGCTATTTATGTTCCATTTCTTATTTTATTATTTTATTTCATTTTGCTATTACGTTTCATATTTCTACTTGTCACTGTCCATTGAGACTGGGAAAAGATTTTTTTAAGTTAGGAAACAATTAAGGATTAGTTGCCCATTTAGGCCCTTTGGTGTCACGCAGTCTAGCTCGTGTATCCAGAATGCCTCTCTCTTCAGTAACATGTCATTATAGTCACCCCCTCTCGGTTTCTTAGTAATCTGGTCAATTGGCATGCATTTAAATGTCGAGGGGCTGTGTCTTGCTTCAGCCCAATGTTTGGCTACAGGTTGCTGTGAGATGTCCTGTTTTTTGCTCTTAATTTTCTGTAATCTGTCTGGGTCGAGAGCTGCTCTTATGCTAGACCTGTGCATCGCTATGCGCTCTTTCAATTGTCTGGTCGTTTTCCCGCAGTACACTAACCCGCACGGACATTTTATCATGTAAACCACCATCATCGAGTCACATGTCAACTTCTGTCTAATCTTATATTTTTTGCCTGTCTGTGGATGAGAAAAGTGAGTCCCTAATATCAGTGTTCCGCATGTTACACAACCCGAACATCTGTATACACCTGGTCGTTCAGACAAAAAATGCTGTACATTAGCTTTTAGGTACTTATCAACTGGGTCAGAGGGACACAGGGTTTCTTTTAAATTTCTACCCCTTCTGAAGCTAAACTTGGGTTTCCGAGGTATGTGCTTAGAAATAATTTCATCTGTGGTTATTATAGGCCAATGCTCTACCACGCTTTTTTTAGTGGACATGCTGTTTGCATCATACTGGCTAACATAGTAAAGGTTTTCTTTCCTGCTAGTTTTATTGCATCTTTCTGATTTCCCCTGTTCACCCAAGACCTCTGCACGATCCAGGGAGAGCGCCCAATTTTTAGTATAAGATAGCAATTGCACTGGGTAACCCCTCTTCAAAAATTTATTCTGCATGTCCGATAAGTCTTCCTCTCTTTTAGTTTGATCACTGTCTATCCTCACTACCCTCAACATCTGTGACTTAGGGAGGGAGTTTAGTAGGTGTCTAGGATGGTTACTGTGATAATGCACCAGGGTGTTTCTATCTGTAGGTTTCGTGTAAATGCGTGTCTGTAGGGACCCCTTGTCTTTGTACAGTTCAACATCCAGAAAGTTCATACATTGCAAGTCATATTTTACAGTGAATTTTACAGGGCTGTCCAATCTGTTCAATTGCTCTACAAATTCATCTAGGTCTTTGGACGGACCCAGCCATAGGAAAAACAGGTCATCGATATATCTCCTGTAAAAGGCTCCATGTTGCCTGAATAGGGGGTGATTCAATATATGATCATTTTCGAATTTGCACATATATGCATTCGCATATACCGGGGCCACTTTTGACCCCATCGCGGTCCCCGTACACTGTACATAAAAATTAGTCTCAAATTTGAAATAATTTTTGTGTAGAATGAATTGTATCAGTGTGAGCAAAAATTCGATTGGAGGCCCTCTATACAATGGATTTTGAGTTACCAATTCCCGCACAGCCTCCACACCAGCGTCAATTACGATCCACAGAGTACAAATGCTTCCATCAAAACCTATAACCGCATGTTAAACATAGATATGTCTGCCCACCACAAGGCCAAACAAAGATGGAGAGGCAATCTTACAGCAGTGGAAAAAGAGGCGGTCAAATCTCTAAAGCAAAATCCTGATATTATTATTAAATCTGCAGAAAAGGGAGGCGGGATAGTAATCATGGATTATAGCTACTATAGACAAGAATTACTATCCCAATTATCCGACATATCTAAATATCAGAAGCTGACCTTTGATCCGACAGAAAAGTTCAGCAGGGAACTAAGTGGAACTCTGGACATGGCTGTGAGTAATGGTTGGATTACAAGTGATATGCACAAATATTTTCTGCCTTTGTACCCTGTACGGCCAGTGATTTACACGCTACCAAAGGTACACAAAAATGCCCAGAGGCCACCTGGCCGGCCGATAATTTCATCGAATGGATCACTTAATGAGGGCATAGCCGAATATGTGGATTATGTACTACAACCTTGCATCCAGAACATTTATGGATACGTAAAAGATACAAATGATTTCTTGCATGTTATACGAAGTGTTAACTTAGACATAACACGATTGATACTGGTTACAATGGACGTACAGAGTCTCTACACCTGCATCCCACATGACGCTGGTGTGGAGGCTGTGCGGGAATTGGTAACTCAAAATCCATTGTATAGAGGGCCTCCAATCGAATTTTTGCTCACACTGATACAATTCATTCTACACAAAAATTATTTCAAATTTGAGACTAATTTTTATGTACAGTGTACGGGGACCGCGATGGGGTCAAAAGTGGCCCCGGTATATGCGAATGCATATATGTGCAAATTCGAAAATGATCATATATTGAATCACCCCCTATTCAGGCAACATGGAGCCTTTTACAGGAGATATATCGATGACCTGTTTTTCCTATGGCTGGGTCCGTCCAAAGACCTAGATGAATTTGTAGAGCAATTGAACAGATTGGACAGCCCTGTAAAATTCACTGTAAAATATGACTTGCAATGTATGAACTTTCTGGATGTTGAACTGTACAAAGACAAGGGGTCCCTACAGACACGCATTTACACGAAACCTACAGATAGAAACACCCTGGTGCATTATCACAGTAACCATCCTAGACACCTACTAAACTCCCTCCCTAAGTCACAGATGTTGAGGGTAGTGAGGATAGACAGTGATCAAACTAAAAGAGAGGAAGACTTATCGGACATGCAGAATAAATTTTTGAAGAGGGGTTACCCAGTGCAATTGCTATCTGATACTAAAAATTGGGCGCTCTCCCTGGATCGTGCAGAGGTCTTGGGTGAACAGGGGAAATCAGAAAGATGCAATAAAACTAGCAGGAAAGAAAACCTTTACTATGTTAGCCAGTATGATGCAAACAGCATGTCCACTAAAAAAAGCGTGGTAGAGCATTGGCCTATAATAACCACGGATGAAATTATTTCTAAGCACATACCTCGGAAACCCAAGTTTAGCTTCAGAAGGGGTAGAAATTTAAAAGAAACCCTGTGTCCCTCTGACCCAGTTGATAAGTACCTAAAAGCTAATGTACAGCATTTTTTGTCTGAACGACCAGGTGTATACAGATGTTCGGGTTGTGTAACATGCGGAACACTGATATTAGGGACTCACTTTTCTCATCCACAGACAGGCAAAAAATATAAGATTAGACAGAAGTTGACATGTGACTCGATGATGGTGGTTTACATGATAAAATGTCCGTGCGGGTTAGTGTACTGCGGGAAAACGACCAGACAATTGAAAGAGCGCATAGCGATGCACAGGTCTAGCATAAGAGCAGCTCTCGACCCAGACAGATTACAGAAAATTAAGAGCAAAAAACAGGACATCTCACAGCAACCTGTAGCCAAACATTGGGCTGAAGCAAGACACAGCCCCTCGACATTTAAATGCATGCCAATTGACCAGATTACTAAGAAACCGAGAGGGGGTGACTATAATGACATGTTACTGAAGAGAGAGGCATTCTGGATACACGAGCTAGACTGCGTGACACCAAAGGGCCTAAATGGGCAACTAATCCTTAATTGTTTCCTAACTTAAAAAAATCTTTTCCCAGTCTCAATGGACAGTGACAAGTAGAAATATGAAACGTAATAGCAAAATGAAATAAAATAATAAAATAAGAAATGGAACATAAATAGCAATAATATTTGTAACATTGGTATACGTTTTTTTCTTATAGATGGTGTATATAGCCCTACTGTGCTGAGACAAAGTAAGCAATCCAACAAATGACTATAGAATTTCTTTGCAACATATTCTTTTATTGTTTTTAACAATCCCTTTGACACACATTGTACACTTATAACAGATTTTAATCGCATATGATCGTATCTGATCATGCCAACTTTTTCACAAAATGGAAACCACTACAAAAAGAAAAATTGGGAAATTGGTACAATGCTGACACCTAGAGACCAGACTTGGTATTAAAGCACATTGTTCACTTGAATGTATTAAGACACCTATTTGCATTAATTGATTGTTAATGACGTCATCCAGACGCCCACTTTTTTTGTATTTAAATGCTCACATGATCACTTGCACTTATCCTTGATAAAGGCCCTAATGTGGGCCGAAACGTTGGACACTAAAGTGATGTTGGAATAAACCTTTTTTTGATTGAAAATTTGGTGTGCTGGTCCACTTTGAACTCTATATATATATATATATATATATATATATATATATAATATATATATATATATATATATATATATATATATATATATATATATATATATACATAGTTTTATGGAGATTTCTCATATGTGTAGATCAAAACCCCAAACACTCCACTAACAATATGTTTACCCTAGAAAACAACGCATTATTAGAAAGAGCAGATTCTGGCAAATCAAAAATGGGTAAATAAATCTATGTAAGCCAAACTACCAAGTTGCATTTTGGGCATGATGCGGTAGGGTTCCTACCCATTACTTTTAGCCTTAGCGGTGTGAGATACGTCCTGTGAATTATTCTGTACCATCTTATCTATGGTGGAGATTAGGTAGTCATATAGCCCCTCGTTTGCCTCTGCCCACATCTCATCACTCAAATGGGGCATGTCGACAGCCCATTTACTCCTTTGACTGTTAAAGGGTTTCCCCAGGCTAGGAATCAGGGACTTATATATTACGGAAATTAACTTGCCTGGGTCCCACAATCTACTTAAGTAAGATGAGGACGTTGTGTTAGGTGTTGAACCAAATTGGTAAGTAAATGCATGGCATAGCTGGAGATACCGGAATAGTTGTATATTGGGCTGATTTAGGTGCGCTCTTAGTTGTGCCAGGGTGGGAAAGGTGCCTTCCACTAGCAGGTCATTCAAATGGCGGACTCCGACTTTGGGCCAGTAATGAAAATGAGGCATTTGCACCAAACTTGTGGTGCAATTGGCGAAGGTTGGGTGTTTGATTTGGATACTGTTTTAGTAGCAAGCGCCCATATTTTCTGTGGAAACGATAATACAGTTGGCAGTTCAGGGGTGTCTCTGGCTTTTCTATAATGCGCGTTTCTCAACGCTTCTAGGGATCCCGCCATAGTGGCATGCAGTGTTGTAAGTGGATTATCAGGGTCCGGCGCCAGCCAATTGTGTATGTACATTAACTGTGTAGCATAGTAGTAATATTTTAAATGTGGGAGTGCTAAACCGCCACAGTCCAGTGGAGCCATTAGCGTTTGTCTGTTAACCCTGGGGGCTTTGTGGGCCCATATGAAGGGAAATAGTATATCATCTATACGTTTAAATAGTTGTGGGGGAAGCCAGGTTGGGGCGTGCTGCCTAACATACATACATTTAGGCAGAGATATCGTTTTAAACAAGTTTATCCTGCCCCAAACAGTGAGTGGAAGTTTCACCCATTGACTTGCTCTGGTCTTAAAAGTTAGCAACACTGGTTCAACATTTTCAAGTATTTGAACCTTGTGACCCATTTTAGACCTTGTATGTCATCTACTGGCCCAGGCGTCTCAAGAGAAAAAAGAATAGATTTCTCCTTGTTTATTGTGAGCCTGCTGCACTTGCCCATCTGACCTGCTAAGTGTAGAGCATTATGAAGAGAACCATTGGAGTCTGATAGGAATAAGAGTACGTCATCAGCATATAAGGCTACTTTTTCCTCTACCCTTCCTGTTCTAAGACTATCACCCTGGGGGACTGCTGGATCAACATGGCTAGTGGTTCTATTGCTAGGGCAAACAACAGTGGGGACAAAAGGCAGCCCTGCCTGGTCCCTCGGGAGAGGGGGAATTCCCTGGAAAGAGTTCTGTTGATCTGTATGCGAGCTGTAGGGGAGTGGTACAGTAATTGAACCCATGATATAAAATTAGGCCCTATGCCGAAATTTTCCAACACTTTCCACAGATATGGCCATTCAACAGAGTCAAATGCTTTAGTGGCATCTAGTGAAGCAATCGCTCTGGTACCAGCATTGGCGTGGTCAATTTGAAGGTGGGAAAATATTTGTCTCTGGTTAATAGCTGTGCTCTTGTTGGGCATAAAGCCCGTTTGGTCTGGATGTATCATTGAGGTTATTACTTTGTTCAGTCTTTGGGCCAGGATTTTTGCTAATATTTTTACATCTGTGTTAAATTAGGATATGGGCCTATAGGATACACACCCTTCAGGGTCCTTTCCTTCTTTAAGTATGAGTATTATAGTGGCAGAGTAAAAGAATTGTGGGAGAGAGCCTGACTCTTTTGCACCCAACAGCGTGGCATGCAATTCTTCACTAAGTAAACTATACCACGCCACCGGTAGACCATCTGGTCCGGGGTTTTCCCGGGTGAGAGGCTCCCCATGGCTGTGGCCACTGTGGTGAGGTCACTACCAGGATACCTGGGAAAGTCCAGGACGGAGCTTATTTATGCCCCAGGTTCCTAACAGGGTTGTTCCGAGACTGCTAGTCCAGCCCGGGTGTTTTGAGTTGTCCTGAGGTATCTCAGGTGGTTAATTAAAAAGGTTAATTAAAAAGGTCAAGCCAGAGTGGGGAGTTCCTGGCTGGAAAAAAGACACAGGAAAGCTGCCTGTGTGAGATGGATTGAAATCACCAAAAGGTTTGGGATTTTATATATTCCTGTATGTACTTTGTTTTGGGGAGACAGGCGGTAGGCCTTCTCCTGGTAGTTAGGAAAACTGACCTGTATTAGTTAGAAGCCCATTAAGTGGCAAGGATTTTATTTTGAATTGTTTATGTTGTTTTGCTGCAAGTGAAAATAAACTGCCAGAAAGAAACAACCCCCTTATGAATTCTGATTGTGCCGTGGGCTGCTTTACCCCCAGAAAGCTGATCCCAGCTACCTAAGCCCTTACACCACCTGCCCCAAAGTTATGGGTCCATCCAAGTAAGAAACTTCCGCCTGGCCTAATTTGGGGAATTCCATGCCCTTTAGGATTTGTTCTAGCTCTGTTCTAGCTCTGCTAGTATAAACGTCTTTATAGTACGTGGCAAAGATTTCAGCAATCTCTTCTGCATCAAGAATACAGTTGCCCTGTGCATCTTTAATTCTATCGCTCATTGTATAGGGACTATCGAGCTTGGCCAAGTAGGCCAGGGTTTTCCCATATTTGTCCCCCTGCTCATAGGTCCTCTGGCTGGCAAATAGTAGTTTCTTGCGAGTGGAAGCGGTTTGTGCCAGTTCCAGATTCCTCTGCGCAAGAATTAGAGCTTGATGACTCAAAACATCTCCCCCCTTGCAATAGTCTTCCTCCGCCTGCGACACTTTCTCTGCCGCTTCAGTAACCTCCTGCTTGGCGGCTGTGCGTGCTCTTGCAATTGCCAATATTAAGGTGCCACGGGCAACCGCCTTAGAGGCTTCCCACACTACATTACTATGGGCAGTGTCTTTGTTTGTTTCCCAGTACTTAACGCACTCATTACGAGAAGCTTCCTCCACCTCAGCATTGTTCAGTCAGAGCGGGGATAGTCTCAACTGGAAATGTTGAGGTTGGGGTTTTGTGCATATTTTTAATGACAATGGGGCATGGTCAGACAGAGCTCTTGGGAGATATGCAACTTCTTTTACCCATTGGATAAAGTCTGTGGAGCCCAGGGCCATATCTATACAGGATAGCGCCCCTTTGCCTGGCGTATGACAGGAGAACTGCTTCTCATTAGGGCTGATAGCCATTGGCTAAGGAAAGAAGATTGTGTTGCAGGCAAGCAGTAGCCTATCCATTGTGGGATCCAGAACTGTATTGAAATCTCCCATTATACATATTGGGCAGGGCAAGTAGGTAGACAGTTTGGCACATATAAGGTCCAATATCTCAGCTTTAAAAAGGGGGGGATATATAAATTAACCAGAACCATTGTTTAATTGTAGATGCGTAGTAGTTCAAACTGTACGTTTTTCCGCACTAAAAGCAAAACTCCTCTAGAGTATGTTCAATATGGTGCATGATATGACCCATCGCTTTTTTAGGGCAAGTAGCTTCTGACCGGTGAGATGGGTTTCTTGTAACATAAGGAGGTCAGGTTTGTATTTGTTAACATAATCAAATACTAGGGCTCTTTTAAACTTAGAGTTCAATCCCCTCATATTCCATGATGTCAGTGTTGCTTCACCCATTATTCATGTTGTAATGTAAATAAGGCGCGTGTCCCATAGTGGGCAGCAGCCGTAGCCATTTACTTACAGTTACCCTTGGTAGTAAAACATCATCATAGCTTGCAACAAATGTAACATAACACAAACTTAACATCCCAGTTTCCCACCCTGCCCTTCTACAACGTGTAGATGGCCTATGTCCTAAACTAAATCCCATTGGCAGGAGCAGCAACATGGTGCTTGCATTTATTTCTGGTCATAGTCTCCAGGCAACAATCTTCTTGTGGCAGTTTGTGATAATGGGTTTTCCACTTATATATAGCGTGTTTATAAAGCAAGCCAGCTGGGGAGGGGCAATAAGAGTCACGAGCACAGGGTAGGGGGGGCATCTTTACTGTGATCAGAGGGCCCTTAGCTGGGTCGGTGTATATCGTATATGTCTCATGACCCAATGTGGCAATATATTTGTTGAGACCTTTCAAGCCTGGGTGCACTGTGAACAGCCCCTATTAGTAGCCGTAGACCCCCCCCCGGTCATAGTATCCAGGATGTAGCCTCCAGCTGTGCAGAGCAAAAAACTTGTCTAGGTTGCCCCCATCTTTTCCCATACAACCGGATGCTGACTGTGAGGGGAGAGGGTCTATATACTGTATAGACAGCTGGTTACAAAATGCACCATATGTTAAAGTCCCCCGATCACCATCTTTGGTATCAGGAAAGATTAGGGGAGGGCAGGGCATTGCGGGTGCATCACATGGAAAGTGGTACCCCACATTAGAACAAAGGTGCAAAATACAGGAGTGCATACTCACAAACCACAACTACTAGCGCTGACTTGGGTTGTTTCTCGAGTTGTCTTGTATTCTCCGGGTATTAAGCCATTGGTTCGCTTCAGCTGGAGACAGGAAAAATCTTGTGGTGTCTCCGTCCACTATTTGCAACTTAGCAGGGTATATCATTAAATATGTCATGCCAGACTCTCATAATCTTTTTTTTTTACCCCTTGGTATGAAGCATGCTGCTTGTGCACCGCTGGTGAGTAGTCCGGGTAGAGGCTGATGGAGTTGCCGTTCCACGTGAGCGGGCCCTTTTTCCGCGCTGCTATGGCTGCTGCGTCTCTGTCTCAGTAATTTAGGAATCTCATAATGAATGGCCTTTGGTTGGATCCCGGAGGTAAGGGTCTTGTGGGGATGCGGTGTGCCCGTTCAATCACTAGCAGCTGTGAGAAATTTTCGACCCCCAGGGTCTCCTGTAGCCATACCGTGTCCTCTACTGCGGACACTCTGCGTTCTGCCTCAGTGGTTCGTTCCTGGAGATTTTGAATGTCTTGACGTAATAATGACAAATCAACTTTGATAGTCTCCAGTTGAGCCGTATTTGAAATATGCATCCTGTTAATCACAGCCAGGAGTTCTGCATTTGATGGTTCAGGTGTCGGATCGTTGGAAGCAGTAGAGTCCGAGGCTGGAGATGTCGGGCCATCCTCCGCTGCCCTGTCAGGGTTTTGAGAGGCATGGAGATAACTGTCCATTCTGTTCTCCAATTTAGATCTGGCCCAATGTTTGCCCATCTTATAGCCAGGTGTAGTGCTGCAACACTTGGCGGAGGCAGGAACTAATGTTGCCTTGGAATATAGTCAGGAGATTGAGCTTAGTACAAAGCACCAGAAGTAGCTATTGTTCAGATCGCCATCTTGGTCATCATCTTCAACTATGTACACATATTTGCAGATCACATGCAGCAGAGCACACCCAGCATTTGTTATACAGTCTGTGGCCTTGTGGCCAAAAGTCACTAATTATCCAGAACAGAAGAAATAGGCTTTCTGTTTAGGGTGCTAATATGTAGCACGCATCTTACGTCTATACACCCAGCTTGGTGTGTAGTTTGGGGAATGCAGGTTCAGCAGTCCAGTGTCACAACTTAGCAGGGAGTGTGTTCCCTGTAGGTATGGGGCCAGCTGTTAGGCAGGAGTGGTACCCCCCCTGCTGCTGTTTGTGTTGGGGGAACTGTCACCACAACGCTGTATTGCAGCCTGGACTCCCTCTTGCTGTTACTGCTGGTGAGAAGTGTAGAACATGCGCAGGGACTGTGTACTTAGCACACACGGCGACTGTAAACTGTCCTCTAAATGTGCACAGTCTGGGTGCTGCTATATAGTGGCACTCTAGTCCTCCATCACTTTTGACACCCACACTATGCTGTATTCTTATAGAGGGGAAGGCTTGAGCAGGGCAGCTGAGGTATTATTGCACTGCCGACAGCACACTGGTCACACAGCCCAGCTTTATGTGGCAGGCAAATAGCGACGCTCCTGGGGTCCTGTGCGCACTCACCCCCGGCAGTTACTGAGGTGACTGCACTTGCAGTTGGGCCTGGTTCACCGGTTACAATGGGGTCCGGCTGCTGCACATCCGCGGTCACTTGAGACCGGGGCTTCTGTCCCCTGAGTAAGCCGCACCTGAATCTCGTCCCTGGAGGCAGCCAAAGATACAATCCTGGTGGCTTTATTTTGCCACGTGGTTCCGGAGGTGAGTCGCCTCTGAATTCGGGGTTTTGCAAACCCTACACAGGGGTACCGGCCACGGGTCACGGGGTTGGCCCCAGGAGCGACGTGAAAGTGTGTCTACACAGATGCGTGGTTGGCCACGCCCCCCGGTGTTATCTTATTTTTTAACAAAATGACTCCCTACACTTTTCTGTGTGAAATTGCGGCATTGGTGTAAGTTAGAATAGATAAAATTAGTCTTTTGGACTTTTTCACTTCTGAATTAATATGATGTTGCGATAGTGTTAGGGTAATGTTATGTTAATAGTGGAGCCATGCTGGCCAACTCAGCTGCTGAAAACAGAGCCCCAACTGTGCGTTATGTGCCGTAAGACCCCCAAACTGTAAAACAACCTTTGGAAAACCATATATTTTTGGAAATCACATAGTCTGACGGATCAACCAAACTAAAATACATCTTTCTATACCAAAGCACGAAATAGCAAAACTATACTAAAGATACATAAGGAAAAATAATGCAGGGATACAATTGCAATAAAACCACAAAAATTGTGTAAATCAATGAAATAACAAAATAGATTATCCAGTAGTCACACTGCCAAAATAAACAGTGGTGTAATGAAAAAGTAAAAAAAAAAAACCTCTTTGTGAGTTTTTTGTTTATACATGTGTGTACACTTGTACACTAAAAGTTGTGTGTAAATGTGTATATAAGTGTATATAAGTGTGAAAAAAAATAAGGATCTTTACTCAAATGAGTGTATAATATATGTAAGTGTGTAAATAAAGGCCCCTTACCATTCCTGGAGCAGATGGCTGGAGGGGTTCTGGAGCATCGTGTCTGCAAGCCACGGTAAGTAGGAAGTTTGTGGACGGGCCCAGATGAAGCAGGAAGTTAGACAGTGCAGCAAGATGCGTGATCAGTGTGATCGTCGCCATCTGCTGCTTGTAAGTCGGTACTGCGACAATCCTGTCGCAGGACCGACATGACAGCCCCCCAGCCTCGTCAGTGCTGCCCACTCTCTACAGAGTCGGCCGTACATTCTTGCCAGGCAAAAGGTTAAAGGGGTGGTTCACCTTCATGTTAACTTTTATTATGCTATAGAATGGTCAATTCTAAGCAACTTTTCAAGTTGTCTTCTTTTTTTTTTATTTTTTTTTTATTATATAGTTCTTTAATTATTTGCCTTCTTCATCTGACTTTTTCCTGCCTTTAAATTGGGGTCACTTACCCCATCTAAAAACAAATGCTCTGTTAGCCTACAAATATATTGTTATTGCTACTTTTTATTACTCATCTTTCTATTCAGGCCTCTCCTTTTTCATATTCCAGCCTCTCAAATAAATGCATGGTTGCTAGGATAATTTGGACCCTAGTAACCAGATTGCTGAAATTGCAAACTGAAGAGCTGCTGAACAAAAAGCTAAATAACCGAAAAACCACAAGTAATAAAAAATTATAACTAATTGCAAATTGTCTACATCATACTAAAAGTTAACGCAAAGGTGAACAACCCCTTTAACTCTGACAGAACAGTAATTATAGTTGTTATAAACCTGTGGTGCTGCTGTGTTAAATCATTGTCTTTTATTAGTTGTGGGGGATTGCAAAGTTAATCACAAAACATTTTTGTTTCAGGACCAGCTGCCAGAGTTGAGCCAGCACTTCCGCTCTCACAGCTTTCATACATCTATGTATGCCTCTTCTTGGTTTCTGACCTTGTTCCTCACCACGTTCCCCTTGCCAGTGGCTACCTGTATTTTTGATATCTTCATATATGAGGTAAGGTCGAACATTGGATTGCAGATTGTTATCCATTAATGTGAGCAAAATTATCCATTAATAGGAGACATACAGCTTTTTACCCTTAGCAGTCAGTACAGAGTTATCCTTTACTGGTCTCTTTTACTGCTTAAAAGGGGTGGTTCACCTTCAAGTTAAGTAGTAGTTTTTATTATGTTATAGAATGACCAATTCTGTGCAATCTTTCAATTGGTCTTCATTATTTATGTTTTTTGAATAATTTGCTTTTTTCTTCTGACTCTTTCCAGCTTTCAAATGGGACCCCATATTAAAACCAAATGCGCGTAAGGCTACCAATGTATTGCTATTGTTACTTCTATTAATATTCCAGTCTCTTAATCAAATCAATGCATGGTTGCTAGAGTAATTTGGACCCTACCAACCAAATTGCTGAAATTGCAGAGAGCTGCTGAATAAAAAGCAAAATAACTCAATAACAACAAATAATATCAAATGAAATGTAATTGCAAATTGTCTCAGAATATCACACTCTACATCATACTAAAAGTTAATTTAAAGGTGAACAACCCCTTTAATAATAATGAACGCAAACATCTCATGAGCTAATATGAGTGATTAGATGGGAAAGTTTTTCCTGTATGCCTACATAACCCTCAAATTTCCTAGCAGAGCTCAAAGTGAATGCTTTCTAAGATTACCCTGATTTTGCACTAGAGTCTGAGTAACCTATGAAGTACCAGATAATTATCTGCACAAAGATGTTGGATGGGATGTTGGATGGGCAATGCTGAACAAGCCCTTTGGCATGATTTCTCCAATGAGGTATGTTCCTTTGCAGGGCCTGGAGGTGATTTTCAGAGTGGGGATGGCACTGCTGACTGTTAATCAGACTGAATTAATGCAGCTGGACATAGAAGGCATGTCACAGGTAAAAACAAAGCCACACTCTGCACCAGGGCCGGAACTAGGGTTACGCAGAGTAGGCACGTGCCTAGGGCGCAAAGCTGGGGGGGGCGCCAGGCACGTACCTGCTGTGTCGCCTACCCCATGTCCGGTCCCTTCTCTCCCTGACTGCGGCTGTAATTTTTTGCACAAATGTGCCTCTGCTCATGCGTGCACACCGTTTCGCGCATGTGTGATTGAGAGCATTTTCACGCATGCGCAATCAAGAGAACACTCAGCCGGCGCCGTGGCTGGCCAGGTTGCCTAGGGCGCCTGGCCCGGTTGGCCCGGCTCTGCTCTGCACAATTATTTTTACTGTTCTTTTTCCATGACAATACAGCTGAAATGTGCAGTTCACATTTTAAAAGCAAACTATAAGCAAAACAGGGGAGTAACTATAGAGGAAATAGACCCTGTGGCTGCAGGGGGGGTAGGAGGTATAGGGACCCCATGAGTCCCTAATTTATATAGCAGGAGTGCCCACACTTTACTAATGTGAGGTCTACTTTTAGTTATAATGTTCCATTATGATCTGCATGCAAAAAAAGCATTGTAAGCATTCTGTTCCATGGGAAATATTACTTTAATATTGATTGATGAGAAAATGTATATTGTTATATCTAACAACTATTTCTCATGTAACCTTAACAGAATAAATATCTGAATGAAAAGAATAAAATAGAAGGGTAATTTAGACAAGCTGTTTGTTGACAGTGTCTTGAGATCTACTGATCCAGTGTCGGACTGGGGTGCCTGGGGCCCACCAGGAAACCTCATCTCAAGGGCCCGCTTTCTTTGAAAAATACAAAACTGTTTCACCACATAAAGATATGCAAAAGCAGATAGATTTATACCATTACCTGTAATTTTTAAAGTAAAACTATACCCCCCAAACAATGTAGGTCTCTATAAAAAGATATTGCATAAAACAGCTCATATGTAAAACCCTGCTTCATGTAAATAAACCATTTTCATAATAAGCTCTCAAAGAGCAATCCTCCAGGCAGTTATTGTTAAAAAAAATTGCTCTACAAACAACACGGGGACATTTGCTCCCCTAAGATGAAGAATTATGTTAGACATCCAGTCACTCCAGCCTTTATACATTACATTTTTGTCTAACTATATTAGAAACATTTTTTATTTTGCACAGCCTATTTATTTACCCAGTTTTCATTTTTATACTGAACTGTTTCTTTAAAGGGGTTTTTCACTTTTGGGATAACTTTTAGTATGATGTAGAGAGTGATATTCTGAGACAATTTATAATTGGTTTTAATTTTTTATTATGTAAAGTTTTTGAGTTATTTAGCTTTTTATTCAGCAGCTCTTAAATTTGAATTTTAAAGTGGACCTGTCACCTACACATAAAACGCTGCATAATGAAAGTCCTTTGCAAATTAAATATGAAACCCCCAAAATTTTTTTCATTAAAACATCCATACCTGTTATAAAGGTGTTTAAATATCTAAACTGTCAATCAAATATTACCTGCCCCGCCTCTATGCCCGTGGCATAGAGGAGAGGCAGTCAATTACTTTCACTTTCCATTCAGCACTTCCTACATGTCACTGCTCTCCCCACATTCCCCCTTCCCTCCTCAGGCTCTATAATTGTGTAGGGCACTGCACATGGACATTAGGTCCCCCATTCTGGTGCATACACAAGATTTTGGGGTGATACACAATTTCCCTTAATAACCGTGTCCACAAAATGGGTGCTGCCTGCTTGCTGTGATTGTATAATTCCAAGACAGAAGGAAACAAAATTTAAATAATAAATACAGTGTAAGTAACGTTTATTTTGCTCAACTAACATGATAGAAAAGAATTTGAAATTATTTCTTAGGGTGACAGGTCCCCTTTAAGCAATCTGGTAGCTAGGGTCCAAATTACCCTAGCAACCATGCATTGATTTGAATAAGAGAGTGGAATATGAATAGGAGAGGCCTGAATAGAAAGATGAGTAATACAAATTAGCAATAACAATAAATAACTATAAAACTATAAAAAAAAAATAATGAAAACCAATTGAAATGTTGCTTATAAATAGTCATTCTATAACATACTTAAAGTTACCTTAAAGGTGAACCACCCCTTTAAGACTAATCTTGTATGTAAAATGTGTATCCATGCATGTGTTAGAAAATATGTTTGACCCCTTACACCACAGCTGCAGCTTAAATGAGACTGATAAAGTAATGACGTGTACATATTAGGTGAGGATAGCAAGCACGGATGACGTCTTCCTGATACATAGCAAAACCATTGTATTACATAGTACCATACAACACCATTGTACTCGTGATATCACCCACTTCCCTTCCCCCCCCAGCAGCGCTTCAGCAGAAAAATGGGAAGGTAACCCTGTTCGATACGAGAGTAGCACTCAATAGTTAAAAATCCCACTACAACAACTTCAGTTACATTGAGTTGGAAAATCAATAGTTTATCTAAAAGCAGTTCCATCCTAAAGTGCTGGCTCTTTCTGAAATCACATGACTAGGCAAAATGACCTGAGATGCACCTACACACCAATATTACAGCTAATTACACTTATTGGTTCAGGGATGAAATTTTACATGTAGAGTAATTATTTGCAAACAGTGTAATTTAAAAATAAAAACGACACCATAAAATCATGACAGAATCCCATAGTATGACCCAGAGAGTGATATTCTAAGACAAGGGTAGGGAACCTCCGGCTCCAGAGCCTCATGCGGCTCTTCATCCTGCTTGCTGCGGCTCAGTCTTGCGGCTGTCGGATTTTCAAATAAGATGATTATTAACTATAAGAATATTCAGGTTTATTAAGGATAACGTATGATTATTTTACATATTTATAATACATATTCATGATTGATATTATGCATATTTGATTAGTCATATAGTGTTGAGTAATGAATGTTATATTTTGTTTTATATAAATTAATGTTTAGTTGGTAAGAAACTTCTGCTCTGAAAAGGATGTTTTATCAGACTCCTAACACAGGTGTATAGCCTTTGTGCTTAAAACAAATCTCAAAGGTTGTATAATCCTTGGTGTCTGTGTGAATAAGATGAGAACACCTTGAAGGATTTTACAAACTATCCACAGTATAGAGCACACCTGTTTGAGAAGGTAATAATTAATCAAAGACCAGACCAATTTTGAATGGCTAGTGTGTTCACATGTATATTGTATGTGTACTGAAGGTATTAAGGAATTACACAGCATTGTTCTAGTCTGAAGCAATGTCAACAATAATGTGTAACATCAAATTAAGAAAGGTCAAAGGCTATTATGTATTTTTTTAGATATTTTTAGGTCACAATGTTTGAAGCAGTAGTGCCATCTACAGGTAGTGTAGGACATCACGCCCAGGGGTAAATGATTGACATTTTACAAAATATTTAGATTAGATGGTGATAGTTTAACTTTTGGAGACTACCCTCCAATTCCAATTGGTTAGTTAATTAATCCCAGGGGTTGAGTTTTAGACAGAAAGGAGGGATAAATTAGGAGACACTGGGATACTAAAAGTAATTAAAAAAAGAGAAAAAGGAAAAAGAAACTAAAGAGGATAAGAAAAGGAGGGCTGACTGAAGAAGAAAAACTCTACATCTGAAAGAAAGAGAAGGAAAGAAATCTAAAACTACTTGGAGACTCTCCACTATAAGAAGACTCATTCTTCAACTAAAAAGAAAAGGACCAGTGGATTTTAAAGATCTAGAAAGTGAGATCAGGGTGACATCACAGGCCAGTGAAAACTCTACATCTGGTAAATATAAATTTTTGTTATACTTTTTCTCGATTAAGTTGTATGCTTGGATATTTATTATTCCTATGTGTATTATAGTCATACCCTAAACATTGATTTTCCCAGAATTGCAAACTGGGAATAATCTGTTTAATTTGGGTCCATTTTATTTTTCATTAATATATATATATATATATATATATATATATATATATGATATCCAAGTTAACGATTTAATGGGGAAATAGGAAAATTTAAGGACAGAATTCCTTAGCAAATCAGAATCAGTCACATATTCCTCCTTTGATTCCAATACCTTAGTATTAATAAGAGTGTATATTGTCTTGTGGATGCTCGCCATATTAATGATTTTGGTCTTATCAATTAATATCTGTTGATAAATTTTATCTTGTGTTTATATCAAGAAGTATTTGGTGAATTTTAAAAGAAGTGATAATTTGATTTGTTATTATTATATATAAATAAATTAATTATTTTGTTAAATAGTTGTCCTGATTTTTCACCCTTTGTACCAATTGATTGGGAAAGCTCGATATCGAATTCAGAGTTGGGCATATGTTATTTAAGACTCCTCCTGTTTATTACTTATAAGGAGCCTTAAATTCTTTTAAATAATTTTATATAATTTCATTAAATATTCGCACAAATAGCCCGACACGGCTTTGCCTGTCAGGTCGTATTTACAGCCCTCGCACCTGCTGGTGGCTTCTTGAGTGTGCGACCGTGGTAAGCACACTCAAGAAGCTTCCAGCAGGTGCGAGGGCTGTATAGACGTCCCAGGAGTGGCAAGACTGAGCCACAGCAAGATGATTCATCATGGTCCTTACCGCGGTCACACACTCAAGACAAGAGAGAGACGATCAGCATGGAGCTTCAGAAACAGAAGTCACATTAAACAGATGAGAACACTGGCATTTAATAGGGCTATTCAGTGTTTAATTTATTTCAAAGTAGCCCTGCATATACACAATGCACTTCTGTTTGTTGTATTATGTTGTTGTAACAGTTAAAATTAAAAAAAGGTTAAAAAAGTTTATAAGCTGTGTTATGTTGTGCGGCTCCAGACTATTTTTCTTTAGTGGGAGAGGGGCAAAATGGCTCTTTTAATAATAAAGGTTGCTGACCCCTGTTCTAAGACAATTTGCAATTGGTCTTCATTTTTTATTATTTGTGGCTTTTTAATTACTTAGCATTTTGTTCAACTCTCCAGTTTGGAATTTCAGCATTGATCTGGTTGCTAGGGTCTAAATTCCCTTAGTAACCAGGCATTGGTGTCAGAAGGCATATCATTCAAAAACTATACTAAATAAAAAATGAAGACCAATTGAAATGTTGCTAAGAATTTGTCCATTCTAATAAAATGTAACATAAAGGTGTACTACCCCTTGCAACTTTTTGTCTCATCCCCCATCCTGTGACACATAGAACATTTATAGAATAGGTAACTGTGCCACCTTTTGTGAAGCTGCAGCAAGGGGTTAACAATTGGAGGTTTTAGGAGGTTTTAGAATCCTCAAAGTCCTCAAATTAGCTTAGGTAGGTTACGAGGTATGTGCCAGTGCACTGTGCACAGTTGGGACATGGAGTTGTGGCACTGTGCTGATGCTGCTGAACTGATGTGATGATCGCACTTGCAGGGCCATGGTCAGTACTACCTACTACCAGTCCAGAATGCGCTCCATGATCGGTAGCCTGTCAGTCGAGAGCCACACCTAATTATGCATGCGGGGGGACAGCTTTACGTTGGCTGCTTACTGCCTGCCTCCTGGACCCTGCCTGTAACGTAGAATTTACGTGCAGGACGCAAGGCTGGGTCACGTGACGTGCAAGACGACGCGCAGGATCATCAGCATCTCTGGGCCGAACGCGGAAGCAAATGGATGGACACAGGCAGCGGGAGGTGGTGGGCCGATTTAGTGAGGCCCACCCCGCTTACTTAACCCGGACCACACAGTACAAATATAATTATTTTATTAAGCCAGCACAAGTTTTAACCAAAGTAAGGGCCCACCAAGGCCGGGGCCCACCGGGTTTTTTCCCGGTACCCCGGCAGGCCAGTCCGACCCTGTACTGATCCCCAACTAAAGGTCTACTGGTAGATTCCGATCTACCTTTTGGGACAACCTCTAAACATTTTGGGGGCCTGAAAAATTATTTGCGGTAGGGCCCAGTAATAACTAGCTACACTGAATCAAGACAAAAATAGTATATGTTATAGATAAGGCAATGTTTATCATTTGCTCTATAAATATATGCACATGACTCCACCTGTTCACCTTCATTCTGCTGGCTCTCTGTGAAGCACTTGCTGCTCTGGAAAGGGTGGAGCATACAGATATCCATGGATGATTATGTATTATGGGATTGTTATCCAGAATGCTCAGAACCTGGAGTTTTCCTGATAATGGATATTTCTGTAATTTGGATCTTCAGACCTTAGGATGGTTTTGCTTCCAATAAGGATTAATTATATCTTAGTTGGGATCTAGTACAAGCTGCTGTTTTATTATTACAGAGAAAAATGAAATAATTTTTAGCCAAGATTGGACCCTCCTTTTAGACAAAACTAGAAAAATGGAAGAGAGCACGCTATAACCCACGAAAAAACACAAAAAACGGTCATATATGGTCTCCCTGGATAGACTAAAAACTAAATAACTGTTAACAGGTCAGACTGGGCTGGCCGGACACCAGGAAAAAGCCTGGTGGGCCCCCAGCTCTTGTGGGTCTCCCTGGCCCAGAGGAGCACCCTGCATGTCAGAAGTTTTTCCTGCCGTGACTGGAACACAGTGCTTGTGCGAATCAGTCCGACCCTGACCATTTATGAGCAACAATTATTTTAACCCTTTCCCTGCCACCCAATTTGTCCTAAATCCGAACATCTACTGCCAAGCAGTTTTTAGACATTTTGTACTCTTTCACTTTAAGGGCCTTTCCTGGGGGGGGGGGGGTTAGTTTACCCAAGAAAACAATATATTGTTTTTTTCAGGACAACCTGAGCTTTCAAAATATGCTAGATGGTGTAATTCCATTTGTGTAAAAAGATATAGGCGTCTTAGTGTCTAATAAAATGAAAAACAATCATATTTCACATAGTACAATCACATATATCAGAAACATAATTTAAGTTCTAGGTCTCCTGAACACACCAATATATATAAAGTTTATTGAGATTTCTCACTTGTATAGATAAAAATCTCTAAGCAGTACACTACCAAATTTCCAAAGCACCGCTCCACAAAACGGCATACTTCTGATTTCAAGGCCAAACACTCCACTAACAGTAGGTTTACCCTAGAAAACTAAGCTTTATTAGAGCAGATACTGGCAAATCAAAAATGGGTAAATATATCTATCTACACCAAACTACCAAGTTACAATTCTTTCCTAAATTTATAAAAAAAAAATTTTAAACTTTGTATTTATTAAAGCTTTACAAAAAAAACGTGATAGAATGTGTTTCTCACATTTGTTCAATAAGACAAGAATAAAGAACATTTTGACATACATTCTCAGCTTGGTTATTTTATGCAGTTAGATACTGTATTAACATATTCAAATATTATTAGAACTATATAGTGGGAAAGGGGAAGAGAAAACTGGGGGGGGGAGTTTTGGTGGTTGAAGCATTATACCTGTCTATGTAACAAACCTTCTCTATATAGCCAAATATTCCACACTTCTTTGAATTGATTTAATCTATTATTCATTAGGGCAGTAAGTTTCTCCATTTCAATAGTCCACCACATCTTGTTTCGTATCTCCTGCATCGTTGGAGGGGGACTGTTCCATTTTTAGATTTTTTATCAGGCCCCTTGTTGTTTAACATAATTAAACACACAATTTGTGTTCAGGCCTCCGTAGTAATAAGGCTAATCACGGGTCCGATGGTATTGATGTAGCCAAAGTATCGTTTATTGTCTTGAATATGTCCTTCCATAATCGTTTAATCATTGGGCATGTCCACCACATATACATTTCATCTGCAATTTCTCCGAATCCTTTCGGACATAAATTCATATATGAAACCATTTATTTAGCTTTTGGGGTGTATAATACCAATCGTGGTATACTTTATATGCATTTTCTTTTATGCATGTGTTGATTGAAGCTTTTGCCATAGTTCTATGTATTTTCTCCCATTCTTCTTCCTCTAGAGCAAGGGTAGGGAACCTCCGGCTCCAGAGCCTCATGCGGCTCTTCATCCTGCTTGCTGCGGCTCAGTCTTGCGGCTGTCGGATTTTCAAATAAGATGATTATTAACTATAAGAATATTCAGGTTTATTAAGGATAACGTATGATTATTTTACTCAATAGAATACATATTCATGATTGATATTATGCATATTTGATTAGTCATATAGTGTTGAGTAATGAATGTTATATTTTGTTTTATATAAATTAATGTTTAGTTGGTAAGAAACTTCTGCTCTGAAAAGGATGTTTTATCAGACTCCTAACACAGGTGTATAGCCTTTGTGCTTAAAACAAATCTCAAAGGTTGTATAATCCTTGGTGTCTGTGTGAATAAGATGAGAACACCTTGAAGGATTTTACAAACTATCCACAGTATAGAGCACACCTGTTTGAGAAGGTAATAATTAATCAAAGACCAGACCAATTTTGAATGGCTAGTGTGTTCACATGTATATTGTATGTGTACTGAAGGTATTAAGGAATTACACAGCATTGTTCTAGTCTGAAGCAATGTCAACAATAATGTGTAACATCAAATTAAGAAAGGTCAAAGGCTATTATGTATTTTTTTAGATATTTTTAGGTCACAATGTTTGAAGCAGTAGTGCCATCTACAGGTAGTGTAGGACATCACGCCCAGGGGTAAATGATTGACATTTTACAAAATATTTAGATTAGATGGTGATAGTTTAACTTTTGGAGACTACCCTCCAATTCCAATTGGTTAGTTAATTAATCCCAGGGGTTGAGTTTTAGACAGAAAGGAGGGATAAATTAGGAGACACTGGGATACTAAAAGTAATTAAAAAAAGAGAAAAAGGAAAAAGAAACTAAAGAGGATAAGAAAAGGAGGGCTGACTGAAGAAGAAAAACTCTACATCTGAAAGAAAGAGAAGGAAAGAAATCTAAAACTACTTGGAGACTCTCCACTATAAGAAGACTCATTCTTCAACTAAAAAGAAAAGGACCAGTGGATTTTAAAGATCTAGAAAGTGAGATCAGGGTGACATCACAGGCCAGTGAAAACTCTACATCTGGTAAATATAAATTTTTGTTATACTTTTTCTCGATTAAGTTGTATGCTTGGATATTTATTATTCCTATGTGTATTATAGTCATACCCTAAACATTGATTTTCCCAGAATTGCAAACTGGGAATAATCTGTTTAATTTGGGTCCATTTTATTTTTCATTAATATATATATATATATATATATATATATATATATATATGATATCCAAGTTAACGATTTAATGGGGAAATAGGAAAATTTAAGGACAGAATTCCTTAGCAAATCAGAATCAGTCACATATTCCTCCTTTGATTCCAATACCTTAGTATTAATAAGAGTGTATATTGTCTTGTGGATGCTCGCCATATTAATGATTTTGGTCTTATCAATTAATATCTGTTGATAAATTTTATCTTGTGTTTATATCAAGAAGTATTTGGTGAATTTTAAAAGAAGTGATAATTTGATTTGTTATTATTATATATAAATAAATTAATTATTTTGTTAAATAGTTGTCCTGATTTTTCACCCTTTGTACCAATTGATTGGGAAAGCTCGATATCGAATTCAGAGTTGGGCATATGTTATTTAAGACTCCTCCTGTTTATTACTTATAAGGAGCCTTAAATTCTTTTAAATAATTTTATATAATTTCATTAAATATTCGCACAAATAGCCCGACACGGCTTTGCCTGTCAGGTCGTATTTACAGCCCTCGCACCTGCTGGTGGCTTCTTGAGTGTGCGACCGTGGTAAGCACACTCAAGAAGCTTCCAGCAGGTGCGAGGGCTGTATAGACGTCCCAGGAGTGGCAAGACTGAGCCACAGCAAGATGATTCATCATGGTCCTTACCGCGGTCACACACTCAAGACAAGAGAGAGACGATCAGCATGGAGCTTCAGAAACAGAAGTCACATTAAACAGATGAGAACACTGGCATTTAATAGGGCTATTCAGTGTTTAATTTATTTCAAAGTAGCCCTGCATATACACAATGCACTTCTGTTTGTTGTATTATGTTGTTGTAACAGTTAAAATTAAAAAAAGGTTAAAAAAGTTTATAAGCTGTGTTATGTTGTGCGGCTCCAGACTATTTTTCTTTAGTGGGAGAGGGGCAAAATGGCTCTTTTAATAATAAAGGTTGCTGACCCCTGCTCTAGAGAGTCTACTAATCTTTGCTCCCATTTGAGCATAGCCTTAGTTTTTCCTTTTGGGTAAATAGTTTCCATGAGTTCGGTGTAAAGCAAACTGATTTTATGTTTGCGATGAGGTATTAGGGTATTTCTGCCCCAGTACTCTTACTATGTAATGAGATATCTGTTGAAATCTGTAGTGTTCTTTTAATGGTATTTGATATTGTATTTGGAGAGTATCCCATGTTATTAGCTTAGAGTCACGAAACATGTCTTGTACCTTTGTGATTCCGTTGGCTGTCCATCATGCAAATGATGATGAGTTCATCCCCGGAGGGAAAGCAGGATTGTGTAACAAAGGTGTGAGTGGGGAGGACAATTTATGTGGATACAAGGCAGATTTCACTTTGTCCCATGTATTGACTGAATACTTAATGAAAATGTTGTTCATATTTCTTCTGGGCCTGTGTTTGTTTTCTAACCATAAAAGATCCGCTGCTTTATGAGGGGCGGGTAAATTGGTTTTCAAGTTCCACCCATCTGTCATTATTGGAAGTCGAGCTATTTGCACTAATATAGCTGCTATCCTATAGTTTTCTAGATGTGGGAAGGCTAGACCCCCTCTAGTGTTAGATTGATAGCATATGTTTTTATTCATTCCATGTTTCTTCTGTTGCCAAATGAAGTCCAGCATTTGTTGTTGTAGTTTTTCAAGATCTTTCTTAGGAGGAGGCACTGGTAAAGCTCTAAACAGGTATAAAAGCTTAGGAAGCAGGTTCATTTTAATAGAACATATTCTACCCAGCCATGATATTGGCGTTTTATGCCACCCTTGTAAGTCTTTGCGTAATGATAATATCAAGTGGGTGTAGTTAATTTCTGATGTTTGTCTAGTCGTATAGGGGATCCTTACTCCTAGGTATTTAAGTCCTTTTTTGGAATTCAAAATTTAGTTTGAGAAGTTTCTGTGAATGTTTATCGAGAGTAAGATTGAGAGCCTCCGATTTAGTATTGCTTATTTTGAAACCTGATACTAATACAAATTCTTGTATTTCTTTATATAGGTTGGGTAATGTAGTCTGAGGTCTAGTTATCGAGAATATAGTGTCATCAGCAAATAGCGCTACCTTATATGTACAGGATCCTATTGTTATCCCTCAAATATTGGGGTAAAAAAAAACACAAATTGGTAAAATGAAAAAGTAAAAAAATAAAAAATCCCTCTTTGTGTGTACACTACTAAAAGTAGTAGTTGTGACAGTGTGTAAGTGTGTAATCGAAGCACTGTCTCTTTAAAAAAACTTTCACTTCGACACTTCGCTGAATTGCTATGTTAGCCTATGGGGACCTCCTAGAACCTATAGTCAGTATTTGGCTAAGTTTTGAGAAGTCAAAGGATTTTTTTGTAAAATCGTACGATGAAATCGTTCGAATCATTCAATTCAAAGTACGATCGTACGATCTTAAAAATCCTTCGACTTCGAATGTCGGACTAGCCTATTCGATGGTCGAATTTCGAAGTTTTTTTCACTTCGAAATTCGACCCTTGATAAATCTGCCCCCAAATGTTATTTTTTCTGTATAACGGGTTTCCGGATAACTGATCCCATACTTGTATTCTATTTAGCTGAATGTTTATTTTTCAGCATTTCCAAAAGGTTATCCCTCACCAGTTTGACAGCTGCCCAGATAAACTCATTCTGAAGGCATATCAAGTCAAGTACAACCCTAAAAGAATGAAACGGTAAGGAGGCATGCTTGGCTTTGTGTGGTGGGGTTTCTCACTAACCAGCCTATAGGTTACATTTTTAAAGCTCAGGAATTTAATAAACAGGTCAGTGTAAAAATAAAAACTGGGTAAATAGGCTGTGCAAAATAAAATATTCCAATATAGTTAGTTACCCAAAAATGTAATGTATAAAGGCTGGAGTGACTGGATCTCTAACAGAACAGAACACTACTTCCTGCTTGTCAGCTCTCTTCTTTCCACTGATTGGTTACCAGGCAGTAAGTCAATGAGTGTCCGAATAATTTTTTTCTGGCGAATTGTCAGCGCAGTTTCGCAAATTAATTTGCTTGTGGCGTAACGTGGAAATTTACCGCAAATCCGTGTCTGGCACTAGTTATGACCCATTTGCCCCCCTCAAATAATTGGTTAGTGCCTGGTAACCAATCAGTGGAAACCAAGAGAGCTGAAAAGCAGGAAGTAGTGTTCTGGCTATTATGTTACACATCCAGTCACTCCAGCCTTTATACATTACATTTTTGGCTAACTAACTATATTACAAAGAGTTTTTAATTTACACAGCCTATTTAATTTTTACAGTGGACAATTCCTTTAATTAACATTATTATTGAACTAGAGTGCATTGCAATAAGGTTGACTATTCACAAAGGTAGTTGCATCTTTAAAAGCTACTCTGTTCTTGTTCCTTGTGCAAAAATGCTAGTTACGCCTGCTTTACTGCATACCGTGCATAGTACAGGACATAAAGGGACCCTGGAATAAAAGCTTGTCTTGAGGGGGGCATTATGTTCAGGGTTTCACTTGCATGTTGTGCCCACATCCAACTTGTACCTAATACATTGCACCAGCAGTGTCCACATTGGATTGGTAAATAAGGTTAAAGTTTCAGTGCATGCACTCATTACAAGGGTGGTTGACATTACAAGGGTGGTTGACAAGTTAACTTTTATTATCTTAGAGAATGTCTAGTTATAAGCAACTTTTCAATTGGTCTTCATTATTTATTTGTTTTTTGGTTTTTGAATTATTTGCTTTTTTCTTCTGACTCCAGCTTTCAAATGGGGATCACTGACCCATCTAAAAAACAAATGCTCTTTAAGGCTACACATTTATTGTTATTTCTGCTTTTTATTACTCATCTTTCTAGTTAGGCCCTCTAATATTCGAGCACTCCAAAATTAGTTACTAAGCAAAGTCTCCAATAATTAACACTGGGCTGAAAAGTCAGGGTGTCCACAAGAATCGATATAGACATATCTACAGAAAAATAGCTTAACCCCTAACTAAAGGCCCCTGGATAATATGAAATAATTATATAATCAATAAGTAAATAAAAAGGCAATATTTATTCACAACCATGCCCCTAAACACATTAAAACCAATTAAGATATAAGGTAAAACACGTGGGAGAAGGGATCCCTCTCAGATAGTTACTTAATCACACAATCCGATATATATAAATGAGTGAGAAAAGTGTGTGCACGACTATATATATATATATATATATATATATATATATATATATATATATATATATATATATATATATACATATATATATGCAGGCTAAGCAACATCTGCATAAAATACATACAAAATGGAAATAAGTCTAAGCATGACATATGCAATAACGTTGAGCATCTGTTTTCATAAATGTGCAAGATATCACAAAACTTTAGGATGAAGAATCGCATGCAGATTTTAGTGGGACATTTGCGAATTTATTAGCCGGCGGCGAAATGTGGAAATTTTCTGAAAATTCGTGACAGGCGAATTTATTCGCTGATTCATTCATATGAAGAGTCCCAATGGATCAATAATAAATAAGAAAAAGACAATGCATTCATTATAAACCCTCAGCATGTTAGCATATCTACAGACTATATTACCCCTAATAAATTCGTGAAGTCAAAATAATAAAGTAATGATACAAAATTGTAAAAGTAAAAAATTATGAAACAAAAACAGAAAGAAAATTCAAAAACAAAAACAGTGATTTTGGGCCATATAATACATATGCATCTTATATTCCTGTCTCTTATTCAAATCAATTGGTGGGGTAATTTGAACCCTAGCAACCAGATTGCTGAAATTGCAAACTGGAGAGCTGCCGTGTAAAAAAACGAAATAACTAAATAACCACAAATAATAAAAAATTAAAACCAATAGCAAATTGTCTCAGAATATCACTCTCTGTTTAACACTAAAAGTTAACTCAAAGGTGAGCAACCCCTTTAAGCATATGAGGGTTAATACTGAAAGTAATATACATTTCATACAGGAACAAGTTAATGCTACATTGCCTATCCATTTCTTTTTCAGACTGGAAAAAGAATATGCTGCCATTAAAAGCAAAGAGATGGAGGAACAAATTGAAATCAAGGTTAGTACCTTTTTTTTGTAAAGGACTCCCTACTGTTTAACTGGAACAGAATACTTCCCACCTTCCCATGAAAGTAATGAAAACAATATGGCAACCTTTTTATCTGAGCTCTCACCTTCTCCACACAGCGACTGCGCACAGAAAACAGACTTTTGAAGCAACGTATCGAAACATTAGAGAAGGTGAGAAACATCCTATCCTTTCATATCATACCATTACCTGCTTCACAGGCTCTCATCTTGTCATTTTCTAGTTCTACTCAATTTTTTGGCGTGTACACCTGCGGGCCAATAATACCAGGAAAGGAAAATGCCTCATGTATTTCCACCTCATTAGAAAATTCCACATAAAAGGGGAACTATTGTGAAAATGAAAATTTAATATAAGCTAAATACAATCAATTAAATATTCTGCATTGTTTCTGAAATAATCATGTTTATCTTCACTATTCCTCTCTCAGCATCTGTTTCTCTTCATTCTGTCTTCATTCAGGAGTTGGGTGTCAGATGAATGATCCAGTATATTTTATAGGGGGACTCCTTTTGCCTAGAAGATGTATTAGAGCTTACTCTATTAAAATCACAAGACATCATGTCTCTCAACATGCAGAATTTGTGCAGAAGACAGTTGTTTTGTTAGATTTTGTTTGTACTGTTATTTGAGTGAGCTCTAATATACTCCGTAATTGGCTCACCACTGTAGGTTTTATACTATTATATTAATAATTATATACCTCAACCCTCTTACTAGGGTTCTGGTTCTTTTCAGCAAGCAAACAAAGACTCCACGCCAAAAAGCGTATATTAAAGAGATTATATGATAAATCAATGGCTTGTTATACATAATTTATTACATATAGACTAAAACAATAATTACAATATTTACAGTTAAAAGTTATACAAGTGTACATTATTGTTACCAAAAAGGCAGGGGAATAGAGGTCAGCTTCATCATGGCTTCCCTCTGGTCCGTAGTCCTCACATGCTGACTTGTCCCAAGTTCCTCCGTCTCTCCTCCCAAGCTGCTCTCTTCTCCAGCTGCCAGCTGCTTCCTTCTCCAGCCACTCTTCTTCTGTCCAGGGTTCTTTTATCCTGGTTTCTAACCTGCCCCCACAGCAGCCCTCCAAACTGAAAAAATGCTGAGATAAACCCCTAACTTGCCTACATCCCGTTGAGCAAGTTTTCTCGCATACAATAAATTGATTTATAATCCTCACAGCAAACATTTTTGTTTTAGTAGTCACAGGAAACCCTTTGTTATGATAATTGAGGTTTCATGTAAGTTCCCTGGACAACTGCTTTCCTAGCAAGAATAAAATCAAGATGACAATTTCTTACGCTTGTCAAAGTCAAAAGTCAACTTTATTGTCATCTCATACAGTGAGACGAGATGACGTGGCTCCAGCTAGTACAGATCACAAAAAGGCACTTAAAAATACACAATAAATATGTAAACATGAAATGTGCAATATATAGGCAGAAATTTGATATATACATGTGTAAACCTTTAGAATTGTGCAAATAAATTAACAGTTCACAAAGTTAAGTTCACAGTTCAGGTGTGTCTGGAATGTAGTGGGAGGCCAGGCAGTGAGTTGAGGAGTCTGATAGCTTGCAGAAAAAAGCTTTCGCGCAGCCTGGTTGCTTTTATACTGCGAAATCGTCTGCCGAATGGGAGCAGCGTGAACAGTCCGTGTGAGGGGTTTGTGGAGTCCAGTGCAATGCAGGAGGCCTTTCTTACACAGCCCTTGTGGAAGACGTCCTACGGTGATGGAAGAGCCGCTCCAATGATGTTGCCAGCTGCTCTGACAGTCCGCTGTAGACTTTTCCGGTCAGCAGAGCTGGCACTACTGTACCAGATGGAGATGCAGCTCGTCAGGACGCTCTCTATGGTGCCCCTGTAGAACACTGTGAGGGTGGGAGGCGGAAGGCTTGCCCGTTTCAGTCATCTTAGGAAGTGAAGACGCTGCTGCTTTTTGGTGATGGAGGCGGTGTTGGTGGTCCAGGTGAGGTCATCAGAGATGTGGACTCCCAGGAATTTGGTGTTCTTTACTGTCTCTACTATGGAGCCGTTGATGTTGAGTGGTGTGTGAGCAGGGAGAGTTCTCCTGAAGTCGAAGATCATCTCTTTCGTTTTATCCACATTCAGTGACAGGTTGTTCTCACTGCACCACCCTGCCAGCTGCTGAACCTCATCTCTGTACGCCGACTCGTCGTTGTGGTTGATGAGCCCCACCACAGTTGTGTCATCAGCGAACTTGATGATGTGGTTCGAGCTGTGTCTAGCTATGCAGTCATGTGTCAGCAATGTGAGAAAGCAGGCTGAGAACACATCCTTGAGGAGCTCCTGTGCTCAATCTGATGGTGCTGGAAACCTTGTCGCCGATACGAACAGACTGAGGCCTCTCTGACAGAAAGTCCAAGATCCAATTGCACAAAGAGGTACTCAATCCCAGCTCTCTTAGTTTCCCACTCAGCTTTTGAGGGATGATGGTATTGAATGCTGAGCTAAAGTCTATAAACAGCATTCTCACATAACTGTCTTTCTTGTCCAGATGAGTTAGTGAGAGGTGGAGTACAGAAGATATGGCATCCTCAGTTGACCTGTTTGGCCGATATGCAAATTGTAGTGGGTCCAGTGAGCAGGGGAGGGTGCTCTAGATGTGTGCCATCACAAGTCTCTCAAAGCATTTCATGATGGCCGTGGGTAGACAGATGACTTGGTCGGTGAGAGGAGGTGTGGCTTTCCTCACAGGCTCTTTGTTTAGTGCGTCAAACCGTGCGTAGAACTTGTTCAGTTCCTCTGGGAGTGTGGCGCCTTCGTCTCTGCTGCTCCGCGCAGGCTTGTACTGTGTGACAGCCTGAATGCCTTGCCATAAGTTGCGCGAGTCTTTTGAGTTGTCTAAATGATTTTGAATCTTCAGTGTGTACTCCTGCTTTGCTTGTCGGATGGTTCGAGAGAGGTTGGCCCTGGCTATTTTAAGAGCAACTCTGCCCCTGATCGGAAAGCGGCATCTCTCTCTCTTAGCTGTGCACGAACTTTTGCTGTAAACCAGGGTTTTTCGTTGGCTCTCGTGGTGACAGTTTTGGAGACAGTAACATCCTCAATGCATTTGTTGATGTAGCAGGTCACAGAGTCTGTGTACTCCTCCAAGTTGATGGAGCCATTGTGGGTAGCAGCCTCCCTGAACATGTTCCAAGCTAGTAAAGGAAGCCCCCCCCCCTATAAGATACATTGGATCCAACTGCCAATGACTATCTGACACCTAACTGCTGCATGAAGACAGAATGAAGAGAAACAGATGCTTTAGAGGGGAATAGTGAAGATAAACTTAATTATTTCAGAAACTATGCAGATTTTTTTAATTGATTGTATTTAGAAAGTTTCTTACTTCAGTATGAGGAAGCTTATATTAAATTTTCATTTTGGATAGTTCCCCTTTAATAAAATGCTTTCTAATGTAATCTATGTTACAGGGCAACCCTTTCTCAGGCTTTGCCCAGTGTCTCCTATATAGGATTTATGCATTTAGTGCATTGTATTAAGTACACCACATTGGAAGAAGAACAGTTGTAGTAACCATGGATGCTGTATTCCTCTAATGTGTCTGGAATTGGTATTTTGTCTGGTCAAGATGTGTGGGCAGGTTTTACATTGTTTTTTGCCACATGGATATGTTCCATTTTTGGTGGGTTGCAATAAGGCACTTCTTGTTATTAGTGACTTTAGGTTGGGAGGCTGTCTGAATGCTAGGAGTGGTGGGTCTGGGAATATGCTTTTGAGCCTTTTGTCCTTATGAAGTGTACCTTGTAGATCTCTGGCTATTTTTCTGAGGGTCCTTAGTTGTGGATTGTATGTGAGCGCTAGGGGAACCCGATTTATTTCAAGTTTTTATTTATATTGTAGAAGGTGAGTTCTGGGAATCCTGGTGGCTGCATGAATGTATTGATCTACAATCATTGGGTTGTAGCCCCTGTTGATGAAGTCTGCTTTGAGTGTTTTGAGGTGGTGGTTCCTTTCAGCGGTGTCCGAACATATACTATTGTATCGTAAAGCCTGGCTGTGGTCAGGGTGAAAGCTGTCATACATTAGATATAGGGATGTAGCGAACGTCGGAAAAAAAGTTCGCGAACATATTCGCGAACTTGCGTCAAAAATGCGAACGGTTCGCGAACGTCGCGAACCCCATAGACTTCAATGGGAAGGCGAATTTTAAAAGCTAAAAAAGACATTTCTGGCCAGAAAAATGATTTTAAAGTTGTTTAAAGGGTGCAACGACCTGGACAGTGGCATGCCAGAGGGGGATCAAGGGCAAAAATGTATCTGAAAAATACATTGTTGACACAGCGCTACGTTTTGTGCTGTAAAGGGCAGAAATCACACTACATTTCTAAACCTGTGTAATAAACTGTTTTAAAACGTCCAGCGTCTACATGTAAAGGTTACAGCCTGTTCACACGCAAAGACGAAACGCGGCGCTTACTGCAACGCAAAAAAACGCAAAGAGCTTTAATGAATGATACCGTCAAGTGAGCAAATAATAGTTGTTAATTACTAGTTGAGCTTGTCACCTCCAGGATGTTCGTCCTGTTGGTGGCAATATTTCTGTAGTGGTGTGTTTAGCAGTCACCGTGCTTGTGCGCACGTGCACGGTCAGGCAGAGGTAATTCAATGTACAGTGAAGTGAACCAAAAAACACTGATTCTGCAGTGTGGGCCCAGTTTTGGTCTACTTTATTGATCACCTGCGGTGACCATAAAAGATGCGATTTTGCCACTGTTGCAGAACCCTGAAAAATTAGGCATGTGTACTTTCCTGAAAAATTATGTTTTTTTTTGTCGCAGCCACTGAAGCACAGAGGCCAGAAAAAATATACCATATAAATGCTGAAAATATTAATTTTTTTTTGTCGCAGCCACTGCAGCACAGAGGCCAGAAAAAATATGCCATATAAATGCTGAGAAAATATAAAAAAAAATTGTCGCAGCCACTGAAGCACAGAGGCCAGAAAAAATATGCCATATAAATGCTGAAAATATTCATTTTTTTTTGTCGCAGCCACTGCAGCACAGAGGCCAGAAAAAATATGCCATATAAATGCTGAAAATATTCATTTTTTTTTGTCGCAGCCACTGAAGCACAGAGGCCAGAAACAATATGCCATATAAATGCTGAAAATATTCATTTTTTTTGTCACAGCCACTGAAGCACAGAGGCCAGAAAAAATATGCCATATAAATGCTGAAAATATTCATTTTTTTTGGTCGCAGCCACTGAAGCACAGAGGCCAGAAACAATATGCCATATAAATGCTGAAAATATTCATTTTTTTTTTGTCGCAGCCACTGAAGCACAGAGGCCAGAAACAATATGCCATATAAATGCTGAAAATATTCTTTTTTTTTTTTGTCGCAGCCACTGAAGCACAGAGGCCAGAAAAAATATGCCATATAAATGCTGAAAATATTCTTTTTTTTTTTTGTCGCAGCCACTGAAGCACAGAGGCCAGAAAAATATGCCATATAAATGCTGAAAATATTCATTTTTTTTGGTCGCAGCCACTGAAGCACAGAGGCCAGAAACAATATGCCATATAAATGCTGAAAATATTCTGTTTTTTTTTGTCACAGCCACTGAAGCACAGAGGCCAGAAAAAATATGCCATATAAATGCTGAAAATATTCATTTTTTTGGTTGCAGCCACTGAAGCACAGAGGCCAGAAAAACTCAGGATTTACCTGGATTCAAATGAAACCAGTAGGGTTTGCACCCTAGTTTGTAACGGTGGCGGAGGGAGGAGGACGCTAAAGGACAGCTGTGTGTGGAGTCATGAGGCGTGCAGAGAAGGACAGCTGCATGGGGAGTCAGAAACTCAGAACAAGTCTTCCGGCATGCAGTAACCCTCCGAGATCCACCCCTCATTCATTTTAATAAAGGTCAGGTAATCCACACTTTTGTGACCTAGGCAAGTTCTCTTCTCAGTTACAATCCCTCCTGCTGCACTGAAGGTCCTTTCTGAGAGGACACTTGAGGCGGGGCAAGACAAGAGGTTCATGGCAAATTGTGACAGCTCTGGCCACAGATCAAGCCTGCGCACCCAGTAGTCCAGGGGTTCATCGCTCCTCAGAGTGTCGATATCTGCAGTTAATGCCAGGTAGTCCGCTACCTGCCGGTCGAGGCGTTCTTTGAGGGTGGATCCAGAAGGGTTCTGGCGCTGCCTTGGACTGAAAAACATTTGCATGTCTGACGTTACAGAGTGGCCAAAGTGCTTTGTCCTTGCAGGTGCGCTCGTGGCAGGATTACTGGCACCTTTGCCCCTGGAATGTTGATGAGTTCCTGAAGTGACATCACCCTTAAAAGCATTGTACAACATGTTTTGCAGGCTGGTTTGTAAATGCAGCATCCTTTCGGACTTGTGGTACGTTGGTAACATTTCTGCCACTTTATGCTTGTACCGAGGGTCTAGTAGCGTTGCGACCCAGTACAGGTCCTTCTCCTTAAGCCTCTTGATACGAGGGTCCTTCAACAGGCATGACAGCATGAAAGACCCCATTCTCACAAGGTTGGATGCAGAGGTATCCATCTCCGCTTCCTCGTTATCAAGGACTGCATCATCCACGGTCTCCTCCCCCCAGCCACGTACAAGACCAGGGGTCCCCAAAAGGTCACCACCAGCCCCCTGGGAAGCCTGCTCCTGTTGGTCCTCCTCCTCCACAAAGCCACCTTCCTCCTCTGACTCCACTTCTGACACCTCTCCCTGCGTTGCAGCAGGTGCCTGGGTTCGTTCTGGTGATTCCGACTAGGGATGTAGCGAACGTCGGAAAAAAAGTTCGCGAACATATTCGCGAACTTGCGCAAAAATGCGAGCGGTTCGCGAACGGTTCGCGAACCCCATAGACTTCAATGGGAAGGCGAACTTTAACATCTAGAAAAGACATTTCTGGCCAGAAAAATGATTTTAAAGTTGTTTAAAGGGTGCAACGACCTGGACAGTGGCATGCCAGAGGGGGATCAAGGGCAAAAATGTATCTGAAAAATCTGCCTGTGTGTGCTTGGAAGAGATAGTGTAGGGGGAGAGCTGTTAGTGATTTCAGGGACAGATGATAGTAAGTTTGCTGGCTAGTAATCTGCTTGATACTGCTCTGTATTGGAGGGACAGAAGTCTGCAGGGATTTGAGGGACATTTTAGCTTAGGTAGCTTTGCTGGCTAGTAATCTACTGTTCTCTTTAAACAACTGCCATACGTTGACCTTGTAGGCATTGTTTGCCCAGTTTTTTTGGACGCAGCCACTGAAGCACAGTTGCCATAAAAAATATGCCATATAAATGCTGAAAATAGTAATTTTTCGCCATACGTTGACCTTGTAGACATTGTTTGCCCAGTTTTTTTGGTTGCAGCCACTGAAGCACAGTTGCCAGAAAAAATATGCCATATAAATGCTGAAAATAGTAATTTTTTGCCATATACGTTGAGTCAACGTATGGCAAAAAATGACTATTTTCAGCATTTATATGGCATATTTTTTCTGGCCTCTGTGCTTCAGTGGCTGCGGCCAAAAAAACTGGGCAAACAATGCCTAAAAGGTCAACTTATACACTACTACAGCGGTAGTAAATAAAAAAAAGTAAAATAAAAAAAAAATGAATATTAAAAAAAAAAATTAAAGTTGGTGCTGCTGAACTACTAGGAGCAGCAGATTAGCACACCAGTCCCACTCCCCAACACTGCTAGACTAATAGCACTGGGCTCTTATAGTAGTAGTAGTAGTAGTAGTAAAACAACAAAAAAATAAATAAAAGCAGTCCTTACAAGGACTACTGTTATTGCAGCAGTCAGCAGATGAGATCAGAAGCAGGACAGCTGCCCACTGCAGTAGAAGGTAGATTACTAGCCAGCAAAGCTACCTAAGCTTAAATGTCCCTCAAACCCCTGCAGACTTCTGTCCCTCCAATAACAGAGCAGTATCAAAATGATTACTAGCCAGCAAACTTTCAACTGTCCCTGAAATCACTAACAGGCAGCAGCTCTCTCCCTACACTATCTCTTCAGCACACACAGGCAGAGTGAAAAAACGCTGCAGGGCTTCGGTTTTTATAGGGAAGGGGAGTGGTCCAGGGGAGAGCTTCCTGATTGGCTGCCATGTACCTGCTGGTCTGGGGTGAGAGGGCAAAAAAAAGCGCCAACAATGGCGAACCCAAAATGGCGAACGTCGCGCGACGTTCGCGAACTTCCGGCGAGCGCGAACACCCGATGTTCGCGCGAACAAGTTCGCCGGCGAACAGTTCGCGACATCTCTAATTCCGACCAGAAATCGTGCGCTTCCTGCTCCTCGTCACGCTGGTCTACAGCCTCATCTGTCACTCGTCGCACGGCACGCTCCAGGAAGAAAGCAAAGGGTATTAGGTCGCTGATGGTGCCTTCGGTGCGACTGACCATATTTGTAACCTCTTCAAAAGGGCGCATGAGCCTGCAGGCATCGCGCATAAGCACCCAGTAACGGGGGAAAAAAATCTCCAGCTCTGCAGATCCAGTCCTACCACCCAGTTCAAACAGGTATTCGTTGACGGCTCTTTGTTGTTGCAGCAGACGTTCCAACATGAGGAGCGTCGAATTCCAGCGAGTCTGGCTGTCGCAAATCAAACGCCTGACTGGCATGTTGTACCGCTGCTGAATGTCAGCAAGGCGTGCCATGGCTGTGTAGGAACGTCTGAAATGGGCCGACACCTTCCTGGACTGCCTGAGAACGTCCTGGGTACTTCGAGACAAAACGTTGGACTATTAAATTCAGAACATGTGCCATGCAGGGCACATGTGTTAAATTGCCCAGTCTCAGTGCTGCCAACAGATTGCTTCCATTGTCACACACCACTTTTCCGATCTGCAGTTGGTGTGGGGTCAGCCACCGATCGGCCTGTGACTGCAGAGATGACAGGAGTACAGATCCGGTATGGTTTCTGCTTTCCAGGCACGTCATCCCCAAGACAGCATGACAACGGCGTACCTGGCACGTCGAATAGCCTAGGGGGAGCTGGGGGTGCACAGGTGTGGAGGAGGAGGACCCAGCAGCAGAGGAGGAAGAAGACGAGGTAGAGAGCGAAGGAGGAGTAGAGGTGGTGGCAGAACCGCGTGCAATCCGTGGCGGTGACACCAACTCCACTGTCGTTGTTGAGCCACACATTCCCTGCTTCCCAGCCATTACCAAGTTCACCCAGTGGGCAGTGTAGGTGACATACCTGCCCTGACCATGCTTGGAGGACCATGCATCAGTAGTCAAATGGACCTTTGGCCCAACACTAAGTGACAGAGATGCGGTGACTTGGCTCTGCACATGGTGGTACAGGTGTGGTATTCCCTTTTTTGAAAAAAAATTGCGGCTGGGTACCTTCCACTGCGGTGTCCCAATTGCTACAAATTTGCGGAAGGCCTCAGAGTCCACCAGCTGGTATGGTAAAAGCTGGCGGGCTAAGAATGCAGACAAGCCAGCTGTCAGACGCCGGGCAAGGGGGTGACTCGCAGACATTGGCTTCTTACGCTCAAACATGGCCCTCACAGAAACTTGGCTGGGGGCAGATGACTGGGAATGGGAACTGGTGGTCAAGGTGGAAGGCGGAGTGGAGGGTGGTTCAGACGGGTCAAGGACAGCAGAGGTAGAGCAGTAAGATGCTGGACCAGAAGGAGGGTGGCTTTTAGTTTGCCTGTTGACTTTGAGGTGTTGCTCCCAAAGTGCTTTGTGCTTGCCGTTCATGTGCCTTCGCATAGAAGTTGTACCTATGTGGCTGTTGGGCTTCCCAAGACTCAGTTTCTGACTGCACTCATTGCAAATTACAACACTTTTGTCAGAGGCACACACATTAAAAAAATCCCACACTGCTGACCTTTTTGAAGCTGGCAATCTGGCGGTAACAGTAGAAGTTGGCGGCAATGGCGGGTGCGTTGGCCGGCTGACCACAGGTGCCGATACATGTTGTTGCCCTACTGTTCCCTGCGAGCTGTCCTCCCTGCTTCTTCTAAGTCTTATTCTCCTCCTGCCTCTCTGACTCTCCGTCTCTCCATCTGAACTATCCTCCTCTTGCTCTCTTCTACTGGGCACCCACAAAACATCAATCTCCTCATCATCATTCTCCTCAGATGCATCAATTTCTTCTGACAGCTCACAGAAGGAAGCAGCAGCGGGGACCTCCTCATCACTCATTATGTCCATCTCTGTTGTGTTCTCTGCCAGAATTAAATCTGGTGTAACGTCCTCATCTCCTTCATCTTCTTCTGCCAATAATGGTTGCGCATCACACAGTTCAAGAAACTCATGTGAAAATAACTACTCTGACTCCAGTGAAGAAGGGGCGCCGGTGGTGGAGGAAGTGTTACGTGGGGTGGCCATAGCAGTGGAGGATGAGGATGTTGTGGTAAAGTTAGAAACGGTAGAGGATGGGGTGTGCTGTGTAAGCCAGTCAACTACCTCTTCAGCATTTTGGGAGTTCAGGGTCATTGCCTTTTTAAAACTGGGCAATTTCCTAGGGCCACAGGATAGCATAGCAGCACGGCCCCTAGTGCCTCTGCGTGGCGGCCTGCCTTTGCCTGGCATTATTTTTAAAACAACAACTCAGGTGGTGTTTCTGGAGACGGTATTATTATTGATATTTAGACAGTATGTGAACAAGCTCACACAGCTAGGTGGCAGTTGTTTGAAAATGAAGAACACACTGGGCAAACATTGAAACAATGCCCTACTACAGCAGTGGATACGGAATATATTATTGCTGCTTGAAAAACGTCACTCAGGTGGTGTTTCTGGAGAGAGACGGTATTATTATTGATATTTAGACAGAATGTGAACAAGCTCACACAGCTAGATGGCAGTTGTTTGAAAATGAAGAACACACTGGGCAAACAATGCCTACAAGGTCAACGTATACACTACTACAGCAGTGGATACGGAATATATTATTGCTGCTTGAAAAACGTCACTCAGGTGGTGTTTCTGGAGACGGTATTATTATTGATATTTAGACAGAATGTGAACAAGCTCACACAGCTAGATGGCAGTTGTTTGAAAATGAAGAACACACTGGGCAAACAATGCCTACAAGGTCAACGTATACACTACTACAGCAGTGGATACGGAATATATTATTGCTGCTTGAAAAACGTCACTCAGGTGGTGTTTCTGGAGACGGTATTATTATTGATATTTAGACAGAATGTGAACAAGCTCACACAGCTAGATGGCAGTTGTTTGAAGAACACACTGGGCAAACAATGCCTACAAGGTCAACGTATACACTACTACAGCAGTGGATACGGAATATATTATTGCTGCTTGAAAAACGTCACTCAGGTGGTGGTTCGGGAGACGGTATTATTATTGATATTTAGACAGAATGTGAACAAGCTCACACAGCTAGATGGCAGTTGTTTGAAAATGAAGAACACACTGGGCAAACAATGCCTACAAGGTCAACGTATACACTACTACAGCAGTGGATACGGAATATATTATTGCTGCTTGAAAAACGTCACTCAGGTGGTGGTTCGGGAGACGGTATTATTATTGATATTTAGACAGAATGTGAACAAGCTCACACAGCTAAATGGCAGTTGTTTGAAAATGAAGAACACACTGGGCAAACAATGCCTACAAGGTCAACGTATACACTACTACAGCAGTGGATACGGAATATATTATTGCTGCTTGAAAAACGTCACTCAGGTGGTGGTTCTGGAGACGGTATTATTATTGATATTTAGACAGAATGTGAACAAGCTCACACAGCTAGATGGCAGTTGTTTGAAAATGAAGAACACACTGGGCAAACAATGCCTACAAGGTCAACGTATACACTACTACAGCAGTGGATACGGAATATATTATTGCTGCTTGAAAAACGTCACTCAGGTGGTGTTTCTGGAGACGGTATTATTATTGATATTTAGACAGAATGTGAACAAGCTCACACAGCTAGATGGCAGTTGTTTGAAGAACACACTGGGCAAACAATGCCTACAAGGTCAACGTATACACTACTACAGCAGTGGATACGGAATATATTATTGCTGCTTGAAAAACGTCACTCAGGTGGTGGTTCGGGAGACGGTATTATTATTGATATTTAGACAGAATGTGAACAAGCTCACACAGCTAGATGGCAGTTGTTTGAAAATGAAGAACACACTGGGCAAACAATGCCTACAAGGTCAACGTATACACTACTACAGCAGTGGATACGGAATATATTATTGCTGCTTGAAAAACGTCACTCAGGTGGTGTTTCTGGAGAGGGTATTATTATTGATATTTAGACAGAATGTGAACAAGCTCACACAGCTAGATGGCAGTTGTTTGAAAATGAAGAACACACTGGGCAAACAATGCCTACAAGGTCAACGTATACACTACTACAGCAGTGGATACGGAATATATTATTGCTGCTTGAAAAACGTCACTCAGGTGGTGGTTCTGGAGACGGTATTATTATTGATATTTAGACCGAATGTGAACAAGCTCACACAGCTAGATGGCAGTTGTTTGAAGAACACACTGGGCAAACAATGCCTACAAGGTCAACGTATACACTACTACAGCAGTGGATACGGAATGTATTATTGCTGCTTGAAAAACGTCACTCAGGTGGTGGTTCTGGAGACGGTATTATTATTGATATTTAGACAGAATGTGAACAAGCTCACACAGCTAGATGGCAGTTGTTTGAAGAACACACTGGGCAAACAATGCCTACAAGGTCAACGTATACACTACTACAGCAGTGGATACGGAATATATTATTGCTGCTTGAAAAACGTCACTCAGGTGGTGGTTCTGGAGACGGTATTATTATTGATATTTAGACAGAATGTGAACAAGCTCACACAGCTAGATGGCAGTTGTTTGAAGAACACACTGGGCAAACAATGCCTACAAGGTCAACGTATACACTACTACAGCAGTGGATACGGAATATATTATTGCTGCTTTAAAAACGTCACTCAGGTGGTGGTTCTGGAGACGGTATTATTATTGATATTTAGACAGAATGTGAACAAGCTCACACAGCTAGATGGCAGTTGTTTGAAGAACACACTGGGCAAATAATGCCTGCAAGTGCACTACTATGAAGAACAGCAAACAGCACTGTACACGTTAAAGAACAGTAAGATAAGTAAAATAAAAAAAAATTATATGTATATGCAGTTGGTGCTGCTGAACTACTAAGAGCAGCACAGTAGCACACCAGTCCCACTCCCCAACACTGCTAGACTAATAGCACTGGGCTCTTATAGTAGCAACTAGCAAAGTAAAAAAACAAAAAAGAAAATAAAAGCAGTCCTTACAAGGACTATTGGGTTATTACAGCAGTTAGCAGATGAGATCAGAAGAGATCAGTGCCCACAGCAGGCAGCTACATACAGAGCACTGCAGTAGAAGGTAGATTACTAGCCAGCAAAGCTACCTAACCTAAAATGTCCCTCAAATCCCTGCAGACTTCTGTCCCTCCAATACAGAGCAGTATCAAGTAGATTACTAGCCAGCAAACTTACTATCAACTGTCCCTCAAATCAGTGAAATCACTAACAGCTCTCTCCCTACACTAGCTCTTCCAAGCACACACAGGCAGAATGAAAAAACGCTGCAGGGCTTCAGTTTATATATGGAAGGGGAGTGGTCCAGGGGGTGTGGGGGTGGTCCAGGAGGGAGAGCTTCCTGATTGGCTGCCATGTATCTGCTGGTCTGGGGTGAGAGGTCAAAAAAAAGCGCCAGGTAAGGCGAACCCAAAATGGCGTTCGCGAACATTCGGCGAGCGCAAACAGTCGATGTTCGCGCGAACAAGTTCGCCGGCGAACAGTCCGCGACATCCCTAATTAGATATGATGGTTTGTCCGTTGGCTTTCGATATATGGTAATTTGAATAGTATTTTCCCTGATGTGAATGGTTGTGTCCAGAAAGTGGATGTGAGTGGGAGAGTAGCTCATTTTCAAATTGATTGTTGGATGAAAGTCTTGAAACTGTTTGTGAAACTGAATAAGTTCTTGTTCAGTATATGTCCAGATTATAAATATGTCATCTATATAGCGGAGGTATGTCAAAGGCTTGGTGTTGCAGGTGGAGAGGAAGTCCTTTTCTAGTTTTGCCATGAAGCGGTTGCATACTGGGGTGAAAAGCGTGTACCCATACTGGTTCCCATCCATTGCAGAAATACTTCCTGGCCGAAAAAGAAGCAGTTGTGTGTTAATGTAAACTCAATCAGTTGTACAACTGCTTGGGATGGTAGATCACGCTTTTCCAGAAATGTTTTGCAGGCATCTATACCATCCTTGTGTGGAATGTTTGTATATAATGATTCCACATCCATTGTTGCCAAAATGGTACCCTCTGGATGTGGTCCTATGCCTTCAAGTTTGTTTAGCAGATCAGTTGTATCTTGTAAATAACTTGTTGTGCCCCTTACAACAGGTCTTAAGATCTGCTCAACCCATCCTGATATGCCCTCTTTCAGAGTGCCAATCCCAAATACTATAGGTCGTCCAGGGTTACCTTCTTTGTAGATTTTAGGAAGCATATAGAAGGTGCCTGTTTTGGGTTTCTCTGGTACCAAATCTACCAGATGTGATTTTTGTGGCTGGTAGTGTCTTGATTAAGTTTTTTAGTTCTTTTCTATAGGCAATTGTGGGGTCAGTATCTAATTTAGTATAGTGGTTGGAGTTTGTTAGCTGTCTGTGGGCCTCTGTGATGTAGTCCAAAGTGTTCATAATGACCACTGCACCCCCTTTTTTGGCTGGTCTGATGATGATGTCTTTGTTGTTCTTGAGGCAATTAATAGCATTCCTTTCTTGGTGTCTTGCTACAAGTTCCCTTGGCAGACTTATCACAAACTAAATGTCTTACTGAGCACTTCCCCCAGCAGACTTATCAAATATAGGGGTGGAAATAAAACACACACACATTGATCATCATTAGAGAAGAATAATATATTGTAAGAAAAGTAATACAATACCGATTGAAGACAACGCAATGTCTAGCCGAGCTTCCCTTGGCAGACTTCTGAGAGGAACATCAGCTGGGGGACCCCGGGCCCAAATCAAATACAGCGACTCCCAGAGCACATCAATCGGCCAATGGTCCTTACAAGACCAATTATTCTACACAACACGTCTGCTTGTAGATGAAGTCCCGAAGCCCCCCCAGCTGAGCTCCTTTTTATATTGGTACAATAACAAAGTAATAGATCATTACACATAGACATATAAAATAATAATAATGGCTACATGCCCAGGACATGGCCATGAGAATGACCATGAAAATGGAAATAACCATGTGAATGAAAATAATTGCTGTGTATAATTGCTGTGTATTTTGATTATAACTATGTGAATAAGATATGAGCTTTCTCCTTAATAAACATACTTATATGTTTATGAGTCTATTCCCTGTTCTCCTGCTAATGACTGAATAACTCAACTCCAGTTGTTCCCTGGTCTCCTGCTAATATCAGTACATCCATTTTACAACTAAGGAGCCATATTGAATGCACTTGATCACACTCACATTCATACATGGCCTGCCATGTCACATTTGTATCACACTTGGGCACTCAAATTGTGGTTTTGTTTATTCTGATTGGCCAGGATGGTTGATTTAACCCTGTCCCTAAATGAGTCTATGTATTGATCTAGTTTGGGATTCATGCCTGCAGGAGGTGTCCACTTGACTTTCTTTTTTTTTTTATATTGTTCCTGTTGTATGGAGGTGTCAGAATCACTGTATGGCCTGTCATGAAAAAATTCCTTAAGGCGAAGTTTCCTAAAGAATTCCTCTATGTATTTGCAGAGTTCCATTGTTTTTGTAGGGCAGTATGTTAGTCCCTTTGAAAGTACTGTAATTTCCTCTTTAGTAGGAGAGTAGTCAAATAAATTTATAACACATTTTTGGTGTGTCAGTTGGATCTGTAGAGCTTTGAAATCTAAGCCTTTGCAGTTTTTTCTTTTTGTTAGTTACTAGCAGTGTTTGTAGTTTTCTGTAGTATAGTTGCAGTGCCTGGTTAATATAATCAGTGCCTGTTCCTGTTAAAAGATCTCTGAGGGAGGCAATTTCTTGCTGTATAATCCTTTTTTTGTTGTAAAAAACTTTGATGAGGTGGTTACGTAGTGTCTCGGAAGTCCTGGTGCAAAGTTGTTGAGCAAAGTGGGTGTTGTAAGTACTTCTAACAGGGTTCCTTAGGGCAAGCCATTTGGGAATGAGATTTTCCTTTTTGCAAGTTTTGATGTAATCTGCATATACATTTATTTCCTTTTAAGGCTTTAGAACTAAATTTATGAATAGTTATTACCTATTGAACACAAAATATGGGTGCAGCTTTGTTTGAACAACCTAAAAGATGTCTTGCAGACACAAGAGCTGCTAACAGGCAGAGTGCTGCAAAGCCTATGTAGGAAGTAGCATACCTCCCAACATTTTGGAAGTAAAAAGAGGGACAAAAAATTTTTTCCGCACGTAGCGCAGCAAATTTTTTGACCACACCCCTTTCTGTGGCCACACCCCCTAATTACCATTTTTGTCTCACCAAATTTGGCAGGTTATGAAAGTTTGAAAATATTTCTCCTTATCTAAACTGTGTTTTTGTGTCTTGAAATTGTTACAAAGTATCTTATTTGCACCTGTTAGCTGTTCTGGGCTCTCTGCTAAAAGCCAATTAAATGAGAAACTTGGTTTCTTTTTCTGGCTGTTCAGTGCAGAGAAAAGAGGGACTTCCCAGTACAAATGAGGGACTGCGGGTTGAGCTGTCAAAAGAGGGACTGTCCCTCCGAAAAAGGGACAGTTGGGAGGTATGAAGTAGGAAGAATTCCTGAAACTCTGTATTCCTTTAATACATGACCAGGATATTTTAATTTGTTGTTTAATTTCTCTTCTTTTACATTGATCAGCCATAAAAGCCAAAAAATAAAAATAATTTACTAATTAATCATGAAAACGGAGATTTAGAGATCGTGCTAATCTTGTCTTGATGATGACTTCTGCAAAATGGCTGCATAACTGAGGATATAGGGTTTGATTAATTTATTTTGTACAAAATAATTTTTATTTTGCCCAATTAAAGGGGTTGTTCACCTTCAAATGCTGTTTTTCCAATTACTTTCTATTTTTCTATTTGTGACTTATTTTGTTCTAATATTGGTGTAAAGTTTCATTTTTCACTTTCTAAAGCAGTTATGAGAGGGGGGAGTTGCTGACTCTAACTGTTCTAAATTGATACATTTAGTTATCTTTGTCCCTGCTGAGCAGAATTTCATTAAACTCGGCTTGTTAGAATTGTTACTAATATCCAAAAGATAGTGCTGAGAAATGTATCAACTAATTGTATCAACTAGATGTAGCAAATTGTAAGAGTTCAGAATCTGCTCCTGGATCACTGAGCTGACAGACTGGGACATTAGACATGAACATTAAACTTCAAAGGGGAACTCCACAAAAACATAACTTAAGCTTTTTGAAAAGTAAACATAATTTCAAGAAACTTTGCAATATACATCAATTAAAAAATATGCAGACTTGTCATGATTTTTAATGGTTTGGAACAGTTCCCTAAGCCTAGCCCCCTGCTCTCCTGGTGATGGTTCTGACTACTTTGCAGAGCTGGCTGACTACTGTTACTTTGTATCAGCAGCCATCTGTCTTTAGCCTGCATCCTCCAAACCCCAAATTTCCCTGCACACATGATTTCAATAAGGAACGGAACATCACAGTGCAATGCATTGTGGGTTATGTAATTCCTGCATGCTGTCTGTAAGCTGTGGAGAAATTGTTACAATTTGTAACATCAGTGTTTAGTCGCTCCTTACCGGCCAGGATTTCAAATGATACAGAAAGCATAGAAAATGGCATTTATGGGGGGGCGCGCGTGAGCAGCTAACCAAGATGGCCGCATCTTGATAGAGCTGCGCTTCTCTACGCAGTAATTCCCGCCGATCACCTCGCAGAAGCACCCAGTAAGGGGATAACTTGCTATTTCCTGATAGCTGAGACGGGTCGTATCAACATATGGCCTACAAAAACCGTAGGAGAGCAAAGTAAAAGCCGGTATCTGAACCACAGCACACCACGAGGAGTGTCGCAGCTTTTCTAACCAGGCCGCAAGCCTCTCCTCTGCCCGCGATGACATCCCAGGAGGACTCATGGCTGGGCCCTGACTCCCAACCTCTGCTCTCGGCCTCTCCGGTCACTGTTCCGGCGGCTGAACCCGCTCTCCTCGACAAGTTTAAGACTATGCTTCAAGCGGAGCTGGCATCAACTGCTACGGCGATCACGTCGGACATTTCTAAACAGATCCAGGAAATGGGCCACAGGACGGACATTCTCGAGCACAAGGTAGATGACATCACTACTGTTCTTGATGCTCACGAGCAAGATATTGTTCGCCTGGAGGGCCAACAACTGGACGCCCTAGACAAAATAGAAGATGCGGACAATCGTTCCCGCCGCAATAATCTGCGCATTAGGGGCCTCCCGGAATCTATTACGGACTTGCAGGAAGCGGTCCATGCTATATTCACTAAGCTGCCACCCAACCTAGCATCTGAGCGCCTAGAATGCGATCGAGTACACCGCGCCCTGAGACCCTTGAAGGACGGCGACCCCCCGCGGGATATCATCTTACGCCTCCACTACCATCAATCTCAGGTGTGCATTCTACGTGCAGCTCGTCAGGCGGAGCAGCTGGAATATCAAGGCCACAGAAACCAGATCTATACGAATCTGGCACCAGCCACTCTCCAGAAACGAAAGGCCCTTGCTCCACTCACGAAAGCCCTACAAACGCACCATATCAGGTATCGTTGGCTGTTTCCTGTCAAGCTGGCCTTCACGATGGAAGGTCACCAATACTCTACTAGCACCCTTCGAGCCGGAACGGACCTTTTTCACCATTTAGGGCTGATGGATAAACCTGCGGATGCTACCCCAAGATCTTCACAACCTTCGCCGCCACGCAGAGTCTCTCCTATATGGGAAAAAGCGGGAGCTTCTCATCGCAGACGGGCGAGTTTCCCTAACCAACCCTGATATCTTCAGATGGACTCGACAAAGGCTATTCCCGTAGCCGTGCCTTATCTTATTGGCGACCCACTTCTTCAAGTGCGGTAACATGGTGTCCCACCTTACCCCCCCTCTGGATCTACTTCCATTGCCTACCTCGGATTGGGTAAGGAGGGGTTTCCCTGGTCTCCCACACTGGGTGACGCACTTTTCATATGGTTGTTATTTTGCCCACACTTAGGCTTCCCCTCCAGGGGCTTTCCTGTTATGCCCCCTCACTATTTTGAAATTTCAACCTGCGGGACAAGCGCAGAGAAGGAACCTCGAATGACCCCCAAAAGTCAGTCACCTCGTCCTTCCCTCATGTTGGGTTCGGAAGGCAAATGGACACTGACTGTCATACCAGGTTTAGTTCCGTCTACCTTCAAGTTCTATCTATTAGTATTGTTTTTTTTTCTTGACTTTTACACTATTACTGGTTTTACTAGGGGAATTTCCCACTGCAGCTCTACCTTTTTGTTTTCCTTTGGATTCCCTTGTTTTTATTTTTTCCTTTTTGGTCAAACGACAATGGACCTCTTCTTATATAATTACTGTCAGTATCGTTTGCTGCACAAATGCTGGTTTATGCCAGAGGTTATCTTAGGAATGTTTCTATTTGCAATGCTGCCTTTACTGCTAACATGGGTTTATTGATTATTTCTCATAATATTCAGGGCTTCAACTCCCCGCTTAAGAGGAAAAAGGCTTTCTCTTATTACACCTCGGTTCACGCTGATATACTCTGCCTTCAGGAAACTCACTTTTCTCAAGGGTCTCACCCTAAATTTCTACACAAAAAATTTCCCCTGGTGTATATGGCCAATAACGTAACTAAAACGAAAGGGGTTGCTATATGCATCAGGGCGGGCCTACCAATTCAATTCCTCGACAAATTTGAGGATCCTGAAGGCAGATTTCTAGCCCTTAAATTTATTCATAACGATGAGAAAATTACATTGATGTCATATTATGCACCTAACTCTGGTCAATACAGTTTCTTTGAAAAAGTGTCAGCCTTCCTCTCCAACTGGGCGGAAGGGAAAATAATCTTAGGAGGGGACTCTAACGTTACTCTGGATAGATTCTGGGATAGGCAGTTGATTGCTCAGTCACCTCCTGTTAACCTGTCTCCCACTGGTACGGAAGGCAACAAGGTTCTATTGTTACTATCACAAATGGGTTTAGTAGATATCTGGAGGGAACTGCACCCAGGGACTAGACACTACCCCACTACTCTGCCCCCCATAAACTACACACCAGAATCGACCACATTTGGGTGTCCCAATCTTTGGTCTCTCTTCCGCAGTCCTCCAAAATTCTGAATGTTCCCTGGTCTGACCACTCTCCCCTGATGTACAGGATAACTCTCTACCAAGCTCAGAAAGATTTCTCGAGATGGAGACTTAACGATCTCTTATTGAAATCGGCAGACACCTTTACTCAATTGGAAATGTTCCTTAAGGAATATTTCGAAACCAACACCGGGTCAACACCGTCATACACCAATATCTGGGAAGCCCATAAAGCAGTAATGAGAGGGCACTTAATACAGTTAGGGGCCCGCAAAAAGTCCAAGTCCAACGCAGACCAACTGAACTTATCCAAGCAGCTGGACGACCTTATCTTGGCTCAAGCTGCTGACCCCAGTATAGATCTCTCCAGACAAATCCAAAAAGTCAAAACAGAGCTCGATTTATTGCTCTCTTCTAAAGCCCAACACTCACTGCAATGGACTCAGCAACGCTTTTATGCCCACTCTAATAAACCGAGCCGACTATTTGCTCGCAAATTAAGACATAGCCTAGATTATACACCCATCTCCACGCTTAAAACTGCTTCAGGGCATACTTCTAATGCATTACCAAAGATTTTGCACGAATTTACCAACTTCTACAGACACCTATATGCTACTTCCGCAAATGTTTCTCCATCTCAGCTCACCCAATTTTTTCACAAATTGACCCTTCCCTCGTTGACAGGTCCCCAGAGGGATTCCATGGAAAAGGCAATAACGGGTGATGAAGTTACCTTGGCGATTCGGCACCTCCAAACCTCTAAATCCCCTGGCCCTGATGGCTTTTCGGCACTTTATTATAAAAAATTCTCCCATATCCTCATCCCTCATCTTACCAAATTGTTTAATCAGATAATCTTAGGTGATAACTTCCCTCAACAGACGTTAACGGCTAATGTCACCCCCATCCCCAAGCCTAATACTGATTCCACGGACTGTAAAAATTACCGCCCCACTTCGGTCCTCAATATAGATATTAAGCTCTTAGCGAAAGTCCTGGCCATGCGCTTAAACTTGATTTTGCCCTCGTTGATACACAGGGACCAAGTGGGCTTCGTAAGAGGTCGCCAGGCAACTGACCTAATCAGAAGACTCTCTATCCTTACTGACCAGGCTCACAAACTGAAAGTTCCCTCTATGCTACTCAAACTAGACATCAGAAAAGCGTTCGATTCCGTAGAATGGCCCTATCTATACCACACTATCTCTGAATGGGGCTTTGGTCCTAATTTCACGTCCTGGATTAAGGCCTTATATCATAATCCCCTCGGCAGGGTGACGATTGGACCCCATTCCTCTCCAACTTTCCCAATACGAAGAGGGACAAGACAGGGTTGCCCTCTGTCCCCCCTTTTATTTGACTTAATTCTGGAACCCTTGGCTATAATGATCAGAGATCACCCTGACATACATGGTTTAAAAGTTGGGACTCAGGAACATACCCTACACCTATTCGCGGATGATATCACCCTGCTTATTACCAGACCGCTGACATCCCTTCCCCATCTATTTGAGACCCTGCTAAATTTTGGACAACTATCGGGTTTGGTCATTAACCCCACCAAAACTGAAGCATTAAATATCAACTTACCCCCCGAGATGCTCAAGCTTTTGACGATAAATTTTGACATTCACTGGTGCCAATCGCACATGTCTATTTTGGGGGTACGATTTACAATTCAGTATCACCACCTTTACAGGGCAAACTACCCCTATATGTTTGGGAAGCTTAAGAATTTATTGGAAGATTGGGGCAAGTATCACATCTCCTGGCTAGGTCGTATAACGGCGGTGAAAATGACGCTCCTTCCAAAACTGTTATATTTGTTCAGGGTCCTCCCAGTTGACATTGTGAAGAAAGATCTTACAGCATTTGAAAAGCATGTCCTCTCTTTTATCTGGCAGTCTAAACCTCCAAGGGTTAATAGGGCGACATTGGAAAGGAGACCTCAGGATGGGGGTCTGGGTCTTCCTAATTTGAGAAAATATTTTATAGCGGCCCAGATAGCTCAAGTACCATTATTACATCTTCACGGTTTTCCCCCATTGTGGGTGGAATTAGAGAACACTCTTTCACTTCCATATTCAGCTGAAGGGTTATTATGGTCAGCCCCGACACTCCGACCTCGGACCTTGAGCCCTAGCTTGAGTTTTATGCTTTCCTTATGGGACCAAAATGCCAAATTATACCGCCTAACCTCGCCACATAATCCAGTGGCTCCAATTGCAGGCAACCCAACATTCTCTCCAGGCCTCCATGTTTCCTCCTTTGCCTGGTGGTTTTCCAACAACTTGACGAGGTTGGGTAATTTGCTTACGGTTCGGGGCCCCCTAACTCTTTCCAGCCTGAAGGACCATTACGACCTACCTGATGAGGAACGTTATAGGGCAACCCAACTGCTACACTGGGCTCGGGAGGCTTGCTCACTGAGAGATCCCGATTCCGCTAGCCAGACCTATTTTGAGCGTTGGTGCACCAATTCTACCATAACCCCGCGCACTATTTCACTGTTATACCGAAATATGGTGTCCCCGGTTAATCTGCTTGACCTGACATATATCAAAGCATGGCAAACGGAACTAGGTGTCACCATTCCAGAGGATGATTGGCTGAAAGCCTGGGATAATTTGAATCATAGTTCCCTTAATACTATTACAAAGGAAGCTGGATACAAGGTGCTCTTCAGATGGTACTTGACCCCTGCTAGACTAGCTAAAATCCACCATAGCTCTAACAACCACTGCTTCCGGGGCTGTTCCTCCCGGGGACTATGACCCACATCTGGTGGACCTGCCCGAAAGTCGTCCGGTTTTGGGTTAGGGTCTATCACCTTATCTTCTTGGTTCTACACTTGAATTTGCCTAAGGCCCCTCAGGAGGCTTTGCTTGGAGTACCTCCTAAGGGGACCCCAAAGATTAAACTGAAACTACTTAACCACATATTCTTGGCTGCTAGACAATCTATTGCCAAAGCTTGGAAATCTCCTACCATTAACTTTTCTCAGTTTAAGAATAAAATAGACTGGATTTACATGAATGAAAGGCTGACTGGTCTAGCTTCCAAGAATTCCCAAAGGACCTCGAAAATTTGGCTACCATGGCTGCTTTATAGATTTAGTGGGTCCCTCCCACCTCTCCTGAGTTAGATAAAAAACCTCAGGTCCCTCCTCTATCCCTCACCATTAAGAGATGTCTTAAGGGGTCAAGTACCAGATGTGCCACCCACTGTCAGTACCTCACGTATGTTTGACCACTCTTTATTCTTTGTTTTTATTTTCATTTTCTTTTTATTTGTATTTGTATTTCCCTGCTCAGTTTACCAATTTGTTCTAGATTTTTGTGTTATTGTTACTGTGCACAAACTTATTTTGTCTAACGGCATTTTTGCTCTGGGGACTTCTTATGGGTCAGTTATTACAGGTTTCCCATTCACAGTCTCCTAGAGTATGGTCTCGGTGTTAGCTCCCCTAGTTCTCACTGTACCTAGGCACTTACTATGGCAAGCTATGGGGTACCCCTGGCTCTCAAAGAGCACCAGTTTGAATGATAGTCCTCTTGGCAGTGTGGAACTACTATTTTTACAACTGGGGCACCCCCCAGTCTTGTGATGTGGTTCTGATTGATGACTATATTGCCCATACATCTGTGATATACCGTTTGAGCTCTGTACACTGTAACATATCTATGCTTGTTTTCACTCTGCAATTGTTCTGCTGTAAGACAAAATTCCATAAATAAAAATATTTAAAGAAAATGGCATTTATTCATACTTTTTATTCATACTTTTTATTCATACTTTTTATTCATACTTTTTATTCATACTTTTTATTCATACTTTTTATTCATACTTTTTATTCATACTTTTTATTCATACTTTTTAAAGAAACAGGTAACTGTGATTGGTACTTTAGGGGTTTCTGTGTTATAGTCACATAGTTGAAAAACCCATGTCCATCCATTTCAACCTTTGAACTCTATTTTAACCTGCCTAACTGCTAGTTGATCCAGAGGAAGGCAAAAAAACCTATCTGAAGCCTCTCCAATTTGCCTCTTAGGGGGAAAAATTCCTTCCTGACTCTAAAATGGCAATCGGACTAGTCCCTGGATCAATTTGTACTATGAGCTATATTCCATAACCCTGTATTCCCTCACTTGCTAAAAAGCCATCCAACCCCTTTTTATGTGGGACTCTTTAGTAAATTTTGGGTTGGAAGCCAGAGTTCCCCTTTAAGTTTTGGGAAAATAGTAAAAAGTAAAAAATGGGAAAAAACTGAAAAAAAATTACTTATGGTGAACAATCTGAAAACAACTGAACTGAGAAAAGTCTCACCATAGAAGAGAATTTTGAATCCTTTTATAGGATGACTGGCCCTTTTTAAAGGAATTTCATACTTCTGAAGCTGCAGATCACTATGGGAGAACTGTACTCTAAAATGTTCCTTTTTTGTCATATGAAATAATGCATTAGGAAATGTAAGCCAATAGTTTATAGCACAATTATTTTTTATTTGTTAAAGCAGCCCAGCTCTCCAATAATTTCCAAGAACACTAATCTGGTCCACTGCTTGAGTTTATATGTTCCATCCTGTCCCCTATAAATGTCCCTTCTAAAGTCCAACATTTGTTCAGTCGTTTGTTCATTGGTGCATCAAGCATTCAGTTCATAGTTCATACACTTGCTTATTCAGGAATTACATTTTATATTGTAGAGTGAATTATTTGCAGTGTAAACAGTGTAATTTAGAAAAAAACAACATTATAAAAATCATGACAGTATCCCTTTAATGTAATTTACCACCGTTTTTTAGTTCAGATGATATTGACACATCTAGGTATGTTGGTAATGATGTGGCGCTGCCCATTATCAACCTGTTAAACACCAGCCCTATATTGGGTGAAAATAAATGATCACGTCTGTCCTAAACTGCATGATTGGCTACAGAATGATTGCTGAAGTAGAAGGGATGTTGTGTAAGGGAATGTGTACCTCTACCTAATTCTCTCCTGCTTCTTGTAGTGCGGTGGTGGTTACCTTTCTCTTTCTTTTCTTCTTCTTTCGGTGCTTCTTTTTTTCCCTGTCTCTCTACTTCCCTGGCTTTTTCCTCTCTATTACTCTATTTTTTCCAATTCACCACTTCCTTGGGGACTGTGCCATCTGCGATCTGGTAGGAAAGTGCTGCTTTAGCGGACAGGCTGATCCAGGTACAGTTACTATACCGTGTATAACTGTCGCTTTGGCTTTCTCACACATAGGATCAGGTGACAAGGGCTCAGGAAGCTGAGGAGAACTATGCCATAAAGCGGGAGCTTGCAGTAGTAAAGCAACAGTATTATACAGCAACTGAGAGTCTGCAGAATGCCCAAAGTCTCATTCGTCAACTACAGGAAAAACAGGTGGGCTGAAGAAAATTATTGATAGCACTAATAATCATAATGAATGATCTCATGATCGTACTGATTGCATCATGACCTAACATCATAAGATGTTATTTCCTGCACTCTTAGATGTTTTGTGCTGCCCTTTTATATCAGATAGCTTGTCAGAGAAAACTTGGCACAGTATTCTGGATGTGGTATGGTCTTTTTATAATGACATTTAATTGGGTAGCTTTAGAATAGACAGAGTTAGACCTGTACTACAGTTAAAAAATAAAATCAGCACTCAACATATTGAAACAAAATCCATGTTCTGATAGAATAGAGTAGATCATGTTTATTGCACTTTTCAGACTGAGCCGCGTATAATTGAGGAACTGGTACTGCACTTAGAGTCGGAGCTGGAACAGGCCAGGCTACGGGAATCAGAGACCCTAGGAGCCCTGAAGGAGATGCAAGACAAGGTGGTGGATTTGGAGAAGGTGAGGCATTCACACAACCAATTGCTCCCCAGGCTGTACTCCTCAGTATGGATAACAGGGTAACTTAAGTTATGCTTCTTCTCCCACCCCCTCCCCAGCGGAACAGTGCTCTTCCTGATGAGAATAATGTCGCTTTGCTCCATGATGAACTACAAGCTCTACTGAAGAGAGAAGCCCATGCTCTGCAGGCCATGCGAGAGGGTCATCAGCAGGTGACAGAGCTGCAAGACCGGTGGCAGGTGAGATAGGACTGGACTCCACCTTTAAGATATATATAAGAAAATATGTGTATATATATATATATATATATATATATATATATAAAAAACAAAAAGCTTAGACATGGTGCACACGGACAAACATAAAACAATGCCTGTGTGCTGGTTAAAGACAACAATAGTAATAATCAAAAAGAAAACCGCACCAAACAGGTCTTTATATGAAAAAAACAAAAGGTTTTATTTGATCAACGTTTCTGCTCATCGATCTAACAGCAGCCGTAGTTGTATGGCTCTCATCGCAGCCAGACCCAGGTGATGTTAACGGGTGAATCCGCCCTGGACTGTTTGTGAAGGGCGGATTCACCCGTTAACATCACCTGGGTCTGGCTGCGATAAGAGCCATACAACTCCGGATGCTGTTAGATCGATACGGTGCACATATCCATTTTTTACACCATTGCTTAGTGCATTTTGATGGTCTGTGTAAGACCAACTCACCTCCTATGTACACCTGGCTGCATTTGGCGTAGGTGAGCACCGTTCCACACTGGAAGTTGTAAGATTTGATGCAGTGTTTATCCGTATACTTCACAACTTGTTTGCTTATGTGCCGCTTCCTGACTACTTCACTACATAGCTTGTGCAAGGTGAACACTTTAAAAATGTAAAGGAACTGTTCGGACTTCTCTGAGTGGTAATTAACCTCCCTGTGGTGTAATCTGTCAGTATCTTACAGTTTTGGGGATATGAGCGTGTTATTTCCAACTACCCTGCGGACTGGGTGTGCAGTTAATGCATATGTATGGGTGATAATATACCTTTACACACCTTCCAGCAACACTGACTGTGGATTTAAACAGATGAATCGATACCATAACTTCTAGAGACACGGATCGGGACTGTATACCGTGCGTGATACTGGGACTAGGTCATACTTTATACAACTTTAATAATATTTTTGTATATATATTTTTTCTATATATATATTTTGTTTTTTTTTCTCTCTATATATTTTTTTGTGTGTTTTTGGCTTTTTTACGTACTGGGGTTGTTTCAGACTTATATAAAATTCTGAGATGGTTAGATAAACACTAGTGGAATATCAAAATCACGTTAATATGTCAAGTTACGGACATTCATCAAGTGTTAAAGTATGTAAATTAGTGATTCAAAATTCCCTCCTACACCCACGTTAGTGTTACACATTGATATAGGGAATCTTTTAGGTGAATAAGCTGCACTGAATATTGGTATGGTAAGGGTTATTTGTTACACAAAATATGACACATTGTTTTTGCGCACACTACACGTTTACATCCCGTAAGTATCCGGATAAGTAGGAATGGTCTCAAATGAGGGGGTCCAGACAGTGGAAAGGGTGCAGGATTTACTATGGACGCTGCTACACCGGGCAATAGGTTTAAGACACATAGCAGTGAGGCACACAAGGGGTTATGCTACATTTGTTATTTTCTATACATTAGCAGGGCCCGATTTCATAATTTCCTAGGGGCACAATGAGTGGTAGTTTTTATACTGAACATATATGATGGATAGAGCTTCAGAGCAGGCCTGTCAACTGTGCTCATTTTTTGTTAAAACTTTCTGTAACATTATTTAAAACTGTGACAATGAAGTGATAAGTGACAGTAAAAGTACTATATTGAAACAATGTTACATTACATGGTGATTTTAACAGTAGAAGTATTATATTGTCTAAACATAGAGATCATTAACAAAATGCTGTTTATATTTGTGCTATGCACTTTTTAATACATTTCTTGAGATGTTATTAGTGATATTTAAATTGGCAGTGATGATCTGGTAATGTAATCAATACGTCAGTTCCCATTTGTCTAGATTCCCGCCAAATCCTTGTATTTATGGCATTCTCATAAACAATTAGACACTTTGAGAAAGGCCTCGGAGGAGGCCGAAACGTCAGACTCGCATGTTTTAATAAAACTTTTTATTCATTATCTAAGACCTGAGAGTGCGGATCCTTCTCTTGCTTGGTGTATATATATATATGTATATATATATATCTATCTATATATATCTATATATATCTATATATATATATATATATATATATATATATATATATATATTTGGCCGAATCCTAATAAGGATATGCAAATTAGGGTGGGGAAGGAAAAGATGGGAAAAATCTTTTACTTGTTTTGTGATGAAAAATCATGTGACTTTCCCTTCTGTCCCTAATTTACATGTGCAAATTAGGATTTGGTTCGACCAGGCACATGGATTTGGCCGAATACAAATCCTACTGAAAAAGGCCAAATATATATATACAGTTAGGTCCATAAATATTTGGACAGAGACAACTTTTTTCTTATTTTGGTTCTGTACATTACCACAATGAATGATGCAGTTGAATTGCAGACTTTCAGCTTTAATTCAGTGAGTTGAACAAAAAGATAAAAATGTGAGGAACTAAAGCCTTTTTTTAACACAATCACTTCATTTCAGGGGCTCAAAAGCAATTGGACAACTGACTCAAAGGCTATTTCATGGGCAGGTGTGAGCAATTCCTTTGTTATGTCATTATCAATGAAGCAGATAAAAGCCCTGGAGTTGATTTGAGGGGGGGGTGCTTGTATGTGGAAGATTTTGCTGTGAACAGACAACATGCGGTCAAAGGAGCTCTCCATGCAGATGAAACAAGCCATCCTTAAGCTGCAAAAACAGAAAAAAACCCATCAGAGAAATTGCTACACTATTAGGAGTGGCAAAATCTACAGTTTGGTACATCCTGAGAAAGAAAGCACTGGTGAACTCAGCAACGCAAAAAGAGCCGGGCGTCCACCGAAGACAACAGTGGTGGACGATTGTAGAATCATTTCCATGGTGAAGAGAAACCCCTTCACAACAGCCAAACAAGTGAACAACACTTTCCAGGAGGTAGGCGTATTGATATCCAAGTCTACTATAATGACAAGACTGCAGGAAAGTAAATACAGAGGGTGCACTGCAAGGCGCAAGCCACTCATAATCATCAAGAATAGAAAAGATAGATTGGACTTTGCTAAAAAACAACCTCTAAAAAAGCCAGCCTTCTGGAAAAACATTCTTTTGACAGATGAAACCAAAATCAACCTCTATCAGAATGATGGCAAGAAAAAAATATGGAGAAGGCATGGAACAGCTCATGATCCAAAGCATACCACATCTATAAAACATGGCGGAGGCAGTGTGATGACTTGGGTTTGCATGGCTGCCAGTGGCACTTGGACACTAATGTTTATCGGTGATGTGACACAGGACAGAAGCAGCCAAATGAATTTTGAGGTGTTCAGATGCATACTGTCTGCTCAAATCCAGCTAAATGCAGTCAAATTGATTGGGAGGCTTTTGATAATACAGATGGACAAAGAAGTGAATATTCTTGAATGGCCAAGTCACCTGATCTGAACCCAATTGAGCATGCATTTCACTTGTTGAAGACTAAACTTCGGACAGAAAGGCCCACAAACAAACAGCAACTGAAAGCCACTGCAGTAAAGCCCTGGCAGAGCATTAAAAAGGAGGAAACCCAGAATCTGGTGATGTCCATGAGTTTAAGACTTCAGGCTGTCATTGCCCGCAAAGGGTTTTCAACCAAGTATTAGAAATGAACAATTTATTTTCAGTTTTTTAATTTGTCCAATTAAGTTTTGGCCACATATTTCTGAATTACAGAAAAATATTATGTACATACATTTCTGGGGTTCTATTCCTTGATCTGTATGTAATCAGTATAGATAACATAAAGCTCAAACAGTCAAAATAAGTTATAAAATCAATATCAGGGGCTAGTGGAGTGGGGGGAGGAGAAGGGGCAGTGGAGGCTAATGAGGGAGGAAGGTTTGTGACAGTCAGGAGGGGAAGTAGGGGACAGAAGGGTAGGGGGCTAGTCCACAGCTTTTCCAAAACAACAAATTCGCCATTTTGGCTGAAGATGCTGGGGAGGAAAGCTCTGAACTGGTGTGTATGGAGCAGGCTGACTCTCAAAGCACCCTTGGAGGCAGTGGCTCTAATATGGGTGGTGGGGGGAGTGCAAGGAAGGAAAGGCAGGTTCTAGGGGATTCAATTATTAGAAAGGTGGATAGGGTAATCTGCCGTAAGGACTTTTCATGCCAGACAGTCTGCTGCTTGCCTGGTGCTAGGGTTCGGCATGTTTTGGAACGAGTGGACAGATTATTGGGGGGGCTGGGGAAGACCTAGCAGTCTTGGTACACACAGGTACCAATGACAAAGTTAGAGGAGGTGGTGAAGTCCTCAAGAACAATTTTAAAAAACTAGGTGTAAAGTTGAGGGCAAGGACTTTCAAGGTAATTTTCTCAGATATTACCTGTGCAACGTGCAATGCTAAGAAGACAGCGGGAGTTTAGGGAAATTAATGCGTGGCTGAGAGATTGGTGTAGGGAGGAGGGTTTTTTGAGAACTGGGCTGATTTGTCAGTCAGCTACAGGCTCTTTGCTACGGATGGGCTGCACCTCAATGATGATGGTGCAGCTGTTTTGGGGGGAGAAGATGGATAGACTGTTGGAGGAGATTTTAAACTAGGTGTGGGGGGAGAGGGTTAAGTAAAAGATTCAGTGGAAGACAGGTTAGATGAGATTGTGGGCAAAGGAAGGGAAAATGGGGAGGAGATTTGGTTGGGGGCACTGTTAAGGATAAGGAGGACCACATGTCATTTGTTCATTAAATGTATGTTTGCAAATGCAAGGAGTCTGACTGGTAAAATGGGAGAGCTGGAGGTGCTGATGCTGGAGGGAAAATATGATGTGACTGGTGTTGCCGAAACATGGCTGAATGAGTTGCATTACCCCCTAGACCCCCTAATGTAAGTGAGGAGGAGGAGGCTAAGCTCCTGATGCAAATTGAAAAGGCTGCTAGTTGGGGTAAAGTAATGATAATGGGGGATTCTAATTACCCAGATATTGACTGCAGCAACAGTACTGCCAGATCAGTTAATGGGAATAAGTTTATGAACTTGTTGCATGACAATTTTATGGCACAGGTTGTTGAGGAGCCAACCAGAAATGACCCAGAACTTATAGAAAATGTGCAAGTCATTGAACCCCTGGGTAATAGTGACTATAATGTTATATCATTTTTTTTTTTTTTAAATTTCACTTTTTATTTTTAAAAACAAAAAAAAATTAACAGCTTGATATATCATATCCAAAATATGCATACCTATTTCCAGACAATGATTAATACTACACTTATTCTTAAGCTTAACATTTTGGTTCATGTATTACAAACAAAGACAATGTGTAAAAGAAACGGATCTGCACACACACCGATTAGTGCAGTCGGGGATTATCCCCTTTTATTCAGCCACCAAACATCAACGTTTCGGGGGGGAACACCCACCCTTCATCAGGATACAATTATTTGTGCAGTCACCCATTTAAACCCAACTTCCCACGCCTTCTTTTCCCATCATGCAATTTGCCATAAAAATTAACCCTTATGTGGGATACAGGAAATTCGACCTATATGTTACATACAATAAAGCAATCAATTTGGTACAACAGTCCACAAAATGATCTTTTTCTTTCTCAAAGTGCCCATGTGCAATAATTATTATAAAATATGGTATCAAAACATTATTTTAAACAACTTTTTCTAAAAAACCACATACATTAAACACCATATTGCAAAAAACCATGTGTTGTATTATAATACCTTACTGCCCTTGGGATTTTCTAATAACCCTTAATATTATATGTGATCATTCAGCAGTTCTTATCTGTAAGAAATGAATAAAAACATGCAAGAAGGTTAAAAACAGTTTTTCTCTCATAAGAAACGCGTGTAACTAAAATTCTCGTTAAGGCCCTTTGGTGTGAGTGTTTTTAGCTGCCAAATCCAAAAGGCCTCCCGTCTTAACAATGACCTCTTATCTATTTCACCTTTCTCCCTGTGTATAACCTCTAATATTTGCCATCTGAGTTGAGAAATGTTATGTTTTGCTTCGAAAAAATGTTTCGCCAGGAAGGTTTCCTTTTTAAATTTCTCTTTCTCTTTTTTTTTTGGCCTATAATAGCCCCTTCTCCCTTCTCTTCAGGTTTATAATTCCTTATTCTACTCTTATGTTCATTCATCCGAGTTTTAAACGCTCTGGAAGCCACATAACATAGGCCGCACGGACACTTTAACAGATAAATCACCCCTTCAGTGTCACACGTAGCGTATTGTTTTAATTTAATATCGTGACCCATAGTGGGATGTTGGCAAATTTCCCCTTTAATGACTCCAGTACAATGCCTGCACTGAAAGCATGGATAAGTGCCTTTCCTGTTAGATATTGGTTTCTTTATAATTTTTCTAAAATCAGTTTTAGTGAGTCCATTAGCTATACTCTTTCCTTTTTTATAGCTAAAAAGGGGTTTATCATCAAAGAGTTTACCAAAGGTTTTATCCCTCTGTAAGATCGGCCAATGTTGTAATATAGTTTTTCTAATAAAAGCGTGGGCCAAAAGTAGTTACACAAACCGTATTTTGTTTTTTGTTATTCCTCTCTTTTTTCTTAGTTTCCAGAAGTTCTTTCCTGTCAATGCCCTTGACTTCATCCTTTATAGCCTGCAGGTCCTTTCCCCCATAACCCCTCTCTTGGAATTGTTGCACAAGCCCTTTCGCTTGGCTGTCATACAATTCATTAGAAGAGGTGATTCTTCTAGCACGTATAAATTGACTTTTAGGCAACCCTCTGGTGACCCCTACTGGATGAAAACTATCTTTCCTCAATAGGTTATTTCTATCTGTCAATTTCTTATACAGGTCTGTAATAAACCTTCCTTCCGAAAATGTCACCTGCACATCTAGATAGTTAACTGTTAGGGGGCCCTTAGTCATAGTGAATTTTATGGTGTCATGTATTCCATTTAAATAGATGAAGAAGTCAGATAATGTTTCCTCACTCCCTGTCCATACCAGAAACATATCGTCCACGTAGCGTTGCCACATGGCGATATGTTGCTTGTACACTGGATGTTTTAATACATGTGTATGTTCAAATTGGTGCATGTACATATTCGCGGGCGCCATGTTTGCCCCCATACTTATTCCCTGTATCTGTAGATAAAAATCAGAATCAAAACGGAAATAATTCCGTTTGAGGATAAGTTCCATACAATCACATAAAAAGTTGACTTCATGCATGGGCAATTTTTCTTTAGACAAATATTCTCTACAGCACTCAATCCCTTCGTCATGCCTGATAGATGTATACAGGTCCTTGACGTCAATTGTGCACAAAATGGGTGCACGGGCATCTATATTGACCTCATTCAAAATATTCAAAAAATGGGTAGTGTCTTTGAGACAAGTATCCAACTTGGGCAGGATCTCTTGCAGGTATGTATCAACATAAATTGCTAGGGGTTGCAACAGTGAGTCCACACCGGAGACAATAGGCCTTCCTGGGGGATTAACCAATGTTTTGTGAACTTTAGGCAATAGATAGAAAATTGGTACCCTTGGATTTTCTTTCACCAACAGACCTTCTATCTCCGGTATGATACTCCCTGAGAGACAAGCTTCATTCAAAAAAACCTTGATATCAGTTTTCAGTCTGTCAGTGGGGTCATACTCCAATTTACAATAATGGTTGGTATTGGACAACTGCCGTTTGACCTCTGTGAGATAATCATCTGTATTAACAATAACTATTCCTCCCCCTTTATCTGCCTTTTTAATAGTAATACTTTTATCGTTTTGTAGATTAGACAATGCTTTTCTTTCGTTGTAAGTAAGATTATTTGTTTTAGGCACCAAATATGCCTGTAATTCTCTTTCAATATCACTATAAACCATATTGGAAAAAGTTTCAATGGAAGCATTGTTTACTACCGGATTAAAAGTACTACGATTCTTCAATTTGCTATACATCACCTCTTTTTTGTTTCTGGGCCATATCCCCTTATTCTTATCCATAAATAAAATTTTTAACTTGAGAGATCTCACAAATTTAAACATTTCAATCTGTACCACAAATCAAAAACTCTTTGATGATAAACCCCTTTTTAGCTATAAAAAAGGAAAGAGTATAGCTAATGGACTCACTAAAACTGATTTTAGAAAAATTATAAAGAAACCAATATCTAACAGGAAAGGCACTTATCCATGCTTTCAGTGCGGGCATTGTACTGGAGTCATTAAAGGGGAAATTTGCCAACACCCCACTATGGGTCACGATATTAAATTAAAACAATACGCTACGTGTGACACTGAAGGGGTGATTTATCTGTTAAAGTGTCCGTGCGGCCTATGTTATGTGGGGCAGACTTCCAGAGCGTTTAAAACTCGGATGAATGAACATAAGAGTAGACTAAGGAATTATAAACCTGAAGAGAAGGGGCTATTATAGGCCAAAAAAAAGAGAAAGAGAAATTTAAAAAGGAAACCCTCCTGGCGAAACATTTTTTCGAAGCAAAACATAACATTTCTCAACTCAGATGGCAAATATTAGAGGTTATACACAGGGAGAAAGGTGAAATAGATAAGAAGAGGTCATTGTTGAGACTGGAGGCCTTTTGGATTTGGCAGCTAAAAACACTCACACCAAAGGGCCTTAACGAGAATTTTAGTTACACGTGTTTCTTATGAGAGAAAAACTCTTTTTAACCTTCTTGCATGTTTTTATTCATTTCTTACAGATAAGAACTGCTGAATGATCACATATAATATTAAGGGTTATTAGAAAATCCCAAGGGCAGTAAGGTATTATAATACAACACATGGTTTTTTGCAATATGGTGTTTAATGTATGTGTTTTTTTTAGAAAAAGTTGTTTAAAATAATGTTTTGATACCATATTTTATAATAATTATTGCACATGGGCACTTTGAGAAAGAAAAAGATCATTTTGTGGACTGTTGTACCAAATTGATTGCTTTATTGTATGTAACATATAGGTCGAATTTCCTGTATCCCACATAAGGGTTAATTTTTATGGCAAATTGCATGATGGGAAAAGAAGGCGTGGGAAGTTGGGTTTAAATGGGTGACTGCACAAATAATTGTATCCTGATGAAGGGTGGGTGTTCCCCCCCGAAACGTTGATGTTTGGTGGCTGAATAAAAGGGGATAATCCCCGACTGCACTAATCGGTGTGTGTGCGGATCCGTTTCTTTTACACATTGGTTGCTAAGGGACCCGGCCGGGTCAACGGAAGGAACGCACCACCAGCTTGCAGGATTGGTGAACTACAGGTGTGCGGTAGGATAATTACATTGTTACAAACAAAGACAAACATCAAAGAAAAAAAAAAAAAAAACATTTATTCCCCTAATTGGCGGCTGGGTTCCCTCTTCCCTTCTGGATCTCAAACTCTCTCCCTTATCCATTTTTTCCTCTTTTCCCTTTAAACATGTAGTGCTAATGTCAATAGGGGATCCTTTTCATAAATCAGCCAGGGCATCCAGATTTTATCATATGCTCCCATATCATTCTGCAACATGTAGTTAAGCTTTTCATTGGTCGCTATATAGATTATCTTTGCTCTCAAGGATCTTAAAGGGATCGTTCTCTTTTTCCAATTGCTGGCTATAATCATTCTGGTTGCCATAAGTATATACTGGCTAAGCTTGTAAACTGGCTTTGTAAGATATTTTGGTTTATTTCCTAATAACATAACCATAGGATCTTTCCTAAATTTTATGTGTAATATATTTGAGAGGAGTTTGACCACCGAGTCCCAATATCGCAATGCAATTTTACACTCCCACCATATACACAACCATAGTCCCCCTCTCTTTGCAACCCCTAAAACAGCAAGGATCACAGATAGGGTATATCTTGTGTAATCTGGCCGGTACCAAATACGTTCTATGTAAAATTTTAATCAAAGTTTCTTTGACCAATACGCATGCGTTACCCTGGTTCGCTACCAGGCTACAGTAAGATCATTGTTGCGTTGTAAGTGATACATTAAAATCTTTTTCCCATTTTACCATATATGGATGTTTCCTTTTATTTGGTGGTGGTTGATTAAGCATTCTATAGGTTAAACTAAGAGCTCCTGGTGCAAGTGGAGTTTTAATACATATTGACTCAAAACATGAAGCCGTGAAAATTCTGTGATCACACAACATTACTTGTCTATTTACATAGTGCAGCAACTGCATAGCTCTAAATAGTTCCTGAGGGGGAGGTGAATAAGTGTCTTTTATTTGTGTCAGTGTAAGCGGTTTCGCTTTCCGTGTTAAAGATAGCAAAGTGGGGATACCCTTATCTATCCACCACCAGAAAAGTTTCCTGGACAATCCTGGGGGAAACTCGTGATTGTCCATCAATGGACTTAAAAGTGAAGGTGTAGAAACAAAACCATACTTCTTTGCTAGTGACTGCCAAAAACTTAACATATCTATGGTTATAGGTGACGGATCCACAAACTTTCTAAAAGATATTTTAGACATCCATAATATATGATGGATTGAATATGGGTAGATTAAATCGTTTTCTGAACCCATAGAGGGGCTAGAGCTCCGGCATGTTCAGGAACCCATTGGGCTATCCTAGCTGCCTGATAGTACTTTACAATATTTGGTGCTGAGAGCCATTTTTTTTATGCAGATATAAAATTCGTTATGATATACGAGGATATTTGTTCTGCCAAATAAAACTATTTATGTTAGTTTGAAAAGTATGTACTTCCTTTAGCGGGACTCTTATTGGTAGAGATCGAAACAGATAAAATTTTTGGAATCCGTACCATCTTGATACGTTGTATCCTTCCAGTCCAAGACAGGGGGTGCTTATCCCATTGCTGCATACTCTGTCTTAAGATTCTAAACATGGGGTTATAGTTAATTTTATAAAGTGAGGGTAGACTATTGGTTAATTTCACTCCTAGATATTGCAAGGAGTCCAAAATTAAGTTCTATCAGTTTCACAATATGCCCAGGGATGTTGCAGGGAAGCATTTCTGATTTCTCCTTGTTTATAGTGAGTCCTGACATCTTCGCAAAGATCCTCAAAGTTTCCATTAAATTTGGTAAAGATGTCAGAGGGTTAGTCAGATGTACTAATAAGTCGTCTGCAAATAATGACAATTTATATTCCTTCTCTCTCACCTTCTCACCCATAATGTCCACATTCTCTCTAATAGCCCTTGCCAGTGGCTCCATCGCTAGAGCAAATAGCGCTGGAGACAGCGGGCAGCCCTGCCTTGTCCCGCGCTGTATCGGAATAGCTTCTGGTGGAATAGTGACAGGGAGATTCAATTTAGCAGTTGGAAGATTATAGTACACCTTAAGAGTGTTTATCAATGTGGGGCCAACCTTTAACCTTTCCAGAATTCTAAATAGATATTGCCAACTGAGAGTATCGAATGCTTTCTCGATATCTAATGTTAGCAGGCATAAAGGTGTTTTTGATCTATTTGCATATGTTATCAAATTGATAATCTTCCGTATATTATCTGGTGCCTGTCTACCTGGCATAAAACCAATTTGGTCTTTATGTATTGTAACACCTATTTGGGCTGCATAGCACACAAATAGTTAAACTGTCCAGCTAGCAGTAGAAGCATGGGTTACACGCGACTTCACACAACAGGGTCAGGGCCTTCGCCATGTGGAAGTGTTCCCTCTATGGTGTAGTGCAACTACATCCCCCCAGGCGCCAGGAGGTTCTTGCAGTAAAACAGAAACGGTTTATTTAACTATGCACGAGGCAAGTGACCACAGGTTTAGTACTCACGCAGGAGCTGAGGCAATAGCACATTTCTCACACAGAGCTGCAGGCATTAGGCATTTCTCACAGAGGAAAGGTCTCCATTAGGCATTTGCAGTATTCACACACATTCCCTCCTGGAAGTTGTCAGGAAAGCAGCTTCTACCCTACAGTCCCTCTTCACTGAGGTCCCTGACTGGAGGCAACACATAAAGCCTCTGGGAAGCTACTCCCTTACTGCAAATCCTTGTTGGAGCTTCAGCTGCTCTTTCTCTCTCACCTCTCTGCCTTTCTCTCCTAGAGAGACTATAACAAGTCTGCCCTAGTGTAACTATTCCTCATTCACGGGGTTACCTGGTCCCCGACTTCTTCTCCAAAGCACATGGGCCTTTCTGGGCCTATCTGTGCCCAGGCTCCCCTGAGCACACCCAGCTGGATCACCATCCACAGGCCAAAGAGGAAGTGGCCACTCCCTACACACACTATATAGCAGTGTAGCAGGGGAGTGTCATTCTCTCCTGGCAGATCACTCTAAGAAAAAAGGTGGGGGCCTTAAAGCTGCAGGGCAGATTACCCAGTAGGGGTCCCTACATACACCCGGGGGAAAAACCCATTTCGTCCCGACAATGGTTTAAACATCCCCAACATATATCAACTTACAGTACCATCACATCCACTTCTGGTATCCTCTCCTAAGGCATACCTGGTAACAATGGTCACTGTAAAGGAAACACAGCATGCACAATACTGTATCAAACATTTTCAATTGCATAATAAACATTGCAGTTGGTCAACTTTATTACACATCAGCAAAAATACTTCTCCCCCTCCCAAGGGTCCACACAGGCCAGTCCTTGGGTGCAGAAACACTACTCAGCGAGTAGGTGAAGGCAGAAGAAATGGTGGTGGGGATCAATAGTCCTGAATTAGAACCCACTTAGTCCAGCAGTCCTTCCAGCCACAAAAAACAAGCAAGCAGCACTCTAGGCATCTCACTCTGCAGGAGTCCATAGAAGAGCTGTAGCAAACATCAGAAGAATCCATCCTCCAGGTTCTCCTCTTCCAGATCCATGATCCGGGATCACACATGAGCAGGAAATGGCTCCATCCGGGACATCCATCTTCCTCCCATCCAACTGACATCCGCAGGCCTTCGTGAAATTCGGGGCGAACCTCCAAGCCCGAACCCACGGCCAAATACTTCGAAGGAAATCCATACGATTCGAAGAATTCGTACGTTCCGTTTATCCACTTTGAAAAATTTGTACGATCCATTCGTACACTCCGACAAATTCGTACATCCATTCGTACGATTCGAACAAAACAATGCACAGCCTGGTTTTAGGGAATCGAGCCCCACGTTGGGCGCCAAATGTAACACCTATTTGGGCTGCATAGCACGCAAATAGTTAAACTGTCCAGCTAGCAGTAGAAGCATGGGTTACACGCGACTTCACACAACAGGGTCAGGGCCTTCGCCATGTGGAAGTGTTCCCTCTATGGTGTAGTGCAACTACATCCCCCCAGGCTACTGTGCATACAACAAAAGATGGGCGCCAGGAGGTTCTTGCAGTAAAACAGAAACGGTTTATTTAACTATGCACGAGGCAAGTGACCACAGGTTTAGTACTCATGCAGGAGCTGAGGCAATAGCACATTTCTCACACAGAGCTGCAGGCATTAGGCATTTCTCACAGAGGAAAGGTCTCCATTAGGCATTTGCAGTATTCACACACATTCCCTCCTGGAAGTTGTCAGGAAAGCAGCTTCTACCCTACAGTCCCTCTTCACTGAGGTCCCTGACTGGAGGCAACACATAAAGCCTCTGGGAAGCTACTCCCTTACTGCAAATCCTTGTTGGAGCTTCAGCTGCTCTTTCTCTCTCACCTCTCTGCCTTTCTCTCCTAGAGAGACTATAACAAGTCTGCCCTAGTGTAACTATTCCTCATTCACGGGGTTACCTGGTCCCCGACTTCTTCTCCAAAGCACATGGGCCTTTCTGGGCCTATCTGTGCCCAGGCTCCCCTGAGCACACCCAGCTGGATCACCATCCACAGGCCAAAGAGGAAGTGGCCACTCCCTACACACACTATATAGCAGTGTAGCAGGGGAGTGTCATTCTCTCCTGGCAGATCACTCTAAGAAAAAAGGTGGGGGCCTTAAAGCTGCAGGGCAGATTACCCAGTAGGGGTCCCTACAGTATAATATTGGTCAAAACTTTATTCAGTCTGGAAGCTAATATTGAAGCCAGAATCTTAACATTCACATTAAGTAATGATATCGGTCTATAGTTCTTTGGAGTTAATATATCTTTATTTGCTTTTGGTATGACCGATATCCTTGCCTCATTCATCTCTGAAGGAATCCAATTCCCCTTTGCTATATGCTGGTACAGATTATATAAATGCGGGTTTACTTGTTCTTGGAATTTTTTATAAAATAATGATGAAAACCCATCCGGCCCTGGGGCTTTGCCAACCTTCAGAGATTTAATGACTTCCTTAATTTCTAGGTGTGTAATCTCAGAATCCAATATGTTATCCATTTCCTGGGTACACGAGTTTGGGCCGTATTCCTTTAGAAAGATATCAATTCTGGCTAAGTTCTTTTCCTCCCTTTGTGAATACAAATGCTCATAATAAGCTGCAAATGTTCCTGCTATTCTATCCGGGGTCGATGTAATTCAACCATTTGCCAGTCTAATCTTGTTGATTGCTGGTGTACACTGACCCGCTCTCAACAAGTTAGCCAACATTTTCCCTGGCTTATTTGCAAACTTATAAAATGTAAAATTTGTCCTCCTGATAGCCCTGTCTGCTCCTTCCAACTGGCATGCCCTTAATTTCTGTCTCACTTCCTCAATCAACTTCCTACTACCAATTGAAAACTGCTGTCTATTGGTCTGTTCTCTTTTTTTTTTCTTCTTAGAGGCATATTTAATTAGAGATCCCCTAATAAAGGCTTTATAAGCCGCCCATATCCAAGCTGGTGACATATCTGATTTACAATTCTCTTTAAAAAACATTTCAGATTCCTGTATAATATACGAAACACATTCAGGGTCAGCTAACAAACCCTCATTTAATTTCCACATTGGACGTGTTAAAACAGGAGCTTGCAAGTCCAGAACAGACATTACCAGATCGTGATCCGACCAAGCACATTGGAGATGCTTAGATTCCATCAATGCCCCTGCATCCGAGGATTTTGTCAAAATATAGTAAATTCTCGAGTAATTATTATGGGCATGGGAATAGAATGTATAATCTCTTTTATCTCCATTTGCCTCTCTCCATGTATCACATAATTCATAGTCCCAAAGGATTTTATTAACCTTCTGCGTATTTCTTTTATGTCCAGATGTTGAGGTTGGAGAGGATCTATCTAGCATATAATTAAACAGGAGGTTAAAGTCCCCAGCCCAAATTACTCTTTCAGCGGAGGAGTATGGTAAGTGTTCAGCCATAGCTTCTAAAAAGGTTAAGGGAGACTCTACCGGTGCATAAGTATTTAAAATCACATATGTCTTGTCATACAATGTCCCCTGTATCACTATGTATCGACCATTATCGTCAATCTTAGTTTCAGAAACTACAAATGGAAATCGTCTATTAAAAAAGACTGCAACTCCACTATGCTTGCTTACATCTGAGGACAAAAAATACATGCCGAAATCCTTATGGAAAAATTTAGGAAATAGAGAAATTTTATTACTTACCGTAATTTCTATTTCCAAGTCACCTTCCATGGCAGCATTCACCAATATGAGTATTCCCGCCCCACAGGCCACTGGACAGGAAAGGGTTAACTCCAACTACTCTATAACATCCGCCCTGTTACACTCCCCCTTTGTCTATGTATCTTAGCTTCAGAAGGGAGGGGATTGGTGAATGCTGCCATGGAAGGTGACTTGGAAATAGAAATTACGGTAAGTAATAAAATTTCTCTATTTCCCAAGCCACCCATGGCAGCAATTCACCAATATGAGAATTCCCATAGTCAAGAAAAAAGAAATGAAGGGAGGGACAATCAATGCTTAAGTCTTTTAATTATGAATGCACCACAGCCTGTAAGACTTTCATCCCAAATCTAGCATCTTGGGATAGCCAAACATTCAATTTGTAATGCTTAATAAACGTATGTAAGGAGGACCATCTAGCCGCCTTAAAAATCGCTTCTGGCGGAGCCCTGGCTTCTGCCGCCCATGACGTAGCCAACGCTCTGGTAGAGTGAGCCCTTAAGTCTCCAAGAACCTCTCTGCCTGCTTTGTGATACGAAAGGACAATACATCCAACGATCCACCGGCTAAGGGTAGCCTTTGAAGGGGCCATTCCTCTCCTTGGACCTCTAGGAATAACGAACAATCTGTCAGTCTTCCTCCATGAATTTGTCCGATCTAGATAATGGGACAATGCTCTCACCAAATCCAAAGTATGCCACTCACGTTCCTGCTTGTTACTTGGATTCAGACAAAATGATGGTAAGGTTAGTTCCAAATCTAGATGAAACTGTGACATCACCTTAGGCAGGAACTGAAATGATGGCCTTAGAATAACTTTATCTGGAAATATCACCGTCTCTGGTTCTTTCGCCGACAATGCATGAATCTCTCCTACCCTGCAAGCTGAAGTAGAAGAGAAGAAGGAAGAGTACCTTCAGCGTAACATGCCAGTCTGATGCATTCTCCATAGGTTCAAACGGAGCTGATGTTAGCACCTTTAAGACCAAGGGCAAATCCCACGGAGGTACTCTTTGCTTTCGAGAAGGTTTCACTCTCTTCAGGGCGTTGAAAAAACGAATCACCAACTTTTCTTCAGCTAAATCTTTACCAGTTATAGCCGAAAGGGCCGAAACTTGACCCCTAAGCGTGCTTGCAGCCAGACCCCTCTGAAACCCTGCAAAGAGGAACTCCACTACCGGCACTGCTGATGGAACTTTCGGATTAAATCCTGTTTTTCCTGCAAATTTGGAATATTGAGTAGACGTGGATATCTTTCTGGATTTCAGTAATAAATCTGTTAACTCAGTTCCACACCCCTCGTCCGCAAGCCTCTGCCTTTCAATTTCCACGCCGTCAGTGACAGGCGGCACACATCTTGGAAAGGTATCGGACCTTGCATCAATAAATTCTTTAGGACTGGCAACCTTACTGGAGGTTGTACTGCCATCTGTGTCAGCAGAGGGCACCAAGGACGTCTCGGCCAATACGGGATTATTGCAATCACTGAGGCCTCCTCTATATCTATTTTCCTCAACACCCTCCAAATCATTGGAAAGGGCGGAAACACATACCCGAACATCCCTCTCCAATTCTGGAGTAGCGCATCTACTCCACTGGTCTTTTGTGACGGGTATCTTGAAAAGAATGTCCTGCATTTGGAATTTTGATCTGATGCCATTAAATCTATTTCTGGTTTTCCCATTTGTTGTACTATGTTGTGAAATACAGTTGGTTCTAGGCACCATTCTCCTGGATCTAACACATTTCGACTTAGAAAATCGGCCTGTACATTAGTTTTTCCTGGGACATAAAGGGCTGTGAGACCTTCTAGGTTCACCTCTGCCCAATCCATGATGGTCGCCACTTCTCTGAGCAACTGACCACTCCTGGTCCCTCCTTGTTCCAGGACGTATGCCACTGCAGAGGCGTTGCCCGAACGAATCTTTACCCACTTGTGAGCAATTCTTTTTGCGAAAGCTTCTAACTCCATTCTTATTGCTCTTAGTTCCAACAAATTGGAGGGAAGATGAGCCAAGTTCCACTGCCCCTGGATGGACACGTCGTCCATTATTGCACCCCAGCCTGTCTGCGAGGCGTCTGTGGTTATGATCACAAAATTGGGTTGTTTTAGGGGCATTCCTTTCGATAAGTTTCGAGGATCCAACCACCACTCCAGATTCGACTTGACCCATTCCGGAACATGAAGGGACTGATCCAATTTGAGAGGATTGTTTGTTCCTGACTTCAGAAAGAAATTTTGAAGTGGCCTCATGTGCCACCTTGCCCAAGGCACCATCTGTATTGTAGAAGAGAAGAGGCCTAGAAGGGACATACATGTACATTCCCTGACTGAAACCTCCAACTTCCGTCTGAAGGATCCCACTTTGTCTATTATCTGGAATATCTTTTGTTCCGGAAGCGACACTGTCTCTTGAAGTGTATCCAACTCTGCGCCTAGAAACACAAGTTTTTGTGTGAGTACTAGCTGACTTTTCTGCCAATTTATCACCCAGCCGAACCTTTGAAGTACAGTAACTGCTTTGTCTCTGCTTCTTTTTGCCTCTTCCTCTGTATTGGCAACCAAGAGGATGTCGTCCAGATAGTGGAAAGCTGAAACCCCTTCCACTCTGAGATGAGCTATGTTCGTTACTAGAACCTTCGTGAAAGTTCTTGGCGACGTAGAGAGGCCAAATGGGAGACGTGAATTGTACATGTTGGTTTTGAACTATAAAGCGCAGAAATTTCCTGTGAGGACTGTACACCGGCACATGGAAGTATGCGTCTTTGAGATCTAACTTGACTAGCCATGTTTGTGGGGACACCGCCACAATTATCGACGCCAGCGACTCCATTTTGAATTTTCTGCAATTTATGAATCGATTTAAAGGACGTAAATCTAGTACTGGTCTGAAATCTCCTGATGCTTTTCTGACCAGAAAAAGCTTTGAATAGAATCCTCTCTGTCGCTGTAGAACAGGCACTGGTTCTACTGCTCCTATTTGCAGCAGTTGATCTACATAATCTTGTAATATTTGTCTTGCTCCTTGAACCTTCGGAACCGACAAGACACGATACACTTCGCGCTTTGGCACTCTTGAAAATTCCAAACGATAACCCTCTTTTATTATTTGAAGAACCCAATGATCCCGAATTCTTTCGACCCAGACCTCTTCGAAAAGCGCCAGACGTGCCCCTACCTTGTAGATCTGGGCCGGCCTGATCTCATTGTATTCTGCTCGAGGATGCTCCAAAGGAAGTATTCTTTCTCGTTGGTTGCCGAGACTCTTCCTTAGTATTCTTCCAGGATGCTTGTCTATTCTGTGGTCTTCCAGGTCTATACTGCCTTGAGTTTCGAAAAGACCTATTCACTGGCGACTCTGCTCTCGCCCCTTGAAGTCTGAATCTTTTCTCTTGAGGCAGGAACACGCTTTTACCTCTTGACACCTTCTTAATAATAGAATCAAGATTCTCTCCGAATAACCGCTCGCCTTCATATGGAAGTTGACACAGGTTTGTCTTTGATGCCGAGTCCGCTAACCAGGGCTTCAGCCATAGAGCTCTTCTAGCCACAACCGAAAGAGCCATAGATCTCGCTGCTAGGTGGACTAAATCTAATGAGGCCTCTGCCACAAAATCTACTGCCACTTTCAGATCTGACAGCATCTCTCGCAATGTTGATCTTTTCACATTGGAAGCTATTGCCTCATCCAGATTATTGACCCACACCTTCATGGCCCTTGAGGTTGATGTTAGAGCCACCGCCGGTCTACAGATGGCCCCTGCCGAAACAAAAGATTTCTTTAAATCAAACTCCATTCTCTTCTCCATTGGATCTTTGAATGCCACTGCGTCATCAACCGGCAAAGTGGTTTTACGGGCCAACCTGACTACTGCTGCATCCACCTTAGGTGGATAATCCCATAATTTTGCATTAGCTTCTTCCACCGGATATTTCTTAGCAAATTTCCCCTGAATTACAACTCTCTTTTCAGTTTTCTTCCACTTATTGAATCATGTACTGGAAATGTCGCTGCTCGCTTTTTCACTGAAGGAAACAGCTTATCCGCTGAAGAACTCTTCGGTAATTCAAGGTCTTCCTCACTGCTTTAACTAAACCATCAATCAGTGCTGTATCAAAGTTTGATTCCTCTTCCGAGAGAATTTCACCTTCTTCGGAAAAATCCGACTGACCATCCGCTGGATCATATAATTCTTCATCAGATATATCTGAAATGGAATCATACAAAACCTCCCGCGATCTTTTAGGTTTCCTAGATGCCCCAGAGGTAGATGCCTCTTGCACTCCTTGAACCACTGCTTGCTTGATAATAGAGACTAGTGCCTCCAACTGAGGGAGTGAAGGAGCTTGAGGTTCCACTGTAGAAGATTGTTCAGCAGAAGTCTGTTTCCTTGGCTGGTGAGATTCCGCTTTAGACGTATCACCAGAAGCAGAGAGGCTACAAAGAATTAAAAAAAACTCTAATTAGCCTCTTCCCCCTCTATTAACAGATGAAAAACATCCCATTTCTTCAGCTTACCCAGAGACTTTAGGCTGCATAGCTTTCCCAGAGCCAGGCTGTTCCATCCTGCCTGCACCTGACAAGAACAACATGCTAATTATTTACACTGTCAGAAACTGCTTGAAAAGAGGCTCAAGAGAGCTCGCTTACCACTTTTCTCCATGAGCAGCAATCAGAACGACGTCCTCACAGAGCGTCGGCTGCGCTCCGCAGCCCCAGCTTAAAAACCGCTAAACCGGAAGTGCCGTCACCGCGCTGAAATGCGCATGCGTCCAGGTGGAACGCATGCGTTCCAAATGCTAACTCTGGGGAAACGCTGTACTGTGCTCACAATTCTCCATGCGCCAGTAACAATGGCGGTCCTACCTAGACGCCACATTCTGCCACCCATCTTCCAGCCAGCAAGGAGCTATAGGCTACACGTGGTGGACACTCCGACCCAGCCTAATGGTCCTTCTCCGCAGCAATCCCCTCAGGGGAGCAATTTGGGAGGCATCAGGGGAAGAGGAAGAGAAACCCCTGGAATGGGTAAGCACATCCGTGGCCTGGACAGGAAAAAAGACAAAGGGGGAGTGTAATAGGGCGGATGTTATAGAGTAGTTGGAGTTAACCCTTTCCTGTCCAGTGGCCTGTGGGGCGAGAATACTCATATTGGTGAATTGCTGCCATGGGTGGCTTGGGAAATGATCGTTTTGTAAAGTGTGTCTCTTGCAAACATATTATGTCTGGAGAGAGACGCTGGTACATCTGAAATGCTACCCTGCGCTTGCTTGGAGAATTCAATCCCTGAACATTATGTGAAATTATTTTGATTGACATCCTGTGTATGAAGCATCGTACTGCTTAAAAACCTTAGTGTCAAAATATCTTGTCCCTGACCACCCAGCCGCCTAAACACAACAGCTAAGATATTCATCAAATACTTAACACAATAAAAAACCCAAAGAAAAATACAAAGAAGAAAAAAAAACATTCAAAACAACAAAAAAAAACCAAAACACAGTACAATGGGTTTACAGAAAACCCTAATTGCTGGCCGCCATTTCTAAGTACCCTTTGTTGACATTCTACTACTATGCCCTTCTCCACATGGGAGGGCATAGTGGAGGTACTCCTGTTGGGTAAGCAAAATCCCGTTTTGTGCATAGTTGTTAGACAGCTTATAATATCAAACCACCGGAAGAAGAAGAAGGGAAAAAAAAAAAAAGACACGTCCTCAGTGCCTGGGATAGCATTATATAATATGTAGTTAAGTTAGCCAGATCCACCAAATAACTGGTGACCTATATTGGAAGCACCAAACAGCAAGTTAGGTTCTCGTGGACGCCCCCGGGCCCGATGTATTCTCTCTATATGGAGGTGCTCCTCATGTAAATCCAGCAGCAACTTGCGTATTACCCCCTTGATCATCTCCAAGGGTTCTGTTACCGTCTCTGGTACATTTCGCACTCTCATGTTTCCCCTTCTCGTTCTATTCCCTAAATCTTCCAGCTTACTTTCAAGTTGAAGGATCCGCTGCTGATGCTCGTTCAGCTGCTTCTGATCGTCCTTTAATGCTGCTGCACAGGAATCTGAGTGCCACTCCAGGCAGTCCACCCTTTCTCCCAAATCCTTGATCTGGTGAGTAAAATCTGCCACCGCCGCCGCTAATTCTGTTTTAAAAATATCTTGTACGGCTCGGAGGGCTGCTTGCACCTCCTCCGTATGGAGCTGCCGTTCCTGGCTCTGCTCCCGCTCAATGCGGGTGTTTGAAGATGGTGGCTGCACGCCCTCAGTTGATCGGCGCTGAAACATTGGCGGCGTTCGCTCCTGTTGGTTCTTCTTCGTTGACGGAGGACCCATCTCTCCAATCGTCTCAGGTTCAATATCCTTGTGTCCCACAACGAATAGGTAAAAGAGCGGTTTAATCTGCTTATTATTGCCAAAAAATGCAGTACGGGTGCGGAGCTACTCACAGACCCATCCTGCCTGCTCAGCTTCGCGCATGGTTACCCCGACTATAATGTTATATCATTTAATGTCATGTGCAAAAAAACAAATATACACTTAGGCAACGAAAACCATGAATTTCAGAAAAGCTAATTTTGGTACCTTGAGGGCTGCCCTTCAGAGCATTGATTGGGGCATTATGTTTTCAGCAAAAAAACACAGAACATAAATTGTTGTCATTTAAAATTATATTAAATCATTACTGTTCTCAATTTATTATTGGAGTAAATGTAGAAGCTCTAAGAATCACCCTATGTGCGAGGTAAAGAAGTTAATAGGAATGAAGAGAAAGGCATTTAAAAACTATAAGACTTTTGGGACAGAAGCTGAATTTAATGAATAAAAACACTATAATAAATGTTGTAAACCAGAAATCCGGAAGGCAAAGAAGGGAAATGAAGAGTGCATTGTGGCGGAGGCTAAGACTAACCCCAAAACATTTTTTTAAATAGTAAAAAGATGCAGGTTGAGAGTGTTAAATAATGGTACCAGTATGGATGTGACAGATACAGAAAAGGCAAATGTGCTAAGTTCCCAGACTCACTTCATAGCTGCACTGATGGCTCAGCTCAATCTAGTCAGTGGCTGACTCAAGATATGATCTATAAAGCTTAAATAAAAATTTATGTAAACAAGACTCCAGGGCCTTATGGCATACACCCCCGGGTTCTAAGAGAGCTTAGTTTTGTTTTTCGACCAGCCCCTATTTCTGATTTTCTGAGATTCACTTTCATCTGGTATGGTACCTATGGATTGGAGAAAATTTGATTCATTCCAATATTTAAAAAGGGATTACGATCTCAGCCAGTAAGTTTGACATCTGTGATGGGCAAATTATTTGAAGGCTTGTTAAGGGATCACATTCAAAATGTTGTCCTAGTGAATGGCATTATGAGCAGCAATCAGCATGGCTTAATGAAGGATAGGTCATGTCAGATCTGATCTGATTGTTTTTTATGATGAGGTAAGATAGATGCTGGACAATGGGGGGCAGTATATGTGATCTATTTGGATTTTGCCAGTATTTGATACCGTACCCCACAAACGACTGCTTTCTAAACTAAGATCTGTTGGGCTTAATGAAGTCGTTTGTACATGGATAGGAAACTGGCTACAGGATCGGGAACAGAGGGTGGTTGTTAATGGTACATTCTCTACTTGGAGTAAGGTTCTTAGTGGGGTCCCTCAGGGCTCGGTATTGGGTCCACTTTTATTCAACTTGTTCATTAATGACTTGGGGAGAGGGGATATTGTAAATAATGTATCAGTGTTTGCAGATGACACAAAACTATCCAGTCCAATAAATTCCATCCAGGGTGTGGCATCCTTGCAGCAGGATCTTGACTAACTGGCAATATGGGCAGCTAAGTGGCAAATGAGATTCATTGTTGATAAATGTAAAGTCCTGCACCTGGGATGTAAAAATATCCAAGCCACTTATACCCTTAATGGGACTGCACTAGGCAAATCCATTATGGAAAAGGACCTTGGAGTCCTTGTAGATGATAAACTTGGCTGTAGCAAGCAATGCCTGTCAGCAGCATGAAGGGTCAGATAAGGTCTTGAGCTGTATTAAAAGGGGCATTGATTCACGGCAGGAAGCGGTCATTCTTCCACTTTATAGAGCAATGGTAAGGCCCCATCTAGAATATGCCTTACAGTTGTGGTCTCCATCACTCAAACAGGACATTATTGTATTAGAGAGGGTACAGAGAAGGGCAACTAAGCTGTTAAAAGGTATGGGAAATCTTAGCTGTGAGGAAAGACTGGCCAAATTGGGGATGTTCACTCTGGAGAAGAGGCTCTTAAGGGGTGACATGATAACTATGTATAAATATATAAGGGGATCATATAATAATCTCTCTAATGCTTTATTTACTAGTAAGTCTTTCCAGCTGACACAAGGTCACACATTCTGATTAGAAGAAAAGAGGTTCCGCCTAAATATTCGGAAGGGTTTTTTTTTACAGTGAGAGCTTTGAAGATGTGGAATTCTCTCCCTGAATCAGTAGTACTGGCTGATACATCAGATAGCTTTAAGAAGGGGTTGGGTGGCTTTTGGCAAGTGAGGGAATACAGGGTTATGGAATATAGCTCATAGTACAAGTTGATCCAGGGACTAGTCCGATTTTTCATTTTACATTAATGTAAAGGTGCTTTCCATTAATAATACATTTATCTCTGCATTAAAGGGGTTGTTCACCTTTGAGTTAACTTTAAGTATGATGTAGAGAGTGATATTCTAAGACAATTTTCAATTGATTTTAATTTTTTATTATTTAAGGTTTTTGAGATATTTAGCTTTTCATTCTGTAGCTCTTCAATTTGCATTATAAACAATCTGGTAGCTAGGCTCCAAATTACCCTAGCAACCATGCATTGATTTGATAAATAGACAGGAATATGAATAGGAGAGGACCTAACTAGAAAGATGAGAAAAGAAAATTAGCAATAACAAAAAATGTATAAGCTTACAGAGCATTTGCTTTTTAGATGGGGTCAGCGACTCCCATTTGAAAGCTCGAAAGTGTCTGAAGAAAAAGGCAAGTAATTATAAAACTATAAAAAATAAATAATGAAAACCAATTGCCTTTCTATTCCATACTAATAGTTTACTTAAAGGTGAACCACCCCTATAAGTGAAGCATGTCACGTCAAATTCATGATTAAGGCCAAGTGGTAATTGCATATGCAAAAAAAAATCCAAAATACTTACATTTTGGCTAAAAGACCTACTAAATCGTCCTCCATCCCCGCAAGTTTTACTTTTTCAGTCCCTTGAACAGAGAAAAAGGTTGTGTTGCTCCTATTACACTGGGCAACGTGTCTTGTAATGTTTTTCTTCTCCACAGCATGTGGATTTTTTATTTGACTTAAAGGGGTTGTTCACCTTTTAATATGACGTAGAGAGTTATATTCTGAGACAATTTGCAATAGGTTTTCATTTTTTATTATGTGTTTTTTGAGTTATTTAGCTCTCCAATTTCAGCCATCTGGTTGCTAGGGTCCAAATTACCCTAGCAAACTTACACTGATTTGAATAAGAGCCTGGAACATAAATAGGAGAGGGCCTGAATAGAAAGATGAGTAATAAAAAAGTAGCCATAGCATTTGTTTTAGATGGGGTCAGTGAACCCATTTAAAAGCTAAAAAGAATCAGCATATTTTATATACTGAACTAATTGCACCAGCCTAAAGTTTCAGCTTCTCAATAGCAGCAATGATCCAGGACTTCAAACTTGTCACAGGGGGTCACCATCTTGGAAATTGTCTGTGACACTCACATGCTCAGTGGGCTCTAAGCAGCAGTTGAGAAGCTAAGCTTAGGGGTCGTCACAAATTATCAAGCAGAAAATGAGGTTGACTTGTAATATAAGCTAATGCTACAGGTCTGATTAAATTCTGAAGCTAGTTGCACTGGTTCCTGTGCTGCAGTGTAGTAATTATCTGTATTAATTACTAATCAGCCTCATATTGTGACATATATATTCTATGGGGGAGATTTATCAAGGGTCGAAGTAAAAAAATATCTATTGAATAGGCCAATATACAAAATTCAATTCAAATTTGAAAAAAATTAGATTATTCGAATATCAAAATTTATCATGTACTGTCTCTTTAAAACTTTGACCATTCGCCATCTAAAACCTGCCAAATTGCTATTTTAGCCTATGGGGGACCTCCTAGAACCCATTTGGTGTACTTTAAAAAATCAAAGTTTTTTGGGGAAAATCCTTTGTTTCGAATTCGATCAGATGCGCTAAAACTTTGTTTGAACGATTAGAATACAGCCTATTCACCCTAAGTTAAAAACTTAGTTTTTTTTTAATAAATTTCATTTGGCTTTTTATTTATTCGAATTTCGAAGTTATGGGAGTTCAAAAAAACTCCCAATACTTCGAAATTCGACCCTTGATAAATCTGCCCCTATGTGTACTGTATATTTTGAGTGGGTCCCTAAGCTCAGTAAGTGACAGCAACACAGAGAACGTGCAGTGAATCAGCAGAAAAGAAGATGAGGAGCTACTGGGGCATGTTTGGAGACACAGATCTTTACTGCTAAAGGCCTGTGGTTGCCTTGGGCTGGTATAGTAGCACAAAACATAATGTACAACATTTCTTGCCTACTTGTTTAGTTAAGCTTTTGTTCTCCTTTAACCCTTTAACCGCCAAGCACGTACGGCGTTGAGCCCTTCTCTCTGCATCGGCTGCTTTTACCCCCTCTGCAGAGAGTCAGGAGGGTTGACAGCCCCCTGGGCAACGAGGCTGGGGGGCTGTCAAGTCGGATCTGCGACATGATTGTCGCAGATCCGACTTCAAAGAGGCAAACGCTGCTGCAAAAGCGCTGCTGCTCTCTCTTACCTGCTCTCTGTCGCACATTCGCCCACACACTGCAGTGACTCAGCAAAAACGATGTCCTGCAACTGTGTACAACTGGAAATCAGCAATGCTCCACTTTCCCAGTGGTGACACCCATGTGTCCAGTTATACACCCCTATGGCATAACCATTACCTCCCTCACCTCTTGACAGTACCAGACCCCAAAGTCTGGGCAGACCACGGGATCAAGTACATAGGTCAGGTTTTAGTACAGGGTGAAATACTTACCTTTGCAGCCCTTAAAGACACCTTTGACTTGCCCAATAAGATGCTCTTCCATTTTCTCCAACTGAGACATGCTCTCCAATCTCAACTAGGCAGGGATAAAGTGGACACCACCCCCAGGAAACTGGAGACCTTAATTTTTAGCCCTACCTTACTAAAACCAGTCTCTCAATTCTACTCTATCCTGAATAACCCCAAAGAACCAGTCTTAGATAAACTTTACAAGAAATGGGAGGTAGATATCCCTCTCTTAACCCCTGAAATGTGGCAAGAAATACTTGAAACGTACAACTCTGCATTAATTAGCTCGAAAGACAGAATGATCCAATTTAGATACCTCCATAGAACTTACCTGACCCCACATAGGCTACATCTTATTAAGCCTTCTATCCCAGATATATGCCCAAAATGTCAAGGCTCCCCGACTGGGTTTATCCATATGGTCTGGCAGTGTCCACAAATCCAAAGATTCTGGAGTAGGATTGCACAGGAGATTAGCTCCCTCCTAGCGCTTTTTATACCAATGGACATAACCCTTTTTATCCTCCACCAAACTGTAGACACTGCTCCTACTGTGGCGGAAAGGACATTGAGATGTTTTTTACTTATACAAGCGAAAAGGCTGATAGCCCTAAAATGGAAGTCTGACCAACCTCCAATGAAAAGGCAATGGATAGAATTAGTAAACAGCTCAATCCCCCTTTATCGACTAACCTATTTTAACCGTGGTTGTCCAAACAAATTTGTAAAGGTATGGTCCCCGTGGTTAACTGAACATATTCCTTCACTACTAAATCAGAGCGACCAAACGCAATAGATAATCCTTACAACTTTACAGGGTCCCAGCTCCCCTCCCCCCCCTTTTTTTCCCCTCCACTTTCAACTCCCCCCCCCCCTTACTGAGAAACAACAGCAGGCATAGTTTATTGGGAAAATGTATTCATTTGTTTATTGTATATTACAGATGGCTAACTGTGACCAATCTTTCTCTTGTGACTCTACTGCATATGATTTTATTGATAGTACATTGAACACAAGAACTTTTGTTACACTTCCTTTATGTCATCTGATGTTTAATGTACACTCTCTTTCTGATGAATGTTATCTATCAATGGCTTTGATTCAAACAAAATGATAATAAAAAACAAGTTTGAAAAAAACAAACAAAAAAAAACGATGTCCTAGCTGCCTGCTTTGTTTCCAGTGATCCTCCTGCTACAAAAACGGTAAGTGCATGTTTTTTTACACACTTACCTGCACCTACACATACTTACAGTACATTTATACACTTACACAAACATTTTAGTAAAGATTGGTTTTTTATATTTTTTTATTATTTTATTTTAGCACACTTGGTCCCTTTTGTACACTTATTTACACTTATTTACACTTATTTACATGTATTTTCACACTCAGACAACTTTTATTAGTGCACAAATATGTATACACATTTTTTACTTATTTATTGTACCGTTTGTTTTGCCTAAAACATGTTATTTTGACAGCGTGACTATTGGATAATCGATTTCGGCCACTAATTACGCTGTTGGATCAATTATTTTGTTATTTCATTAATTTACACTATTTTTGTGGTTTTATTGAAATTTTATCCCTGCATTATTGTTCCTTATGCATCTTTAGTATAGTTTTGCTGTTTGGTGCTTTGTTATAGAAAGATTTATTTTACATAGTTTGATTCGCCGGAATATATGCTTTCCAAAAATATATAGTTTTCTGGGGGTCTTTGCACAGTTTGGGGGTCTTACGGCACATAACGCACAGTTGGGGCTCTCTTTTCTGCAGCTTAGTTGGCTAGCGTGAAAATTCATTTGCATGTTTTTCATTTGGGGTCCGTACACACCACATACTTTGGTAAATCTAGGCATATTGGGCATCAAACTATTCAGTAGACCTCTGACGTCCATATTTAGGGTGATTTTTCTTACGTAAAACATTGTGTGCGATAAATGCGGCAAACTGCAACAATTTTAGGCGATTTTCAGAAATGTTGTAAAAACCTCTACGTTTAGAAAAGCTTTCCAGTTTGGTAGTTTGGTGTGGAAAGACGTCTTTATCTTTGTTGGATTCGTCAGAATGTGTACTTTCCAAAAATATATGGTTTTGGGGGGTCTTTGCTGTTAGGAGGGTCTTGAGGCACATAATATAAAGTCAAGCGTCTATGTTCACAGAAGGCAAATCGGCAGCGGAGAAAAATCATATGCACTATTTTCATTTGAGGTCCGCACATGCCAGCTGCCTTGGTATATCAATGCATATTGGGCATCAAACTGTTCAGTAGACCCTTGGCATCAGTATTTATGGTGTTTTACAATTGTATGTAAGAAATTAGGTGAGATAAAAGCGGCCAATTGCAATATTTTTAGGCCATTTTCAGAAATGTAAAAACAGTTGCTTTTATCGCCAAATTTAGGAAAGGCTTGCGACTTGGTGCTTTGGAGTAGAAAGGCATGTATACCCAATTTGGATTCGCGGGAATGTGTACTTTCCGAAAATATATGGTTTTCTGGGGTGAACGTACTTTTTTCTACCTTTGCTCCCCCCCAAAACTATGTATATGTGTTGATTTTGCAGTACCTGAAATGACAGACCATATGGGGGTCTTCCTTTTGGGGCCCCTATATGCCACGTGCTTGGGTACACCTATACATATTGGGCATCAAACTGTTCAGAGGACCCTAGGCTTTCATATTTGGGGTAATTTCTCTTGATACCTAAAAGTATGTGGGTAATACGATGCTGCAGGTTAGAAATGTTTAGGTGATTTTTGAAAATGTCACCAAAATCACCAAATTTAGGAATGGTTTGCGGCTTGGTACTTTGGAGTACAAAGACCTGCATACCAAATTTAGATTCGCGGGAATGTGTACTTTCCAAAAATATATGGTTTTCTGGGTTGAACTTAGTTTTTATACTTTTGCCCCCCCCCAAACATGTAAATGTGTTGATTTTGCAGTACCTGAAATGACAGACCATATGGGGGTCTTCCTTTTGGGGCCCCTATATGCCACGTGCTTAGGTACACCTATACATATTGGGCATCAAACTGTTCAGGGGACCCCAGGCTTTCATATTTGGGGTGATTTATATTGATACATAATAGTATGTTGGAAATACGATGTTGCAGGTTGGAAGTTTTGAGGTGATTTTAGAAAATGGCACCAAAATTGCCAAATTTAGGAAGGGTTTGCGGCTTAGTGCTTTGGAGTAGAAAGACATGCATACCCAATTTGGATTCGGGGGAATGGGTACTTTCCGAAAATATATGGATTTCTGGGGTGAACGTACTTTATTCTAACTTTGCCCCACTCAAAACGATGTAAATGTGATGATTTTGCAGTATCTGAAATGACAGACCATATGGGGGTCTTCCTTTTCGGGGGCCCCTATATGCCACGTGCTTGGGTACACCTATACATATTGGGCATCAAACTGTTCAGAGGACCCTAGGCTTTCATATTTGGGGTGATTTCTCTTGATACCTAAAAGTATGTGGGTAATACGATGCTGCAGGGTAGACATTTTGAGGTGATTTTTGGAAATGTCACCAAAATCACCAAATTTAGGAATGGTTTGCGGCTTGGTACTTTGGAGTACAAAGATATGCATACCCAATTTAGATTTGCGGGAATGTGTACTTTCCAAAAATATATGGTTTTCTGGGGTGAACTTACTTTTTTCTACTTTTGCCCCCCATATTATGTGACAATTTGAAATTGGTTTTCATTTTTTATTATTTGTGTTTTTTGCTTTATTTAGCTTTTTATTCAACAGCTCTCCAGTTTACAATTTCAGCCATCTGGTTGCTAGGTTCCAAATTACCCTATAAGAGGCTGGAAGGAGAGGCCATATGTCACGCACCTCTGACTGCCGCACCCATAGCTTCCATCAATGGGCTCCAACCTTTCCTCAGTGATTTAGTTACTCAGTGAGTGTTTCAGTGTTCCCCCGTCTGCATTTTTTTTTTTGCGCCATAACATTGTCTCTTGTCTTTCTCTCTGCAGTTTCTCACTTCCAAAAGAGGTGGCATTTGGAAGGACTCCCCCCGCAAGAACACAGCTGTGGACTTGCAGGATGAGGCTATATTGTGCTGCTTGCGCGAAGTGGAGGCTCAGAGTGAAATGCGTAAGCTGCGACAGAGGGTGCTCATCCTAGAGAGTCAGGTGACCTCAACACTATCCAGTAGACCCTGTCTGCAGCGATGTCCAACTAGATATAGCATTGAAGTGCAAGAGTCAGAAAGAATCCAACTTTCTCTGGTCCCTTATTTTGCTTAGCCTTGTTTACCTGTGGATTGGATGTTCTTGCTCACCTTCTTTGTACACTGTACAGGTATGGGATCTGTTATCTGGAAACCCGTTATTCAGAAAGCTCCGAATTATGGAAAGTCTCCCATAGACTCAATTTTATCCAAATAATCCAAGTTTTTTTTTCTCAGTTATAATAAACCAGTTAACTATATATAAGGATTAATTATATCTTAGATTGAATCAAGTGCAAGGTGCTGTTTTATTATTAAAATACCATTAATAGGGGAGTCTATATAGCTAGTTCATAATATGCAAATGAGTTATAGGGACTTGCCCCAGTTCCCAAGGAACCAACAATTAACTATATATCTAAGATATATGTCCCATGACTCAAATTTAGTTAAAAATCCAAAGTTTATTAAATATCACGTTAAAATAGTACATACTGACCCTATTTGGCCCACCTTTACGCGTTTCATACCATCCAGTACTTAATCATTGGTGTCTCTCAAGCGACACATATGATTAAGTAAAGGATGGTATGAAATGCGTAAGGTGGGCCAAATGGGGTTAGTATGTACCATTTGGCCCGCCTATTGGGTTTATTTAATGTTTATATGATTTTCTAGTAGACATTCAGCATGGAGATCCAAATTATGGAAAGATATGTTATCCGGAAATCCCCAGGTCTCAAGCATTCTGGATAACAGGTCCCAGACCTGTACTCATCTTGCCTTTAAGAACTTTTGTTTTGGATCATAGCCTCTCCATGTGTCAATTGTAACGGTGGTGTAAGATGAACCAACTACTACTACTACAGTTGTAATTTCTGTGCAGGAGGTGATGCATGAAAAGCAGTTGTCACGTCTGGAGAAGGAATGCAAGGAGCTAAGAGAGAGGTTACAAAGCGAGACTGCACAGAACAAGGCTTTACAGTCAGAGATGAATGAGACTAAGCGCAAGCATGCTGTTACAGAGTGCAAGGTATGAACCACAAGTCAGTGTACTGTATACTGGGAAATATTAAAGGAACAGTAACCCTAAAAATTGAATGTGTTTTATAGTAATAAAAATATAAAGCCCTGTTGCCATGTGATGGTAAAACAGTTTGCTTCAGAAACACTACTATAGTTTACATAAACAAGCTGCTGTGTAGCCATGGGGGCAGTCATTCAAATGTAAAAAAGGAGAAACGGCACAGGATACAAAGCAGATAACAGATGAGCTCTGTAGTATACAATGGGATTCTTCAAAACTTATGTTATCTACTGTGTATCCTTTGCTTGAATGGCTGCCCCCATGGATACACAGCAGCTTGTTTATATGAACTATAGTTGTGTTTCTGAAGCAAACACCCCCATTTTACCAGTGCAGGGTAACACTACATTATATTATCACTCCTTTAAAACATTTTTTTGCAGAAGAGCTCTCTTAAAGGGATAGCGCACCTTTAAGTTAAATTTTAGTATATTATAGAATGGTAATGTTTAGCAATTTTAAATTGGTCTTGGTTTTAAATATTTTCTGAATTCGTTTTATTGTCGTTACTGTATATTACTTAACTTTCTTTTCATGGCCTTTTCTATTTATATTCAAGTATCTTTTTCAAACCAGTGCTTGGTTGCTATGTTAATTTGGACTCAAGCAACCAAATAGCTTCTGAAAGTTCTAACTAGAGAACTGCTAAACAAAAGGCCAAATAAAAAAAATAAAAATTGCATATTGATTCAGAATATAGCTGTCTAAATCACACTAATTTAATTGTAAGGTTAACAACCCCTTTAAGTTAACTTTTATTGTGCTACTCCTAGCAACTTTGCAATTGGTCTTCAGGGTCTTCATTCTTTTTTTTTTTTCAGTTTTTGAAATGTTTTTCTGTTTTTCAAATGGAGGCTGACCTGTGAGGCTAAAATTTTATTGTTATTGCTACATTTTATTTTTTATCCTTCTATTCAGTCCCTCTCCTACTAATATTCCAGCCGCTAATTCAAACCACTGGCAAAAACTCATACGTAAGACATTTATTATGCGCAAAAATATGTAAAAGTTGATAAAAAAAAAAGAGTCAAACTTTTGCATTTTAAAGCTACTGAGTTCATGTAGATGTTAATTGGAGCCATCTATAGCAAATTTAAAGCGTGTTTTTCAAATTTTTTGCCCCATTGAAAATGATACAAATTTTAGGTATTCAAATTCTTTTCACAATTTTATTCATGCACTTTTTTTTGTTCAAATTTTTCTAATAAATAAGCAAACATTCGAGTTTGATAAATATTCGTTTATTGGAAGTAGAAAAAAAAATCTAACATTATTAAAATGTTGATAAATTAGACTTCCAAAGTTAATTTAAACTTTAATGTAACTTCCTCTTTAAGTAGCGATCATGCAAATTATAGGGATTGTGTTCCATTTTGGTGTCTATGTTGTTCCCAGAATAAAGAAGAGGTAATGGCAGTACGGTTACGGGAAGCAGACAGTATGGCGGCAGTAGCAGAGATGCGCCAACGCATTGCTGAGCTAGAGATACAGGTGAGTGAGGGGAATTTTCTAATCACCCAATCAGATCCCTTATGGTCTCTTCTCTAAATACAATCAATTAAAAATTCTGCATTGTTTCTGAAATAATCAAATTTATCTTCACTATTCCTCTTAACATCTGTTTCTCTTCATTCTGTCTTCATGCAGCAGTTGGGTGTCAGATATTCATTGACAGATCCAATATATCTTATAGGGGGGGCTTCCTTTCCTAGCAGATGAATTAGAGCTCACTCAAATAACTGATTTCAGTACAAACAAAATCTAATAAAATAACTGCCTTTTGCACAAATCCTGCATGTACAGAGACCTGATGTCAGGTGATTTTAAAGGACCAGTAACATAAAAAAATGTTTTAAAAAAAATCGTTAGTACACATCAAAACAAAAACACCAACACAAATTATACTTTAAAATCACAAAGCTTTTATTAAGAAATAACTTACAGAAACTGCACTTCCTGTCCTGTACAGAAACGGCGAAAAGGCGACCATCCATCCAGCTGGGCTCGATTTCTCCTCCTGGCTACTCTGCTGACAGCGTTTGAAGAAGCAACTATTCACTGACAGGCATCGCCTCTCCTCGGCTCTCCTCTCCTTCACTGTGCATGGCTTCCCTCCTCCTCGCTGCTCCCCCCAGCCAGATCCCCTTAACAGAATGATGAATGATCGGCCCGCTTGTCACTTCACAGCCGCACAGTACCTTTATTGCTGCGTATTAACCGTGCGCAGGGGGAAGAGGAGACTGGGTTAACACATTGCCAAAGGGATTACAGAGAAAGCTGCTCAGTCCATTGCCCTCACATTTTTATCCTGACCCCTTGTGCCTCTGGCTTGTGGTGAGCTGAAGTTTAGGAAAGGCTAGGGCCCGCTCTCTCAGGCTCTGTGCATTGCAGCAGGGACGGAAAGGGTGGTTGAAGCACAATTAGGAAAAGAAAGGGATGTGGCGTCTCAGGACTTTCCCCCTGCACACCGTTAATACGCAGCAATAAAGGTACTGTTCGGCTGTGAAGTGACAAGCGGGCCGATCATTCATCATTCTGTTCAGGGGATCTGGCTGGGGGGAGCAGCGAGGAGGAGGGAAGCCATGCACAGTGAAGGAGAGGAGAGCCGAGGAGAGGCGATGCCTGTCTGCTGACAGCGTGTGAAGGAGCAACTATTCACAGAGTAGCCAGGAGGAGAAATCGAGCCCAGCAGGATGGATGGTCGCCTTTTCGCCGTTTCTGTACAGGACAGGAAGTGCAGTTTCTGTAAGTTATTTCTTAATAAAAGCTTTGTGATTTTAAAGTATAAATTACTTTTTTATGTTACTGGTCCTTTAATAGAGTAAGCTCTAATACATGTTCTGGGCAAAAGGAGCCCCCTATAAGATATATTGGATCATTCATCTGACACCCAACTCCTGAATGGAGACAGAATGAGGAGAAACAGATGCTGAGAGAGAGAGATCGTGAAAATAAACATATTGTATTGAGAATGGCACTTATTCAGTCTGTAGAGTGATTAAACTGACACACACAAGTAAAACAAACATAAGAGATTTATTGATACTTAGCTGAGGGGTGGATCTATTGGCAAGATCCACCCACTCCAGTTGGATGGGCTGTAGGTTGGAAAGCAGCTGTTGTCCAGACGTGTCGTTGTTTGGCAGCAATAATAGTGGCAGATCTATCTGTAAACAATAAAATGAAGTCCTCTGATGTCACTGCTTCCTTTATGGTAGATGGAGAATGTGTCAGTACGGGTTGCTCAAAGCTATCACATCCAAACTATACTAATCCAGACATCTGCTGTGACACTTGAGATGAAGATTCACTTGACACTCCCCCCCCCTTACTTGTACATACAATTTCCACTTCTGGAAAGTGAGTTTCTGTGCAAAAGCTTCACACGAGTTAATTTCATTACCATTTACCCATCCAGATATTGCTAAATCAGTCCCGACTGTGACAGGTACATCCATAGTAGTTCCTTCATCAGGTTGCAGGGCAGTGTACAGTACAAGGAATTGTTTTTCTTTCATGGCAATCTGCAGGGCACTAGTGTCCTTTTCCCTCAACTGAAAAACAGTATTTTTCCTTGTAACAAAGTAAATTGAACAAACATTCAGTGGCACATAACGTATCCAGTAACAAAACAGTCCAGTGTTGTGCTGTGTACAGTCCAAAACCAGTTGTGGAATAACTTTGATTGGGCTAGTCCATATAATCATCATGAAAGTCATACTTTGAGCCAAACCTTGTTCCACGTATGTTACCATTTCTTTCACAGGTACGGCCAAAGGAGACTCTACTTTATCCACTTCTCTGTAATCAATGGTTAAAAGCCAAGAGCTATCTGTCTCTTTTACTGGCCACATTAGGGCACTGAATAGACTGACTACCAGTCTGAAAACACCCACCTCCACCATCATCTCAGTTGCCATTGTTATTGTTGTTGCCACCTGCATTGTTTCAGGTTCACATGGTTTGGTGGAGGTGATATGTGAATTGGAGTCCATTCAATGTTGTCATACACAATAGGCATTACAGCATTTATAGTGAAACTCTTGACTCCAACAATAAATGTTCCCAACCATATAACCACATATTCTACCTTAAAAATATCCATTCCCACATTATTATCTGGTACTAAGAAAATGAAGATTTGTGCTTCAAGAATAAGACTTTTACCTAATTGCATTCCAACAGGTACAGCAACAGCAGCTTTGCCTCCCAAACTTTCAGTGATTGCAACTGCATTTTGTTGGTCTGGCTGAGTTGTACCTTGGAATGGTTTGTGTCCCTGCCAATATAAATTGACTGGTATGTAAGGGCATGGATCCCCAGGTTTCATAGCATTGATTTTTGTTATGGCAGGCCCTGGGAATCTGCCACCCCTTCAGTCTATTGGCTGCGGCAACTGCCACCCCTTCCCTTCTGTGCGTTTCATGTCATCTAACAGATTCTTACACTCTGCATATGGCGATGTGGAGGGAAGAGTTAATGGGGTTGGGCTGAACTCCTCATCTAAATCAATTATAGGAGGAGCTGACAGAGTTAATTCCTCAACATCACTGAGGGCAACCTTTTTAGGTTTGGCTGGCCTCAACTTCCCCTTTTCTGTTAGTTCCCTCCACATAGCGAGTAGAAATTTAGTCTCCTTTCCATCAATAGTTTCTATTGGAACACCACTGTTTAGCAGATCTAGAAACATTTGTCTGCGAGTAATTTTAACACGTGTATGTCCCTCCTGGCCCCCCTTAGCTAAACTCCGTTGCTGTTTCCTTTCACTTCTGTCAACATTCATTTCTCCCATTTGACCCAAGAGCACAGCGGTCATAAATTGTACTTCCTTCTTTTGCTTCTAAAGCACTCAACATAATTCACTAGCTGACCATGACCGAGTTTCCTCAGTTAAATGTTGCTCAGCTGACACATCACCTCCAGATGTGGAATATGTGTGTTCTGCCTGCTGTTCACTTTTCTCCCTCACCTCTCTCTTTTGTCTATGAGTTACAATGGGTCTGACCTCACAAATGTCATCATCCATCCCCTCTTCAGACCCTGACCATTCATCCACCCCCTCCCAATCCTGAGAGGTTATCAAAGCCCGCACTTCTATGTGAATTCTAACGAGCTTCTGCTTCTTTCTCCTTCTTTTCCTATTAACAGTCTTAATAATATACTGTTCAAACTGTGCAGCTAATTGTTCCTTTTCTTGCTCTGCATTCTGACTGCATGACCTTAACAGTTGCAATTGGTCTTAAACAGTTTGAAGTTGTAACTCTAAATCCTGTATCTGCTTAGTCTGTTGCTCTAACACTTGAAAACACAACCAACCCACTTCTGCAGCAGCTCTACTTTCCCTCTTATCATACTTTGAGAAGTCAAGATTCGCTGCTACATACTTTGGGTTAGCCACCTCAATGGCGGGGGAGTACTTAGCACATTCCCAGGCTACTGATATCCACTGTCCTGTGACAGACACCCAACTGGGCAATAGCCCCGTTCTCTCACTAGTGCTTTTCCCCACCCCTTTCAGCCTTTTTATCCACAACATTTTTTAGAATGTCTCTTATTCAAATACACAATACACAAACAGTACCTACTATCCTCAGACCTAATACAAAAAATACAATTTGTAGATAGACAAGGAAAAGAGGTAGAGTAGACATACAGGCACCGTCAGTAATCAAATTACAGACGCCACTTCTGGTACCAAATGTATTGAGAATGGCTCTTGTTCAGTCTGTAGAGTGATTAAACTGACACACACAAGTAAAACAAACATAAGAGATTTATTGATACTTAGCTGAGGGACCCCTCCATAAAATGGCTCAGCAGCAATTCCAACATAACCAGGCACTCTGAAGTCCAGGCAGAAGTCAAAGTGCCTCCCCCCATATGAAGCTTTATATATGTTTCCCCCACACAGGCTATAAGAAGATTTATATATTTTAGCAGCTAGCATACTATATATGGTAAAAACTACACTTAGCATACTATATATACTATATATGGTGAAAGCATTAAACAGTGTCACATTCTTTGAATTGCCAGAAGCTCTAAGCGACATCTTTAAGGTGTTGCTCTATTCTCTCTATCTACTACTACTCTGTGAAGCACTCATTTTCCTTACACATATAAAATACAGAATTTTTTATTTATTGTATTTAGAAAGCTTCTTATTTCAGTATGATGAAGCTACTATTAAATGTTCATTTTTGCGACAATTCCTCTTTAATTGTTTTACTTTTTATACTAATTTTTTACTGAGTGGTTATATTTTGTATCTGTTCTTTGTAACGTTGTCTCAGAAAGAGGAAGGGATGATACAAGGAAAACTCAAGGATTCCGACTCTTCACGGTACATCCGGGAGCTGATGGATCAAATAGATGAGCTGAGACAGGAGGTCAGTATGTTTCTCTGCACAGAGATGATTGCTGCTTCATCTATGAAACAGAGACAACCCTCCAGTTCCCATTTTGATTTATATTGTCTAGTGCTCATTTACAAATGAAAGTGCAAGAGCAGCACACTATAATCCATGGTAGAGTTGGCACATTGACACTATAAGAGCTCTTACCCATGCGCATTTTGCCCTGCATTCTCCTACAGTCAATTTTAATGCATTTTAGCACAGGGGATCACAGAAAGAAATGCAATCTATTCTTTTACTTTGGGCTATACTCACACAAGTGCATGACGACAGAGGAACGCAGGGCAAAATGCCCACATGCAAGAGCCCCAAATAAAGGTAATTGTGGTCATACATGCTCTTAGCAACTTGCATTGGCAATGTACCCTTTCAGCCTGCTATAGTTGCGTGCAGTTGCTTACATTGATGCCAAGGAACCCTGGATCTGGTGATCATTCCATGGGACCCCCAACTGGATCCCCGCAGCTAACTGAAATCATATTATTAATGTAATTTACAAAAAGTGGGAGCTAATCACAACTATGGTGGAGAGGGTGCACGTAGCACAAATTTCACATGCCCTTGAGTCTGAATCTTGGATTTAAAAGTTCTGCAGGCATTGAAGCAACCTATCATAACACGAACCGGCCCTGGTGTGACGTGCAAAAGACACGCTCTCGCACTACCGGAGGGTTATTTAAACTGCATGGAGAGACGTGCCTGGCACCTATGCCCCTGACGAAGCCGTGTTTGTGGCGAAACACGTTGAGCAGTGTAGGGGACAGTGGGACAGTGGGGGAAAGCTCCCATTCGGCCCCAACGTAGCTAGATAGAATTGGCCTTTGGGGAAATCAGATTTGAGAAGTGTGGGGGCTCAGAATGCGCACAATATATTGAATGATACACTTTAAAATAACTGTTGACCTGTACTAACGGGCACGTGATTCCCTTTACCTCCACCTACTGTGGCTTTTTTATCTGTGTGTTTTTTAAAGCAACAGTCCTGCGCTACATGAACCATGATATGCAGTCTGTTGTTATTTGTGATGTTTTGTGTGGGTGCAGCCCAGGATATTATTTTTAAATACTATTGATTAAAAGTGAAGTTTTAATGTTAGCAGTTATTTAGTCATGTCTACTATTATCAACGGAACTGGCTTGCATTGGAGCTGAGGACTGTACCCAAGATCTATAAGGGTCATAGTCTATATCTCTTCATTATGTTTGTATTTATCAGTCACAAACCTGCAAGTGAAATAAATGTATTTCTCTTATTAGCTCAATTTAATAATTGGTATTCGTAAAAGCAACCTGTCATAGGAAAGCATTGGAACTCCACAGTTTCCAGTCAAAAGCACAGTGCTGTACCATGTTTTACACAGTAGCCATACTTCATATTTAAGGGGCAGATTATATTAAAATGATGTCATCATCAGACTACGTAAGCCCAAAACTGATAGGTAAAGACATCAATTTATGTATAATACCTTTACCCTAGTGTAATGTCTTTTTTTTTTTTACTCAAGTTCATTCACTTTTTGTGTTTTATTCATTGAGACAGATTCTTCTTCTTCGGGGCCACAAACCGTATTCTGATCCCATCACTTTTGATGGTCTGCACCTCAATTCTCGCTCAGGTCAGGGAGATGAAGATTCCCTTCCATCGTCAGATGAGGAGTTTCTTTCCCGGCCCCTTGGGGCATTCCAGGATGCTCTGTACTCACACTCTCCCCACAAGACCTGTTTCTTGAGACCACTTAGAAGTTCTACAAGCACTGACAGTGAAGAAGGAGCAGAAACTAATGGAGTCACTCTAGATACTCCTCCTGATCCTGCCGAGGAGGAATAACAATAACAGGGTTAGAGAAAGGGTGGAGACTATTTGTAAAGCCCTTTCCTTGGATCAAGGCTGGTGGAGTGGGCAAGTACTGTTGTTTTTCTCGTTCCCTAACGCAAACTGCCCATTAACTAAAAAGTGTGCAAATCTCTAGCAACCTACTTCATTCCATCTGAGGACCATGTATTCAGGAGTGCTATTTACCCCCCTTCCTACTGCTCTGAGAACTGTTATCCACTGAGCAAACAAGGGAAAGTTGTGCTCACCACTATTTTTTAAAACCATTAGGCGGGGGTGCAATGAGGCTGTGACCACAAAATACATATAGTCAAATCCAAGAGTCCTCTGCACTCAACCCATTATCAATATATTTAAGACAGCGACATTTTGTGCATACTGCTACTAAAAAATGCCTTACCCTTTAAACAAAACAGGGATTGTTTGTCCATATATTGCAATATATTTAAGCTGGCCAACTACGTCAAAGTCATCCCATATCTGGCCAGTCCTATGCTCAATTTTATCTGATTCATTAAGAATTCTATTGCTTCATTATACATTTTACAAAGGGACTAGGTATTATCTGCAACTTAACTTGCTGCTTTCAAAGTAAACCTCCATACTTGGCTGCCCTTTTATTAGACACCAGTGGGATCGCCTGACTATAGCTGGGAAGGGTGGGAGCTACAACATGGAGCTGGTCACTGCTCCTGTATAAACTATAACAAACAAGGGAAAGTTGTGCTCACCACTATTTTTTAAAACCATTAGGCGGGGGTGCAATGAGGCTGTGACCACAAAATACATATAGTCAAATCCAAGAGTCCTCTGCACTCAACCCATTATCAATATATTTAAGACAGCGACATTTTGTGCATACTGCTACTAAAAAATGCCTTACCCTTTAAACAAAACAGGGATTGTTTGTCCATATATTGCAATATATTTAAGCTGGCCAACTACGTCAAAGTCATCCCATATCTGGCCAGTCCTATGCTCAATTTTATCTGATTCATTAAGAATTCTATTGCTTCATTATACATTTTACAAAGGGACTAGGTATTACCTGCAACTTAACTTGCTGCTTTCAAAGTAAACCTCCATACTTGGCTGCCCTTTTATTAGACACCAGTGGGATCACCTGACTATAGCTGGGAAGGGTGGGAGCTACAATCCCTGTTTTGTTTAAAGGGTAAGGCATTTTTTAGTAGCAGTATGCACAAAATGTCGCTGTCTTAAATATATTGATAATGGGTTGAGTGCAGAGGACTCTTGGATTTGACTATATATATATATATATATATATATATATATATATATATATATATATATATATATATATATATATATATATATATATATATATATATATATATATATATATACTCTCTATCATTCTCCTCATTTGAGGCTCACTGCATTAGGCTCTTTTCTCCTGTTTCACTCTGCATTGCTGTTATATATCGACCACCAGGACCAACTGCACAATTTCTGGACAACTTTGCAGCCTGGCTTCCTTACTTTCTTTCATCTAACATCCCATCCATCATATTAGGTGACTTTAATATACCCGTTAACAACATCAACAACTCTTCTGTCTCTAAACTTCTTTCACTAACCTCCTCCCTAGGCTTATCTTTGTGCTCAGACTCCCCCTCTCACTCCAATGGTAATGCTCTGGATCTCATATTTACCAGACTCTGTTCAACCTCCAATTTTACTAACTCCCCATTTCCCCTCTCTGATCACAATATGCTCACATTTCAACTCTCACTAACTCCCTCCTCACCCCCTGCTATTCCCCAAACACGTACTTACCGTGACTTGCAAGCTGTAGACATCTCTCTTCTTCCTTTGACTCTCTTCACTCTAATATCTCAGCCATCTCATGTCCTAATGTGGCTACCTCTGTCTACTATAGTACTCTCACCACTGCCCTAAATGAGCTTGCTCCTATAAAAACTAAACGTGCTAGACCCAAACCACTTCAACCTTGGCATACTGCTCATACAAAAGCGCTCCAAAGACACTCACGTGCACTTGGCACAAATCCCGTTCAGAATCAGACTTTTGGAGCTACAAATCCGCCCTGCGCTCCTTTAACACCAGCCTCTTCCAAGCCAAACAAACATACTTTACTTCACTCATTAACTCCCTTTCTAAAAAACCAGCACAACTTTTCTCCACCTTTAACACTCTCCTTTCCCCTTCTCCACCCCCTCCATGCACATCTGTCTCTGCTCAAGATATTGCTGAGCACTTCAAAAACAAAATTGACACTATCAGAAGGGACATTACACTACTCAACCCCCCTAGACTTCCACCACCCTCCCTCCACACTGCCCAGTCTCTCCTGTGCTCCTTCACCCCTGTCACTGATGAGGAAGTCTCAAAGCTTATGGCCTCTTCTCACCTTACCACCTGCCCGCTTGATCCAATTCCCTCGAAACTTCTCCGCAATACCAATCCTTGTCTAATCAAAGCCTTAACTCACCTATTTAATCTTTCGCTCTCAACTGGACTGTTTCCTTCTCAACTAAAACATGCTCTTGTCACCCCCATTCTGAAAAAACCCTCTCTTGATCCCTCCAATCTTGACAACCTCCGACATATCTCTCTGCTACCTTTCATCTCTAAACTACTTGAGCGCCTAGTCTACAACCGACTTACCTCATTCCTCTCTGACAATAACCTGCTGGACCCCCTACAATCTGGTTTTAAGCCACAACACTCCACGGAAACTGCCCTGACTCGACTAACTAATGACCTTTTAACCGCTAAAGCCAACAATCATTTCTCACTACTAATACTGCTTGACCTCTCAGCCGCATTTGACACTGTAGATCACCCTCTCCTCCTCCAGTCCCTCCAGTCGCTTGGCCTTCGTGACACAGCCCTGTCCTGGTTCTCTTCTTACATCACCAATCGTTCCTTCAGTGTCTCCTACAATGGAGTATCATCTTCTCCCCTACCTCTTTCTGTTGGAGTTCCTCAAGGCTCTGTCCTGGGACCATTACTATTCTCCCTCTATACTTCCTCCCTTGGCAAATTAATAAATTCTTATGGTTTCCACTACCACCTCTATGCTGACGATACTCAGATCTATCTCTCATCTCCTGATCTCAACCCAGAACTCCTAACTCGCGTCTCCTCCTGCCTGTCCGCTATCTCTACCTGGATGTCGCAACGCTACCTTAGATTAAACCTCTCTAAAACTGAAATGGTTCTCTTTCCTCCAAGAAACACCAGTAGCATCCCCGAAGTATCCATCATAGTTAACAATTCCACTATCACCCCCTCTCCCCAGGCCCGGTGCCTTGGGGTTATCCTAGATTCTGCCCTGTCATTCACTCCTCATATCCAGTCACTTATTAAATCATGTCACTTCCACCTAAGGAACATATCCAAAATACGATAATTTATCACCCAAGACGCTGCCAAAATTCTTATTCACTCTCTCATCATATCGCGTCTAGACTACTGTAACTCTCTTTTAATTGGCCTCCCCCTCCAGAGACTGTCACCTCTCCAGTCCATAATGAACACTGCTGCGAGGCTCATACACCTCAGCAACCGCTCATCCTCTGCCTCGCCATTCTGTCAATCCCTGCACTGGCTTCCGTTACCTTTCAGAATCAAATTCAAATTAATGACACTGACTTTCAAAGCACTTCACAACTCTGCTCCACCCTACATCTCTGAACTCATCTCTATATACTCACCCACTCGCTTACTACGCTCCTCTACTGACCTGCTACTCAACTCTTCTCTCATTACCTCCTCACATGCTCGCATTCAAGACTTTGGAAGGGCTGCACCCCTCCTCTGGAACGCTCTCCCACGATCTGTCCGACTTTCTCCCAACCTTTCTGCTTTCAAAAAATCTCTGAAAACGCACTTCTTTTGAGAAGCCTACCCTCACTCTGCTTAACTACCAAACGCAACACCACATACAACACCACATTTCTCACCCACTTACTTCGATCTTGCCCACTCCCACACCTTGTGTATTACTCCCTTCCCTTTAGACTGTATGCCTATGCATAGGGCCTTCCTCACCTCTTTGTACCTGTATTGATTGTGATGTTTGTTACTCCATATATTCTATGTATGTAATTCATGTGATGTAGTTGTATAATCACAGTTACTTTACAGTGCTACACAATATGTTGGCGCTATATAAATACATGTTAATAATAATAATAATAATAATAAATATATATATATATATATATATCTATATACACGCACACACGCACACACACACCTGATCAGTAATAAACATGGGACCTTTGCAATGTTGCCATCAATCAAGCAACCCCACTAATACCCATGAAGAGAACAAACACATGCACTACACAAGGTGAGTGAGATACTGGATTGGTCAGTGTATTCTAGCACCTTCCCTATGGTTGGTGTACTGAATAGTATTGCTTTCAGCTACTTGAAATCTTCGGCGTTGAAACAAAGTCTCTAATGGAAATCAAAAAAGTATTAAAACACACAGTGTTTGCGTATGTATAAACTTTATTTCCTATAATTTCCTAATGATGTTGATAGTGATTGGTACCAATCACCTCGAGTCACAGAGAATAAATGATAAATGTAGAATTCTGGAGTCACAGACAACAAAGGATGAATGTAGAATTCTGGGGACACAGAGAACAGGATAAATGTAGAATTCTGGAGCGACAGAGAACAAAAGATAAATGTAGAATTCTAGAGTCACAGAGAACAAAGGTTGTTTGGTATTTTATGAAGGATAAATGAAGAATTCTCCAACCACTTACTTAGCAGCAAATGCCATGCGCAGTAGGTGTCTGTAACAAGGGATGTTAAAACTAGCTAATCTCATTGTTCAACAATGGTTTGATTCAAAACAACAATTCTAACCAAATATCCAGAAAAGAAAAGCCATTTCAAAATATATTTGGTGCATCAATGTAAGGTCATCAAGCAAAATGGAGCAATGTGCGAGTTGCGTGATTAGGGACACCCCAAGCAGGAAGCCAGAAGATTCACCATCTTGACATCATTGCAGGAAGGGAAAATACCTTTTGCAAGCACAGATTTTGCTTTACACTTTTTCAGATAAAACCACACAGTGAAGCTCTGTTCCATAATAAATGGTTATGGATGTTATAGAGAGAGTAAGAGTCGTGGTGTGTATTGTTAGCAAAGAATCCATGTAACTAGCAACTAATCCTTGTGTCCTGCACTGTACGACAACATGGCTGCTCTTTTCACTCTAAAAATATGCATAAAGTATGCATACCAGTTGTTTTGACAAGTTCATGTATAAAAGTCAAAGTCAAGGTGAAGTTTTGTAGAAGACCGTCACATCCTCCGCTTCTATTAAATTAGCATGGATACTTAGGATGAGTTGTTGAATGCACCACAATGGCTGCATAGGATTTGTCTAAATTGCATCCTATGAAGTGTTACTAGATGTGCCAAGGTGGAATCTTACAAAGTGCCACTGGCTTAGCCAAGATGTGTCAGGTTATTCTGATTCAGATCGCAGTTCTTAGCTTCTTATGGCTAATAAACACATTGCAGTTTAAAAATACTGCTTGGAGCTGTTTAAGATTCAATTATTTCTTGGATTAGCCAAGATGTGGTAGAAGTACCAAGATATCAGTAAGGAATATGTAACTGGTTTTTCCACCTAGCTCTTCCAGAGAATTTCAAAGGATATAAAACTTCACTGCCAATAGACTAGACCCAGGCTGTGGTACCCGATGCCATTAAATATGATCTCATATCTTTTGAAAGATCCTGGTACGTTTTTGAAGACACTCCAGTACAGTGTTACTTTTTCAACACTAAATCCAGAATGTGTGTATATATATATATATATATATATATATATATATATATGTTTTATATATATATATATTTATTTTTCTTCATCGTAAATTATTTTGTGTTACCTAATCCTAACTGGTTGAATAATGTTACATTTGTTCGTGTTCTTTCTTTGTTTGATATTTTTAGAGGATATGTCCTTTTTTCGAGAAGATGCTGTGTATCTCCGCTTTTAGTGGAAATGTGTTGTTGGTCTACCGGTTCATAGTTTTCCGTAAAGGCATTGCTGCTTGATTATGCTCAAATATTGTCTGCTGAAGCACTTGAAAACCTGTTGAGCTGTAACTTCCTGCCAGTGGATTCCTAGAGGTTACATTTCAGCAACAGTTAAGAACAGCCCTTGCTTAAAGGAGAACTAAAGCCTAAAAATTAATATAAATGCCATATTTTATATACTGAACTTACAGTGAAAGCAGAGGTTCACAATCATCCAGACCTTCAAAGTTGTCCACAAAAACTCACCATCTTGGATTCCGTTAGGCCATCTCTTGAGTGTTGGTGGCACTGCACATGCTCAGTGTGCTCTGGAAAACCATTGAGAAACTAAGCATAGGGGGAAAATGCCGGACATCTTGTCGTAGAAGACATCTGCTAAAGGGCTGTGGTTGCCTCAAGCTAGTAAAGATGCATATAATGTGAAGCTTTCTAGCCTACATCTTTGTAAAGATTTAATTCTACAGAACCTCAGTGATATTGTACAAGGTAGGGATTTGCTGCTGCTGGATCTCTGGCTGTTTCCAAGCTACAAACCTCTGTTGGTAGAAGCTGAGAGATGTCATTTGGCGGGTTCTGTAAAAGGACAATTCTAATCCTAAGCAGGCCAGCCCTCCCTTTAATGAAAGGGGAAAAAAGGACACCAGTAGAAGCGCATAATGTCCACTGAAAACCTGCATTATGTATTAATCCTTCATGAATATTATTACCAAACTATTTCCCATTCAGTTCTTTCCAGCACTTTATGCAGTGCTCTGCCATTTTTTATTACACTGGAAATTAAATTGTCAAACAATATATAGTTTAAAACTACTGTGGTTTTGTTAGCCATTCTTACTGCTCCCTCCATTTCTGCCCAGGCTAGCCCATGTTACAAAGGTGCATAAAATGAAATGTTTTTTCATTTGTGCCTGGAATATATAGAATATAGAGTCACTAGAAGAGTGAGCTACAGGGCCTATGCCGGAGATTCGTGTTGAATAACCCTAATGTGAGCTAATTTGGTTTCCCCTCCATTTATAAATTAATTGCAATAGGTGTTTGGTTCACAGTCCTGATTTTTGAGGTTTTATGATACAAAACGAATTTAAAATGCTCAAAAGCTTTTTCTCTGCAACTCAGATCTAACGAGATATCATTAGATCAGTGGGAACTGGTTATTTTCATTTTGGGAATTCGATAATTGATTTAAATGTCGCCTGACTCCTCACTTACCTGGAATGCTTGAATTCTTGGAAATGCAGCCAACTTCAAGGAAACCCCAGATTAGTTCTTGGTGCCAGCAAAGTTCCTCCAGATTAAAAGGGAACAAACCCTTTATGTAATATTCCCCTCTTAAACTGCACCACCTAGAACCATGGCCTTTTGCTCTTACCCTGTTCGGTAATGCAGAGTTGGGTAGACTGGTGCCATCTTGTTCTGCTTCATGTCTTAGCAATCAGGAGCATGCACAGTTGAAACTGAGGCGGACCTTCCTTTTAATAGTTGGGTTGTCAGAAAGACGAGCTGAAGCAGCAGAACATGGCGTCCACTCATCCTAATCTGCGTTACAGTACAAGGTAGAGGAAACAGCTGTGTTTATGAGGTCCTAAGGAATGTGGTTGAGAAGGGGAGGCTAGCTAGAATAATTAAACATGACACATTTATCAAAATTGTGACCCAATTCCTGTAAGAAGTCTATTTAACATTTTCCCTGCAATGCATCCCATCTATCCTTTCTAACAGCAGCACTGTTATACAGTACTTGTGGCTGTGATTCTACATATCTCCATAACAGAGCTGTCAACTCAAAACACTAAAACACTTCAATATGTGATAGGGAAATATATCTATAACACACCAATTTATTCATCCAGGGCCAGAACTAGGGGTAGGAAGAAGAGGCACCTGCCTAGGGCACAACAATGTGGGGGCGCTGGTCTGTTCAAGGGTCTTTTGCCTACTCTTAGTACGGATTCGCTCCCCTCTGCCGCTAATGCCTGTGTGCTCTGTCACTCTTCCTATCTCTTGCCCTCCCCTCTCCGTTATGGTGCACGCGGGGGAGCATGGTTAGCTGACCATGTTGCCTAGGGTGCCCGGTTGGCTCGGCCCGGCCCTGTATTCAACAACTGCATAAACCCCGCTGCTTTGTGTGACATTCTACATAGACTTATATGTTTATTATATGTAAATATGAAAAAGCTTTTCGACCCTTGTGATCTTTATAAAAATCAAAGTCATTGCATATTTAAAGTGTTTAGAAAATATATATATATATATATATATATATATATATATATATATATATATATATATATATATATATATATATATAAATATGTATTTTATTTTGAAGTGCAATAAATGTCCAGGTACGGCAGTATTGGGATAGCTTGCTGTCCAGCCACTGTGGATTTGGATTTCAGACTACTATAAAGACTAAAGATTTTGTCCTGAAGTGGTAACAGGGTTATGTTTTAGTGATTCTAATTTTGAATTTCAGTGTATACATTCGAACAGTGGTGATCGTGTAAGGATTGAGGCACCATAATGATTGCAGGTACTGAGCATTTACACTCAAAAGGAGACCATCACGTCTGTTCTTTTTGGTGACTAATAGCCCTTGAATAACAATTGGCATCGGAAAATACAGCAGGGGCTTCTCCAATAGAAAGAAACCTCAGCCATCTACAACTTCTGCCATCACTGTGCTACATGTATGGTAGGTGTACACTGAAACTCAGTGGGGATTATTTATAAACACTAGGCAAATTTGCACCTGGGCAGTAACCCATGGAAACCAACCAGATGATTGCTTTCAGCGTTCAACCTGCAGCTGGTTGAAAAAAGCGAATCTCTGATTGGTTGCTTTGGGATACTGCCCAGGGGCTAATTTGCCCAGTGTTTATAAATGAGCCCCAGTGTCAGACTATGGACTTCTTGTTATATGATAGAATAAATTTAAATGGAAATCCAGTATAGTATAGCCCATCTTGGCAGTAGCCCTGTGTGTAGTGTATGAATATTACTAAGTGAACTTGTCACTTTGCTTGCAACCAAATGTGCCACGGAAAGGGAAAAAACGTGAATGGCAACACAATGTTGCTTGTCAGACTTGCATGGATGTAACTGTGCTCCCCTGAGCATTATTGCAGTTTGCTTTCATTTTGGAGAAAAATATGGGGTAATGTCTCTCAGAATTGGGGGTAATTACCCAGGTGGAGCCTCTTCAGTCAGAAGCCTCCTCTATTGAATGCTCTCTCTGTAGGGTCCTGTGCCATGGCATTGATTTGTTTTTAGTAGTTTGAGGGCAAAACAGTTGCAGTTGCCTGAAGTTAATATTGTGATACTTTACAAAGGGTTATAGTCAAGTACATTATTTTCCTAATATGGTGCAGGTCTTCGACCACAGTTACTCTGCAGCTAGATAAGTAATGTCATGTTCCGCTGATGGGAATAGTCACATAATTATGTAACATACAAGGTAATTTAGGCTGATTGGTTTGGTACTATGACACATGTGATTGGACATAGGACACAACTGGTAACTGGTATACACAATGCAAGGCAAGGTTATGGGTAATTAACCACTTCTGGGTCCATTGTGCTGCTATTATTTATATACTTGTGCCTGCCCCCCCCTTTAATGACATCATTAGAGGAGTGCTAGTTAGGCTGTGCTATGGCACAGAGAGGTTGGGGAGCGGCCTTGTGGTGCTGGTGAATGCTGCCCATTACCTGCCTCTAGGGGCAACTGGCCTGGTTGACCCTCGCATCGCTAGTGCAGAGTACAGAAGACATTTCCCCAAACTAAGTGCATGGCCCCCTTAGTTCATGGCATATGACCCACATTGTGTTTTGCGTGGACTAGCTCCCGTTTGTCATCCCACCTTCAGTCCATTGTATGCCTGCACTCTGCAGTCACTCAAGCAGTTATTTTGCCCTGTTAAAGCACTTTGATTCTGTTAGTGACATTGGCCTCTGCCGGTGTCTTAGTTCGAGGAACATGTATGGATGCTTTGCTGCTGTGCAACAGTGGACGGCTAAACGTGGAATTCTGAGCAGTTGTCTGACCGTAGAACTCAAGCAACAAATGGCAGATCTCGTCTGCCTTTTTATCACAAACGTGCCATATCACATACATTAAAGGACAAGGAAAGTCTAAAATAGAATAAGGCTAGAAATGCTGTATTTTGTATACTAAACATAAGCATGAACTTACTGCACCACAAAGCCTAATCAAACAAATGATTTTAGCTTTCAAAGTTGGCCACAGGGGGCTGTCATCTTGTAACTTTGTTAAACATCTTTGCCTGACCCTGCACATGCTCAGTGTGGTCTAGGCTGCTTAGGGATCGTCATAAACAAAGCTGCTTGAATTCTGCATGGCTGGTTAGTAAGGCGGGGGCTCCCCCTGCTGTTCATAAGTGTGATTGTTTCCCTGCTCAGCAGTTAGGGACCATCTGACAATTCCTATCCACAGCAGTAAATGAAGGGAGAATTTCACTGCATACAGTCGTTTCTTATAAAAACGGTACACAATTTTTAATTAAAGTATATTGGAGATAGGTTTCTTTTTCATTAAAGAAAGTAGAAATTAGATTTTATTTTTTTGCCTTTCCTTGTCCTTTAAGCACTTTTATTAGTATGATTTCCTGGAAAACTTTACTGAGCTTTTTTTTTAGGCAGCTTTAGACCAATGCTCAAGTCACCCTAAAGGGTTTTAGTGATGTATGCAGTGGGTGACTTTCATGCTGAGTTTCAGGTTTAGATGTAGTATGGTACATTTTAGGGTGATATAAAGGGCCGTAGAGGATACTTTGGCATTGCCAAGTCACCCATGTTGATCTTAATGTTACTCAAACAAGGGGACTCACAGCAAATGTTAACATTCTGTATACCATAACATTATTTGTGTTAATAAAGACATTCACACTCTTTTACTAATAAAGCATCTGTCATTGTGTCCGATTGTTTGTAGTCATTCCCACTCAAAGCTAATGACTTGTAGGTCTCCTCAGGATTTGCTGCATGAAGTCATGGAAATCACGGAAAGGAAACAAAAAAACTGCCATTAAGATTTATTACAGAGTGCAGAGACGCATACTGATTACATGAGTACAAAATCCTCTGACGCTTCTAGAGTTAGATATGTGATGCCTGAAATCCTTGGTTGGCTCCACGTTTCACTGGAGATGCAGGAGTTACAAAATCCAAGTGCCTCATTTACAATAGTGTCAAAGTGCTAAGTGCACCCAATCTGTTATTTTTTCCCCCCATGATTCCAACTTTTACCTGTCTTGCTGTGAATAAGCCAGAGTCCAGCAGTCAGCATCACTCCAATGACAAAGGAACAGAGTGCAACTCCAACAACTGCCACCATTCTTACACCTTGCACCACTGGCTCTGCAATACAAGATAGTGGCCAATCTTACCTTAAAAGCCAAGGTTTACTACATTCAAAATCATCACAAGACATGTATATTAGATTCTACGTTGATTCTTCTCATACAAATATAAGCCCTATGAACTTCACATGGGCAGCATAACTGAGAAGTGTGACATGATTGTCCTTGTAATCTTATAGTTGCGTTATGAGCATCTAAAGTGCATCTGATACATCTCAATCAAACTTCCATTTATATAGTGGATTCTATTGAATTTAAATTTCTGTAAGATGAGTGAGTAGGTGGGGTTAAAGGCTTGTTCGATATGGTGCTTTCTTGTGGCCTGCATACCAACAGAAATAACAAAATCGGCAAACAGCAAAACAAATTCCTTCCCTTATTTCCGAGAGTCTTGTGTTGCTCCCCCCCTTACCTGGGTTGCACAGGAATAGTATCAATCAAGGCTGTGTGACAGTACAAGCATAGTGAGGATGGGGCACTGGCAGAAGGGTGTAAAGAGAAATAATACATGATCACGTCTAAGAAAAGCAAGCTGAAACATCATGGGGTAACTTTAGCTGTATGTGCTTTTTTTTTTTTTTAATTTGCAACCACCTTCTGCTGACCTTTTGGTTCCAGCTTTTCAAGACAGGGCAAATCATCCTCATAATGTACTGCACAGGGATGCAGTTTGGCAATGCACATACTAGAGTAAGTATAAATAAAAGCAGAGATAGATAGAAGAGTACTGGCACTCAATCTAATCACTAGAACTCTAGACCTTCAGTACATAGATTTGGACTGCTGTTTTTGGGTGAAACTGCGTTTTATTGATGTACCTGTAGTATGTTGGTGCCTCCATCACTACTAATGCCACGGCACAGGAAAAAAAATGCAAGAATTGTATGAAGCTGTTGTAGAAGGGCTCAAGCCCAAAACTGAAGTTCTGAATGGGTGTGGGTGGAGTCAAGGAGAGAAACATCTGGCTTAACAGGGCAGCCATTTGCAAGTAGTGGGAGTTGATAGTGGTTAGGTAGTCCGGTAGGTCCGAAACGAATACTATGTGGCCGTCCAAGAGTTAGCACTAAATTACGATAAAGGCCTTGCCATTTAAATAATTTAAATCCAAGCACCCTGGAGTGGGCACAATTTAAAGCTCACCTGATAAACACAGTGACTCAGGTGTGTATAAAACCCGGTCCTGCTCTAAAGTCAGCAACTTCTTCAAACAAATGTGAGGGTAACAAGCGGGGAAATTGCACTCACCAGATGAAGAGAGTGGCTCGGGTGCATCGCCCCGAACCCGTAGCTTTAGGTGAATTGCAATAGAAGAGAAATCGGCGAGCACTCCACATCCACTCAGTAGTTTAAAATTAAGAATTTTATTTCAACAGGTTAAAAACAAACATTGTCCCGACACACTTCGTATCCACGATACAAAACGCGTCAGGACAACCTTCATGAGAATGGCAATGGCCCGCTTAGAGAACCCTTTAGATCGCCATAGTTCGGATTCAATAGCCAGGCCGTCAAATGGAGACGTGTCAAGTTTTCGTGATTGATAGGACCTCGTGTGAGCAAGTCTGGAGGTAGAGGGAGTCGCCATGGTGGAGCTGCCGATAAGTTCCGCGTACCATGCTCTCCTCGGCCAATCCGGGGGAATTAGAATGGTTATTGTCCCCTCTTGCTGGATCTTCCGTATCACCCTTGGCAGAAGGGTGAGCGGGGGAAATGCATAAACCTTGCTTCTACATATGCTGCCCCCGGGTCCTGTGACCTGGCGCAGTACGTAGGAACTTTGAAGTTGTGTTTGGAGGCCAGAATGTCTATGTCCGGCCTCCCCCATCTGGCTACAAGCTGTTGGAATGTTTCTGGATGGGTGACCACTCTCCCTGATCTATCTGTTGTCTGCTGAGGAAGTCTGCTTCCCAGTTTAGTACTTCCGGAATAAAGACTGCAGAGAATGCTGGAACATGTGACTCTGCCCATTGGAGTATCTGAGCTACTTCCCTCATTGCTCTGGTGCTGCGCGTGCCTTCCTGTTTGTGTAGGTAGGCCATTCTGGATTCTATGGGGTCGATTTGTCAGCTCCTGTGCCCAATGTAGTATGGCATTTCTTACTGCCCTGATCTCTAGCACATTTATGGGCAGAAGTGATTCTTTCTGTGACCAAACTCCTTGGCACGTACAGGGTAGTAAGGTCGCCCCCACCCCGTCAAACTTGGACCTGTGGTTACCACTGTCCACTGGGGTAAAGTGCATGACTTCCCTTGTGCCAGATTGTGTGGTAGGGTCCACCATTGAAGTAATTTCCTGACCTGTGTGCTGATTTGAATCTGTTGTGTCACGGTCCTTGTTCCAATGATGAGAAAAATGGTTCTGAAATTCTCTCATATGGAACCTGCCGAATGGTAGAAATTCTAGTGCTGCTACCATGTATCCTAGTAGTTGGAGGCACAGTTCCGCTGAAATGGTGGATTGACGGCAGACTTGCTGTGCTGTGTGTGTAATTGTCTGAATCTTTTGCTCTGTGAGAAATATTTTCTGGAGGGAAGAATCGAACCACATTCCTAGGAATTGGATGCGTTGTGCTGATGTGAGTTGACTTTTTCTGTGGTCTACTATCCACCAGTGTTGGGTGAGCGTTATGACACATATTTGTGTATCTCTCTGATTTTGCTCGTGCGATTGGGATGTGATTAGAAGATCGTCTAAATCGAGTATCTTTGTAAAAACTCGGGATGCTGTGCACAGTCCGAAGGGCAGGGATCTGAACTGATAATGCCTGTTGAAAACTGTGAAGCATAGGTACCTTTGGGATTCCTTTCTTATGGCCACATGTAAATATGCATCCTGAAGATCCACCTTTGTCATGTAGTAGTTTTTTGTCATAGACATTAACACGGAATGAATTGACTCTGAATGTGCCTTCCCTTTTTGCTACGAGAAAAAGGTTTGAATAAAATCCTTGGTAATGCTCTGCACTGACAGAAGGGCTGGCTAGAGAAATCTACAGTTTGGTACATCCTGAGAAAGATCTTTCCTCCAAAATTTTCCAATATCCGTATCTCTGTGTGAACAAAGGCTGAAACTGATCCAGTCTGAAAACCATGACTCTACTAAAAATATTAAATAAACAAGAAAGTATTTAGAGCACTACATGAGTTTTGTATCAGATACGTGTTCCATACTGAAAAATCAACAGATCAAGAGCAGATGAACACCCCCCTTATATTATAAGTAGGTTGCGCTAGCTTCAATATTGCCTTTGACCAGTAGTTCCCAAACTGTGGGGTTGACACCATTAGGGGTTTCCAGTTTAAAAGATATGTATGGTCTTTATTTTCCTTGGAACTATAAGATAGGGTCTGTTTGGTTTATGACCTTGATTTGACATGAGTAGGGACCTAAACAAGTCATTGCGAACGGGCCCTGAACCTAAAAAGTCGGAGTTTAAACCACAAGACCATTGCTAAGCAGTGCTAAGAAGCTGAATAAATATACACTGTAGCCCATATAGCTCTGCTAAAACCAGCAATATCTTTGCCTTGCTCATACAAGTCGGAGCGGATAGAGCGTATCCCTAACATATAAGAAGTCTCAATCAAAGAGTTGCAAAAACAATGGCCAACGAATACTCAAAAGAATAACACCGTACACACTCTGGAATGTTGTAGCAGAGTTTATTTCAAATGAGACCCCATCCGCAGAGGAGTCATCCGTACACCATGCAACGGGAATAGTAGAGACGATATAATAAAGTAGGAGAAAATAAAACACACACACACACACACACACACACACACACGTGGACTAGCAGTATCTGCTGCATCAATAGAATTACAGATATTAAAACCGGTGGGAAATCCCCCATGTAAACCCCCCTTTAGCTTTGGTACAGTCTTGTTGACCCATCCCCCTGCTTTTCCAACCCAAGCACCATCTCCCCACAAAGGATGGGGGCAGTCACATATTGATCTGACAGTTAACGGATAATGCATTAAAACTGCATCCATAGTCATACTTATAAACAGCCCTGCAGCATCACCCCATAACTGCTCCCCTGGAAGAGACTCCTGAGAGCACCTCTCACATGATCCACTGCAGAGCACCTTATTGGATATCTCCCAGCACCATATTTCCATATGAGCTCAAACTGTGTGTCTCTTGCAAGGGGTATCATGCAACATCCTTGTCCCACTTAAACATGCTATTCTCTTCACTAGCACCAGCCAGAAAGAACAGTGCTCTTCCTTTGTTTCTTTTATTCACATGCTTGATCTTTCCTGTCTCTTGCTATACCAGCTACTGGAACCTTGCCTATTTGAATATTGTACTTTATGATGACATTTTTATCCATACTGTAGGACAGGTACCTCCTACAAGCAAAAGCAACCCAGATTTCCTGATTAGTATCTTTTACTCAAAGTCCTTTACCCTGCTGAGTGTATGTGCACATTGTGCCTTCATTCTAGATGTTGGTAGACTGATCTATGTCCCACCGCGATTGAACTGTATTGTACACGGATACCAAAGGGAAACCACCCATGTTCACAAACATTGGTTTCAATCATAGGAAATGGAAGGCTACTCATTTCCAGTTGGAAAGTCTATCGTAGGAAAGCCTATCGTAGGAAAGCCTATCGTTGGAAAGCCTATCGTTGGAAAGCCTATCGTTGGAAAGCCTATCGTTGGAAAGCCTATCGTTGGAAAGCCTATCGTTGGAAAGCCTATCGTTGGAAAGCCTATCGTTGGAAAGCCTATCGTTGGAAAGCCTATCGTTGGAAAGCCTATCGTTGGAAAGCCTATCGTTGGAAAGCCTATCGTTGGAAAGCCTATCGTTGGAAAGCCTATCGTTGGAAAGCCTATCGTTGGAAAGCCTATCGTTGGAAAGCCTATCGTTGGAAAGCCTATCGTTGAAAGTCTATCGTTGGAGCACTGAGGGTGATTGGTGCAAAGAATGACCCATTTGAACTTGCCGTCCTCTAAAAACACTCCTCTAAAGGTGCTTAGAATGGTAAGCTTCCCATATAAAGACAACCGGTAAGCACCAGACAACTTTCTGCGCTTGATGTGCTTGATTTGCTGTGCTTTTCAGCTATAAGGATGTGCTGGTGTTGAGGTTTAAGGTGTAAAAACATAGGCACTCCACCTGCTAAAATTTAGTGTTTAAATATTTGAAGCTCAAGGGGGTAATATATCTTGTCTGGCTCAATGAAACACATACAACTCTGGCAAAGTACAGAAACAAAAGGCAAGGGGCCTTCAACACTGGGACAGCTGCTCAAGTCTCCAGCGAGTTCCACTGAATCTCATCTTCGGGCACAGTTTCACATGGGCAAAAATAAGATAAATAGGGACCTAATGGCAACCTCCAACTCTGATGCAGAGTCTCTAAATAGAGGGCAGTAATGAGCCGTTGTTACTCATATAGATGAATATCTCGTTGCTTCATAATAAAATGGGAGGAACCCCATCACATAGTTGAATATCGGGAGAGAATTAAAGTGGGAGCGGTCGGTCACCCTACAAAGCACAATCTTTCACTATGAAGTCTCAGAAAGCCAGGTCTCCAGGTTTGGCTGGGGGAGGGGGCTGTCATCCTCTCCCATGCTAGATGCTACCTGCTGAAAAATGGCAGGTTTTGGGGGCTGAGGATTGTGCTGCTCCTGGGGGATTCTGTCCTAGCCATGACATCCTGAAACCACGTGGCAACGTCTACTTCACTTGTCTCATACTGACGTAGGAATGGGTGCTCCTAGAAAAAGAGACAAGGTAGTCAAAGTCTAGAAAGCTGTGGCAAAAATACCAGAAAATACATGGACATAGTTATGTATAAAGACTTTGGTAAGCAGATTCCTGTTGCACTAGTTGCCTCTCTTGATCCAAATTAATCCAATTGTCATCCAAGTTCCATGCACAATGCTAAAATGTGCCTCAAGGAGCAATACTTGGTTCAATGGTTGGCTATATTTTGTTGTGGATTTCTAGTGCTGTTCTCGAAAGATGCAAACCCCTAATGAAGATAGGTGCCGGAAAGCCAAGCAACTGCAGGACCAAACTAGGTCTGATTTGCTTGCCAAGTGGCCATCTATCACTAGACAATATCACTAGACACTTCATGGTATGTAATAATAGGAATTTGAGAGTGATTGAACAGGTGAAAACAGGTACTAGAGGAGATATTCTGACCATGTTACATAAATGAGAAGTGTATTGGATATTTTACTTAGAGACATGATTACCATTAGGGTTGAATTTTATATCTGATGTGACTTGTTTTATTTAAAGTAATCTGTATTTGTTATATATGTGATTTACAACATCTTTATATTGTTTTAACTTTACCCCTGAACATGGATTATCTAGAATCAGTTAAGTGAAGTGATTTTATAGTCGAGTGGGCAGGTCTAGAATGCCTTAATGAGGTGTTGATGCAATAATGACCTGGCTCAATTATGGTTGGTCTTAATCTATTGAATGGTTTATTTGAAAATGTATATATATACATGGAGATATGTGTTTTGTTCTTTGAGATTGCCTATGACTAAGTGCCGAGTAAGCATGAAACGCATTAGGCTCCACGAGGGGTATTTTAAAGGACAAGGAAAGTCTAAAATAGAATAAGGCTAGAAATGCTGTATTTTGTATACTAAACATAAGCATGAACTTACTTCACCACAAAGCCTAATGAAACAAATGATTTATGCTTTCAAAGTTGGCCACAGGGGGCTGTCATCTTGTAATTTTGTTAAACATCTTTGCCTGACCCTGACCCTGCACATGCTCAGCGTGGTCTAGGCTGCTTAGGGATCGTCATAAACAAAGCTACTTGAATTCTGCATGACTGGTAAGGCGGGGGCTCCCCCTGCTGTTCATAAGTATGATTGTTTCCCTGCTCAGCAGTTTAGGGACCATCTGACAATTCCTATCCACAGCAGTAAATGAAGGGAGAATTTCACTGCATACAGACAGGTTTCTTATAAAAACGGTACACATTTTTTGATTAAATTATATTGGAGATAGGTTTCTTTTTCATTAAAGAAAGTAGAAATTGGATTTTATTTTTTTGCCTTTCCTTGTCCTTTAACATGATACAATAAATATTTTTTATAATAGCATGAATATAGAAAATATATATTTTTTTTGGTTTATAAGGCTGCCTTCTCTACCATGAAGACCATTAGTGCACCTTCAAGATTAGTGCAGTGTACAATAAAACTAATCAAAACAAAGATGGATATCATTTTCAGTATACATAAATAACAGAGAGGCTGCCATAATGTTCCCAAGAACAAACCTGCAATAGGCCAACTAACCTTCCGATCCGGGGGACACACAAAATCTGAAGTGACGTCACTCCAGTGCCAAATCTTCCCTAAAAAATGTAAAAACTGGAAGAACCACAAGGGTGGGTGGGAGAGATCAAGCCCGCACCTTTTTTGGGTACCCAGCCGGGTTACCTGTGGATTGCCTACACGGCCAAGGAATCTGGACTTTTGCCCAAAACCCGACCACTTTGTGGATATTCCATGGGTACCAGACCTGATGCAGGACTCTAGTGTATGGGCCCATGTTATCCATAGGTTCAGCACACATGGCCGTATGCATAAAGTATCTTTATATGGACACTGTGTTGGGAAGATGTTTGCTATAAGAAAGCACCCTGAAGAAACTGGTAAGATCCAATTAAATGGGTGGCCCAGTACAAAGGAAATAACACACCATTTCCACAGTAAATACTCACCAGCAGCTTATTGTACTTTGGCCTCTTTCTGTGATCTTTAGTAAGACTGCAAAGACAAATTTAGGTGTCAGAGCCATGCAGTTACTACTATGACACTTCAACTGAATTAAAACTTTTTTTTACATTAACTGGTAAAATGAACAAATGGTTGAATGTGTCACTGGATTAAAGAAATGGCAGGAAGTACTTACCAATCCTTAACAAATGACTGAAATAACGGAGTGAAGCCCATATTGTGGGGGAGTACAGGCGGCTCTTCTTGGAGAACTTTGGTGAGAACCTCAAAATCAGTCTTACAGTTTTTGTAAGGAAACTGCCCGGTGGCCAACTCCACCTGTGGAGCAAAGGAAAGATATTAAACAAATTTCACAAATTATACAAGGCAGTTCAGGGCAAAGTCAACAAAGTCAACTGTGACTATATACACTAAGGGGCAGATTTACATAGGGTTGAATATCGAGGGATAATTAACCCTTGATATTCGACTGCCGAATGTAAATCCTTCTACTTCGAAGTCGAAGGATTTACCGCAAATAGTTCGATCAAACGAAAAATCGTTAGATCGAACGATTAAATCCTTCAAATCGTTCGTTTCGAAGGATTTTAATCCATCGATCGAACGATTTTTCTTCGACCTTAAAATTTATAGAAAGCTTATGGGGACCTTCCCCATAGGCTAACATGGCTCCTCGGTAGGTTTTAGGTGGCGAAGTAGAGGGTCGAAGTTTTTTTTTTTTAAAGAGACAGTACTTTGACTGGTGGAATAGCCGAACGATTTTTAGTTCGAATCGTTTAATTCGAAGGTCGAAAGTAGCCAATTCCATGGTCAAAGTAGCCAAAAAAAGTTTTTTTTTTTATTCTATTCCTTCACTCGAGCTAAGTAAATGGGCCCCTAATGAAATGAGAAGCGAAGGAAAGAGTTGGGAAACGGAGCGTATGTGGGTGGAAAGGAATTATGAGCGGCAGGACAACTCTCTCACCAGGGAGATTCCCAAACTCCATACATCTGCGCGGATGTCATAGTCCGGTTTGGTTGGATCTGGAGGATCAATTCGCTCGGGCTGCAGGAAGAAACAAGTCTTTTAAAATCAACCTCATGCAGTATGAGCTCCTGCTCTGAAGTGTATTGCTCCTCAATATATTAATATTTGCCCAACTCGTGTAATGCAGGCAATGTCTGCTCCCTGTTCTACTCGCATATGACTAGCAACGTCTGCTCCCTGTCCTATTTGCGTACGGCTAGTAATGTCGGCTCCCTGTCCTACTCGCATTCTGCTAGTAATGTCTGCTCCCAGTCCTACTTGCATACAGCTAGTAATGTCTGCTCTCTGTCCTACTCACATACGGCTAGTAATGTCGGCTCCCTGCCCTACTCGCATGCTGTTAGTAATGTCTTCTCCCTGTCCTTCTCATATACTTCTAGTACGGTCTGCTCCCTGTCCTACTCATATACTGCTAGTACTGTCTGCTCCCTGTCCTACTCACATACTGCTAGTAATGTCTGCATCTTGTCCTACTTGTGTACTGCTAGTAATGTCTGTGTTTGCCTCCTGAGTATAGCTAGCAGAACCTAATCTCTTACATGTACTGCTAGTGTCATGTCTCCAGCATACGCTTTTACCATATTTGGGATTTCCCGATTCATATGTTGTGGGCTCCCTCTGCTGGACACTTGCTGTAACTATGCAAGACTATTTCCTATATGCATTCTACACCTCCATAATGCTTATGGCAGAATTTGAACTAATCAGGCTACCATACTCTCACCATGTGACCTAGAGCAATGCCTTGTGGGAGCCAGAACTCCATCTTACAGACCATGCTGTGGAAGAAGCACGCACAGTTTTCTCTCTCCTCATGGTAGCATCGCTGGTAAGCAAATAGTTGCACCATATCACCTCAACAGCTGCCAGCACCCTCAGAGACATTGCTGCATAGACATTTCATGCCAGCTAGCATTTTGATGTTGCATTAATATGCATATATGTTTATGTTGCACTATTCATTGCAATCTATTTATCCTTTTTTCTGTTATTTGTTACAGTTTCACCTATTCCCCTTTGCTATCCAGTAAAATCTACAAACTTCAGTTCACAGTCTCTTTATTGGAGTGTGGGGAGGTTTAGCTGCATGTCGAACTACACACTGCCCCAGGGTAATATGTAGGGAGGAAACGAAAAAGCACACCGGCACACAGGATTTGAAGCTGCAGGGCGTTTCGGGGTCACGCCCCTCTGCACCTCTGCACTATGCTTGACAAAGGGGCGTGACCCCGAAACGTTGCACCTGCACTGCATTAAAAAATTGCAAGGGCTCGCCCTGCAGCTTCAAATCCTGTGTGCCGGTGTGCTTTTTCGTATCTATTTGAGAGGTTTGCCGATTCCTCCATCACCGGGCACCAGGTACTACTATATTGGACGGGTGTCGTGGGTGTGCGATTTCCTCTACAGCTACCTAATATGTAGGGAGGACAGAACAGTGAAACAGCGGCTGCCTTATCGGTGGGATAAACTATAACTCACCGCATGTGCAGTAAAACAGCAGCTGCCACACAAGGGATTAAACCAGCTACGCTGCAAGCACAGACAACAGCATATTATAGTGATCCGGATACAGACACTGCTATTAAGTCATTACAGCACACAGGAGCCACTACAAAGGCTTATCCAGTGTTGCATAATGTCACAGAAAAAGTCATCGTCATTAATAACCAGATCCCAAGTTTCGGGCTCCTCTCAATGCTCATCTGTTACTATTGCTGCCGCCATTGCCCGCGCAAAAGCAGAAGCAGCAAAGGCCCGTGCCGCCTTTGCAGGGAGGGAAATGGAGGCAAAAGTAAAGAAAGCACTGTTAAAATCAGAGAGTGCACACTTAGAAGTAGAAAGGAAAGCAGAGAGTGCACGCTTAGAAGCAGAAAGGAAAGCAGAGAGTGCACGCTTAGAAGTATCGCTAGAAAAACTGGCCATAGAAAAGGAAGCTGCAGCGGCCATAGCAGAAGCAGAAGCTGTAGAGATGATTGTGTACCCTGACAGTGAAAGACACAGCAAAGTACCCGATCTGGAGATTGAACCCCAAGATCCACTAGAACGCACTAGAGAGTACGTCTATCAGCACTCCAAGCAGGACTCAGATTCTCTTTCAGCACGGCAACCAGGCCAGCATGCTGCCCCTGATCCAGACCAAGGATGCCATACACCTCCAAAGGCTGCCAACAAGCTGCAATTGCAGCAAAGAGGCCATGCTGAACAAAGTGATCCTGCTTACAGCACCCACTTCAGCCAGGTACCCAAGCCTAGGGTTAACCCTGCACCAGCTTCCTCTGCTATGTTAAAGCAGTACGTCACAGACCAGCCTAAGAGAACCTCCAGACAGGTGTGGAGGACAGGTAACAGTGTTACTTTATTATCTCTCAGGTAAAAAGTCTATTTTACTGTTATGCTGTGCATTTTCATTTATTTTCTTGTTCAGCTATTTGCAAAACCATATATCACAAACTGCTAGATGAAACCAAGTTACAATCTCTCCAGGAGTCAGTCTGAACACGTCATGACGGCTTGTGGTCATGACACTCTGCACCTGCTTCCTGAGAGAAGACTGCACAAACACACTCCGAATAAGGACATGTTGTGCCATATGCTATGCTTATTGGCTAAATAGCTAAACCACATACATCCTGAGCTACCACTCAATTCCCTATTTGACTATATAATTCTCTGTGCCTTAGAATAAAGCAGAAGAAGCATTTTGTATACTGAACTGTCTGTGTCAGTGTCATTCTTCCGGTCTAGACCTTTGCACAAACTAATTAGGACGGGAATAGATACTCTCAGGACTAATTACGTCCCCGACAATTCTGGCGCCCAACGTGGGGCACCAGGTTTTGGCTGACCATTAGCCGATGCCACGGACAGCAGTCACCCAGTAGAGGAAAAGGACGGAGACTGATCACCTCCGGGACACAGGTAAGACCTATGTTATTAGTTTCTTACCCGTGTCATACCTATACCTACTACTGATGGTGCCTGTTGTCAATATCGACTTTTAGCAGCCAGCAAAGACAGGTAACATCTTGCCTGGTGCCATTTACCTGACCTGTATAAGAGTATCTATTGCCCTGTTTATGTTTTGTGATTGTAATCATTGCCGGCTGTTCATGTTATGTGTTACTTCGTTTCTGGGTGATTTGGATTAAAAATAGAAGGGACCCTGGACAGAGAGAAAAGAGATAGTATCGGGTGGTATCTTATATCCCCAAAATATATACTGGGTAAACCTCTCACTGTCACTGTAGCAATCTGGAAAGGTCCAGAGCAGTCAAAGTGGGCATAGCCCAGGCAGTGAGAGGCGGCATAGATGAGTTGAGCCCGTCCTTGTGTGGCGGCTATTGTCTGTGACTATATATTTAGATAGACATTTAGATAGACATACCCGAGGAACCCTCCTTGACTGGGAACCATGTCCAGTGGGAGGCGGTGTGTCTATATACGTCAAAGGGACAGTAGGTGGCTGTCCTGGCACTTCCGGAGTGTCTGAGGACGTATTATACCATCTCTGTTCGTATCTGACTAAACCCAATAAGAAATCCCCCCAGAGTTGAAGTTATGTTATGTCACAACTGTAACTGAAAATTAACGGTGTCTGTATGTCTCTTTTACCTGTTCTTCTCGCCCTTACACCTCTTTTTGTGTTAGGTCTGGGGATAATAGGTATTGTTTGTATATTCTGTATTTGCAAATACTGTTTTAATAACGGACATCACACAAGAGTTGAAGTTGAGTCAGATGTCATGAGCTCAGTTATGTCATGTTTGTTTTACTTATGTGTATCAATTTAATCATTCTACAGACTGACCAAGAACCCTGCGCAATACAGTCTCTACTCCTTGTCTATACACAAAGTGTATTTTTTGCATTAGGTCTGGGGATAGGGTTATACAGCCAGATGGCAAAATCAAGTATTTGTACCACAGAGAACCACCTTTCCCTTGCATGGCAAATATACAGCCACCGCCCTATAATGGCGCCTCAGAAAAAGGACAGATAGTATGAGAACTAAAACGTCATTGAGTTTCCCTGGTGGCCATCTTCCCCTTGGTCACTGCCCCGGTCTGGATCTGAAGAGTAATAATGGGACAAAAACATCAGTACAGTGAGTGAGGGGGTCCCGGCCTGTGAGTTAGTGGCAGGCCGGGTGGGTAAAAGGTACGTAAGAAAATATGATAGATTGCCAAAAGAATGCAATTTGACCAAGAATGGCCCCCGGCTACAGCCGGAAGAATGGCGTCTTCTCTTAACCGAGAAGAGAGGGTTGCTACATGATAAGGGTCTTGTAGAGACCGCTGAAGTTCAAAGTTGTTAAATGCTTACACAAAGAATAATCGAATCAAATAGTAAAGTTAAAGTGATGTATTAGAAGCTCTAGTCCTACAAGAGTTGAGTGGTTGTTACTCATATGGCATACATAGAGCCGTCAGCCCCCTATGCTGGGAATGCTTCCCATAATAGAAATCAAAGAGAAGAACAAGAAAAACTGCTAGCAGAAGGGTTAAGTTAGAAAAATAGAGAATAGTGAGAAGAGACAATTCATCTTTCAGTGCTGAAAACAGCAGCGCTGATACAGGCAGTTCTCAGCCCCGCAGCCAAGCTCTACCCCGCCCATACAGTACAAACTAGAGAAGAGGGGGGGAGAGGCGGGGACACACACAAACAGCACCAAATCTTAGAAGGATTTTTCAAGACGTTTCACAACCCCGTACTAATCCACTCAAATTTGGACAGGAACTCTTGTTTATCCATAGTGCCCATAACCCTAATTGGACTGATATGTTAGTTCTAATCAAACATGTGTGTGGTCCAGCGGATTACCAACATCTGCTAGCTAAAATGAATTGGGACATTAACCCTGCTGACCCAGCCCAAGTAGGGGTCCCGTATTTACACAAGCTGCCTTTCTTATCATTGCCCCCATCCTTGACAGTTGCATAGGTAGGGACATCCTTTGTAAACTAGGGTGCAACATATACTGCAATCAGGATGCAGTGTTTGTGTCTGTCCCACCTCAGTAAGTGTCTGAGATGACTAATGCCCCAGATACAGCAAATCTTCTGTCACTAAAAGAAATGTCTAAGGAGGAACCTACCTCCTGAATTACAATGTGTCCTAGGTGATGTATGGGCTTTATCACCGACGAATGTTTAGTTGATGTCATCCATCCCACCTGTGTCCAAACAAGTTATGTTATTGCATCCCATCCGGTAGTGCCTAATCCGACTACCAAAGCAGGTTGCAGTCATTATGTACCAAGCCCATATCGGGTTCTTTGACCCTGTAGCACAAGGTAATGCCCATGTTGATGTAGCTGCGAAGCAGGCAGCATTGTATAATAAAATGTTTAAAGCATGTGTTGTAAAAGAACCAACTCTGTTCCCTCTAGTGCTGTTTTATCAGCCCTTCAGGACCAAGTGGACCCTTAAGAGAAGGAACATTGGCTTAAAGACGGGTGCACACAAACTCGCAGTGGTGATGTTTCTGTTTGCCGTTTAGGCGATTGCCCTGTTGCACCCCCTGCTCTGTTACCATATTTGGTTGCTGCCTCACATGGTCTCACCCACATTTCAAAAGGGGGGGATGTGTGATACAGTATCAAGAGTGTGGTTTGCCCTGGGTTCTCATCTATCGCAGCCAAATATGTACACTCAATGTACCCATTTCAGATATTGCAGATAGATTACATATTCTCTTGACAACACTAAAGTTGTAAATGACACAACCTATGAATCCGGTGTGGAATTCTGTGAGCAAATTAAATCCTGGGCACAGAATAGGTTGGCTGATCGGGCTATAAGCATTCAGGACATCAACCTAGATTAGGCGGAATCGGTGGAGAAATACAAGGTCCGCATGATGCAGGTGTTCTATGATCTGGGATTCAACTCTCACAACAAAGCACGTCTGCCGCCCGCCATCTCCGCCTTTAATGCTCCCTCCTTACACCCGACAAAATCACCCTCTATCCTCAATCCCTCCACACTTCTGCCAATTCCTGAGGGGGGAATACAGTAGGATATAGATGATGACAACGAAAACATAAGGAATGGGAAAGGAGCACATGATGCACATGACTGTTTTGAACTTATGGATGCACTAGCTCTTCCAAAACAAGTTGCCATCCTAAAATTTAAAGCTCATGGAAAACTTGACTCCCCAGAAGCACGTGGCAACCATATGGCTGATCAAACTGCAAAAGAAGCGGCAAAGGACCAATTACAGGAATTGCCAGAAGATATGCAAGTAGAGTCGACTCATCAGGAAGAGACCAATGAAACAGCTCCTCTTTTCCAGATCGATCTCCTAGATAATTTTGACAAACTGAAAGAAAGTCAGACAAACGCAAGTCAAGAGGAAAAGGACGGATGGGTGGCTGGGAAAAGGAGCTGTGTTACGGAATGGAATATATACACACAATAAGAAATTGTGTATACCAAAAAGCTTGTATCCGGCCCTAGTCCAATGGGCCCATGGACCAGCACATATATCCAAAAATTTGATGAACAACCTCATATCAAGGACATACTTTGCTCCCAGGATAACCACTATTACCAGGAACTATAGCGCATCCTGTGCGATATGTGCTAAATGTAACCCAGGACGGTTGGAGAAAACCTCCATCAAAACATTTAGTTAAGCCTTTATATCCCTTCCAGAGGATCCAGATCGACCACATCCAAATGTCAAAGAGTGGAAAATTCGAATATGCTCTGGTGATCATTGAGATGTTTTCTGGCCAGAAGCATACACAGTGACCAATATGACCACCAAGACTACCGCAAAGAAATTACACTCAGAAGTAGTATGTCACTAAGGAATACCGGAAGTGATAGAGAGTGATCACCGCCAATGTTAACAAACAAATTTGGACAGCCTTGGGAGTGACTCTTCACTACCACACGCCTTATCATCCTCAGAATAGTGGAAAGGTGGAAAGAAAAAAAAAAAAAAATGGCGCAAGACTCCGGAATGCAGTGGCCAGACAGCCTGCCTATTGCTCTGTTCAGTGTCAGATACACACCAAGGGGGGACCATAAATTGTCCCCCTTCGAGATTCTGTTTGTGTCAGCCCCCAGGTTAGGGTGTTATTTTCCCCAACAATTACAATCAAATGTATTGACTGACTTTGTATCTCAATTAACCAGTGAACTAACAAGAGTGCATGCTCAGGTTTTCTTCTATTCCAGATCCCTCTCTTGCCACAGGTACTCACAGCCTCAAGCAACGAGATTGGGTCCTAGTCAAGAAGTTTCTGAGAAAGCACTGTTTGGAGCCCAGATTTGATGGCCCCTTCCAAGTTCTCCTTACCACAGCTACTTCAGTGAAGCTAGAAGGAAAACCCACCTGGATCCATGCCTCACACAGCAAGAAAGCAGATGCACCTAAGGAACCAGATATTGCTCTATATCCTTTACCTACTGCCCCTGGGACTAGCCCAGGAGGTGGCAATACGCAAGACAAGTGCAGGACAATTCTGGTAAAACTCCTCTAGCACCCATGTAGCAACTTACACCTTTGGTGCCCTAGGCAGGAATAATAAGGATGGTAAATACTTGATCAATAGAATGGCTATTACTAAACGTTTTGCAACTGTCAAATTGAATATTTCCTTCCCAGGGATAGTCAGGTTTGTGAAGTTGGTAGGGTTGGTCCCTGGCTTTGTGCAGGCCTCTCCAGGCTAAGCTGAACATCCATACCCACCCTTATGGTGTATTCCCTCTGGAGCAACTTGCAAACTTCTATATAGGTAGGGACAGCAAAATAGACATTTTTAGGGGGGATTGTGGAGGACAGGTAACAGTGTTACTTTATTATCTCTCAGGTAAAAAGTCTATTTTACTGTTATGCTGTGCATTTTCATTTATTTTCTTGTTCAGCTATTTGCAAAACCATATATCACAAACTGCTAGATGAAACCAAGTTACAATCTCTCCAGGAGTCAGTCTGAACACGTCATGACGGCTTGTGGTCATGACACTCTGCACCTGCTTCCTGAGAGAAGACTGCACAAACACACTCCGAATAAGGACATGTTGTGCCATATGCTATGCTTATTGGCTAAATAGCTAAACCACATACATCCTGAGCTACCACTCAATTCCCTATTTGACTATATAATTCTCTGTGCCTTAGAATAAAGCAGAAGAAGCATTTTGTATACTGAACTGTCTGTGTCAGTGTCATTCTTCCGGTCTAGACCTTTGCACAAACTAATTAGGATGGGAATAGATACTCTCAGGACTAATTACGTCCCCGACACAGGTATGATTACACAACACCTTCTCACTATTACACGCAACCACCTACCTATCCTGGTACTAACCAGGTCACAATGGACTTTGCCAAGTTCTTCGCACGGCGCAAGCTAATCACAAAAGAACTTGAAAAGTTCAACGACCGCCCAGAATGCTTCAGAGCCTGGCGATCCTCCTTCCAAAACACTATCAAAGGCTTAGACCTTTCATTCAGCGAAGAAATAGACCTCTTAATCAAATACCTAGGTACCGAGTCTGCAGAGCATGCCAAAAGAATCAGGGTGATCAACATAAACCACCCAGAGACTGGTCTCAGAATGATCTGGCACAGACGTAACGAGTGCTATGGCTCAGCAGCGGTAGTATAGAATTGATGACTTCCCCAAAATATCTAATAAAGGTTACCAAAAACTTAGGGAACTAAGTGACCTGTTAATGGAACTACAAGTAGCCAAAGCCGAAGGGGACTTACCTGGACTTGCATTTCTTGACACAGCCAGAGGTGTTAACCCCATAGTGCAAAAGTTGCCTTATAACAAGAGCGGTGGATGGTACATGGGTCAAAATTCAAAGAAGTGTACAATGTCCCATTTCCTCCCTTCACTGTATTCATGGACTTTGTATACCAACAAGCCAAGATGAGAAATGACCCCAGTTTTGATTTCACTTGGCCACATGCCACCCTTTCAGTACCTAATACTGGCAAAGCAGCAGTAACAGTACACAAAACTAATGCTTCCTCTTTAGATTCTTTTCACAGATCTGCAGAACCTTCTTACGAGGAGACAAGGCACAAAGACCCTGGTATGCAGTGTCCTTTACACCAAATGCCTCACCCTCTTCTGAAATGCAGAGCCTTCAGAGAGAAGTCCATAGAAGACCGCAAAACCTACCTAAAAGAAAACAACATCTGCTACAAGTGCTGTTCATCAATGTGCATCAAAATGCACAGAATGTGACAGCACACATCACAACACAGCTTTACACCCTGGGCCAGTCCCGTGGACTGTACCTTACACCACGAGCGCCAGCAAGCATGGCGGGGAGGAAGATGACAGTGCCACAAACATATTAGAAGACCGTTCTCAATGCACAGAAATCTGCAATGGCGCCATATGCGGCAGATCCTGCTCCAAAATTTGCCTGGTCAAAGTATACCCAACAGGCCAAACAGATAAAGGCATTAAGCTCTATGCAATCCTGGATGACCAGAGCAATAGATCTTTAGCCTGCCCAGCTTTCTTTGATGCATTTAATGTCAAGGGCCCAAACACTCCTTACTCTCTAAAAACATGTGCAGGAGTTATCGAGACAGCAGGAAGAAGGGCATCCGGCTACCAAGTAGAGTCCATAGATGGAAAGGTAGGTCTACCATTACCAACTATAATTGAATGCAACCAGATCCCGATAATAGATTATTATTATTAACATGTATTTATATAGCGGCAACATATTGCGTAGCACTGTAAAGTAAATGTGATTATACAACCAAATCACATGAATTCTATACATAGAACATATGGAGTTACATACATCACAATCAATACAGGTACAAAAGGTGAGGAAAGGCCCTATGCATAGGCATACACTCTAAAGGGAAGGGAGTAATACACAAGGTGTGGGAGTGGGCAAGATCGAATTAAGTGGGTGAGAAATGTGGTACTGTATGTGGTGTTGCATTTGGTAGTTAAGCAGAGTGAGGGTAGGCTTCTCGGAAGAAGTGCGTTTTAAGAGATTTCTTGAAAGCAGAAAGGTTGGGAGAAAGTCGGACAGACCGTGGGAGAGAGTTCCAGAGGAGGGGTGCAGCCCTTGCAAAGTCTTGAATGCAGGCATGTGAGGAGGTAATGAGAGAAGAGTTGAGTAGCCGGTCAGTAGTGGAACGTAGTAAGCGGTTGGGTGAGTATATAGAGATGAGTTCAGAGATGTTGGGTGGGGCAGAGTTATGAAGTGCTTTGAAAGTCAGTGTCATGATTCTGAAAGGTAACGGAAGCCAGTGCAGGGATTGACAGAATGGCGAGGCAGAGGAGGAGCGGTTGCTGAGGTATATGAGCCTCGCAGCAGTGTTCATTATGGACTGGAGAGGTGACAGTCTCTGGAGGGGGAGGCCAATTAAAAGAGAGTTACAGTAATCTAAACGTGATATGATGAGAGTGAATAAGAATTTTGAAAACATTTTGGGTGATAAATGATGGTATTTTGGATATGTTCCTTAGGTGGAAGTGACATGATTTAATAAGTGACTGGATATGAGGAGTGAATGACAGGGCAGAATCTAGGATAACCCCAAGGCACCGGGCCTGGGGAGAGGGGGTGATAGTGGAATTGTTAGCTATGATGGATACTTCCTGGATGCTACTGGTGTTAGTTGGAGGAAAGAGAACCATTTCAGTTTTAGAGAGGTTTCGTTTAAGGTAGCGTTGCGACATCCAGGTACAGATAGCGGACAGGCAGGAGGAGACGCGAGTTAGGAGTTCTGGGTTGAGATCAGGAGATGAGAGATAGATCTGAGTATCGTCAGCATAGAGGTGGTAGTGGAAACCATACGAGTTGATTAATTTGCCGAGGGAGGAAGTATAGAGGGAGAATAGTAATGGTCCCAGGACAGAGCCTTGAGGAACTCCAACAGAAAGAGGTAGGGGAGAAGATGCTACTCCATTGTAGGAGACACTGAAGGAACGATTGGTGATGTAAGAAGAGAACCAGGACAGGGCTGAAATAATAGATCTGAAATCCCTACACCGGACGTAGCTAAGCACCAGGTACACATGAAACGTATAATGCACTTAATCCCCGTTCTCGAACCCAAGGCTCAGATAATGCTTCTCCTTGGAAGAGATATGCTACGAGTCCACAAAGCAAGGGACCAGATAAATGGCCCTCTGAATGCACCTTATGCCCAGAAGCTAGATCTCGGATGGGTCATAATAGGAGACGCTTGCTTTGGAAGTGTACGCAAACCAGTCTGCATAAACAGCATGCTGACTAACACACTAGAAAATGGACACCCCTCCATTTTTCCACCATGCCACAACCAGTTCCTAATAAAGGAAAAACCTTACAGCACCAACCTGGTACACACACTCCCAAACATTTCCGATGATAATCTCACCTGTGACAGTGATCAAGATCATTTGAGATGCACAGTGTTCCAGAGAACAAAAGAGGATAACCAATTGGCAAGGTCTATTGAGGATAAACTATATAATAAATAATGAAACAAGAACTATTTAAACACGATTCAAACAGTTGGGTCACCCCTCTACCTTTTAGGTTCAGAGATAACAACCCTTCCAAAGACATCACAGAGTACCGTACTAGGGTGCATATCTTTGGCAACAGTCCTTCTCCTGCAGTTGCGATCCACGGACTCAGACGCTCTGCTCAAGAAAGTGAGGTAGAGTATGGATCAATGTCAGGCAATTAGTAGAAAAAGACTTCTATGCAGATGACTGCTTAAAATCGCTACCTTCAAGCGAAGCTGCAATCAGGCTTCTCAAAAGAGCGCAGGAAGCACTCACCTGCTCCAACCTCAGGCCTCACAAAATAGCTTCAAACAATAGAGTAGTGATGGAAGCCTTCTCTTCACAAGACCATTCAAATGATCTAAGAGACTTAGACTTGGGAGCTGACTCTTTACTCGTGCAACGGAGCCTCTGGCTTCTGTGGGACTTAAAGTCTGATACCTTTGCCTTCCAAGTAAACAGGGAAGAGAAACCCTTCACTCGCAGAGGTGTTCTGGCCACAATAAATAACTTGTGTGATCCTTCAGGATTCGCTGCTCCTGTCACCATACTTCAAAGCCATAGCTGCTGTAGCATACTTCAAAACTGTGGACAACTATAGACAATGTCACATTACATTTGTTATGGGTAAGGCAAAACTGGCACCAATTCCTGAACACACTATACCCAGCCTAGAACTCTGTGCTGCCGTTCTAGCTGTAGAGCTAGCTGAGACAGGCATAGAGCTCAAAGAGACTGTATTCTATACGGACTACAACCTAACACAACGCTGTTACAACAAGTCAGCTCAAAGACACAACTTGGTTCACAGGACCGACATCCTTGTGCATCACAAGAAACAAACCTGTCCTTAAAGACAATGCTCTGAGAAAACATGACCCATTCCTTGTCCAAATTAGCCCATTGAGAGTAGAAGGCCATCTTGCGAACACCTTCTGGGACAGACGGAGAAAGCAATACATCTCCACTTTGCAGCCACTTTGCAAATGGCAAACTACCAAGCCCAACCTCAAACCCGACGATGTCGTTCTGTTGAAAGACACAGAGGAATGAATGGTCCTTGGTCACCAACACATTTCCAAGTGAGGATGGGAGAGTCCGCTAGGTTGAGGTCAAGACCTCCAAGCAAGGAGAAACCAAATTGTTCCTCAGACCAGTGGCTGAACTGACTTTACTGTTGTTTCCGAGGAATAAAGTGGTGACATCCATAGATGCCAGACGGGGAGTGTCATGTCTCCAGCATACGCTTTTACCATATTTGGGATTTCCCGATTCTTATGTTGTGACCTAGAGCAATGCCTTGTGGGAGCCAGGACTCCATTTTACAGACCATGCTGTGGAAGAAGCACGCACAGTTTCATCTCTCCTCATGGTAGCATCATGGTAAGCAAATAGTTGCACCAAATCACCTCCACAGCTGCCAGCATCCTGAGACATTGAGACATTGCTGAAAAGATATTTCATGCCAGCTAGCATTTTGATGTTGCATTTATATGCATATATATTTATATTGCACTGTTCATTGCAATCTATTTATCCTATTTTCTGTTATTTGTTACAGTTTCACCTATTCCCCTTTGCTATCCAGTAAAATCTACAGACTTCAGTTCATAGTCTGTTTATTGGAGTGTGGGGAGGTTTAGCTGCATGTCGAACTACACACTGCCCCAGGGTAATACGTAGGGAGGACAGAACAGCTAGCAATGTTTAAATTTAGACACCTGCATATACCTCTAGTAACATTTTGTGCTTGTATCCTGCAGGTACTTGTAGCAATACCTTGCTTTTATCTCTTACATGTACTGCTACCAATTTCTACTTCTAGACACTTGTATGTACCTTGTGTGTGTCTTCTGCATGTACTGCTAGCAATCTCTGGCACCTGTCCAATGCTATTAAGCTTTGTCTATCCACATTCCTTGCTAAATAATAAGTCATTCATTGCAAGTAGCTCCAAAACATTTAGATATTATACACACACTTGCTAGCTCCACACTGCTTCTCAACACAAATACTCTTCCCTTACCGCCATGTAAGCAGCACAGCCAGCACTCCTTGTTTTTGCCTTTGAGTCCACAAGGCGCCCACTGATTCCAAAGTCACACAGTTTGATCTGCCCGTTGGCATCAAGTAGGATGTTGGAGGGTTTAACATCTCTGTGTATAACACCGTGTTTCTCTTTCAGATAATACAGGGCATTAACTATCTGCATTGGTGAGAAAAACAAACAAGAGTTCGGTTTTGTCTTAAAACATTGAAAAACTATTGTGGTTTCCTTCCTACTCACCCTTGGACAGACCTTCAGGCTGTTTACTAGGGATGCACTGAATACAGGATTTGGTCTGGTATTCTGTCTCTTTAAGCAGGATTCGGCTGAATCAGAATCCTTAAAAGCATGTGACTTTTTGTCTCAAAAACTAGGAATTTTTTTAACCCTTCATATCCCTAATTTGCATATGCAAATTAGTATTTGGATTTGGCCGAATCATTCGCAAAGGATTCGTCTGAATCCCAAATTAGTGGATTCGGAGAATCCCTACTGCATACAGTCAACATATTCAAAATCTGTGATTTTCCTTTAAGCTGAAGCTCAACCTTCACCACTCATCTTGCAGAACCCTTCTCCCCAAATTTAGCTTTCTTACCTCTATGCATGCTGTCTCTTGATTCTACCTCTAAAATGCCCTCCCTCATCTATAGCTCTACCCCTTATTCAAACAGGAACTTAGTGCACTCACAGCCACAGTCATCTTTCCTAAGATGTCCTCTGGGATGGGCCCCTGAATCCTCTTCTTCAGTTTTTCGGCACAAGTCCCCATTAACTCCATTGCAATGAACACATCTGTCTGTGGAGTCAAAACAAGAGCAGTCATGAGAAAGGAATAAGCTGAAACTGGTACAAGAGCAGGGAGTCCAAATAAAATTAGAATAAAGGCCCAAGAGGAAAGCAGGAACAACATCTTAAAGGGATACTGTCATGGGAAAATGTTTTTTTTTCTCAAAACGCATCAGTTAATAGAGCTGCTCTAGCAGAATTCTGCACTGAAATCTGTTTCTCAAGAGATTATTTTATATTTAATTTTGAAGTCTGACATGGGGTTAGACATATTGTCAGTTTCCCAGCTGCCCCAGTCATGTGACTTGTACTTTGATAAATTTCAGTCACTTTTTACTAATGTACTGCTTGGAGTGATATCACCCCTCCCTTTCCCCCAGAAGCCTAACAACAGAACAATGAGAAGGTAACCAAATAGCAACTCCCTAACACAAGATAACAGCTGCCTGTTAGATCTAAGAACAGCACTCAATAGTAATCCAGGTCCCACTGTGACACATTCAGTTACATTGTGAAGGAGAAACAACAGCCTGCCAGAAACAGTTCCATGCTAAAGTGCTGGCTCTTTCTGAAAGCATATGACCAGGCAAAATTACCTGAGATGGCGCCTACACAACAATATTACAACTAAAAAAAGTATACTCGCTGGTTCAGGAATGAAATGTTATATTGTAGAGTGAATTATTTGCAGTGTAAATTTAGAAATAAAAACTACACCATAAAAATCACGACAGACTCCCTTTAATCGGGACAGTTTAGTGACCACCTTTAGAAGAACCACTTGATTCTGCCGTGTAGACTAAAAGGATAACCAGGCAAGTGTTCAATAAAATAAAGGGCAGTGGTAGTGTGAGTAAAGGGATATTATTATGGTGCCATCTTTATAAAGCTTACATTCGTGATGAAGGTACCATAGCACTGTACAATGTATGGACAGTCATGACTCTTTAGTACAACATCTAAATCCATCAGAATTCGCTTGTTCTCCTCCTTGTTTCCAGAACGACGCATTTGCTGAAAGAGAAGCAAGAGAGGTGTTTCGATTTTAGATGTACAATTAAAGAATTGGGGGGCTCAGTCAATACCAAATGCACTCCGTAACTAAGAAGAACCTAATGGGGGCAGAGTATTAGAACAAGCAATACATACAGATAAAGGTAGAAAGTTCCCCCCAAAAAACTGAACACACAAGTAAAAATGTCTGAAGGAGTATTCATGAAACAGGTGTTACATTTGTGCAGCGGCAGTAACCCACAGTAGCCAATAAAACTTTACTTTGTTTTTTTACAAATTAACTTTTTTTTTTCCTCAAAAGGTCTTTCCCTGATAAACCGAGCTGACAGCTATTTTTAAACAGATGAAATAAAGAAAGAGATGTTTTAAAACTATATTTGAAAAATACAGTTAATCCCTAGCTGTGGAGAATCTAAATGATCTTTCCCTGATAGCCCGCCTTGAGGGCTTTGGGCAAATTATGTAATCAGTATGATGGAGATACAGGCATCACGACAAGGACCACATCAACGAGCCACTGTTTTCATCATTCATCTCCATGTCAAAATTTTGGGGAGGCTACCTAATGACCATCTTTCTCTGATATGTCCACTTTGAGGGGAAAGATAGGCTGATCCAATCTTCGGGCAATGACGGAGATGGGATGCTCGCTCAGATGGGATATTATAACTTTCCGATCAATATCTAGCCATTTTTTGGCCCACTGGAGGGTCCCAAACACAGGCCAATAAGCTGCCGACTTGGTCCAATGGCAGCTTTTATTGGTTTGTGTGTAGCCTCCTTAAAGGGGAACTATCGCAAAATGACAATTTAATATAAGATTCATCATACTGAAATAAGATGCTTTCTAAATATAATCATTCTGAATTGTTTCTGAAATAATCTAGTTTATATTCACTATTCCCCTCTCAGCATCTGTTTCTCTTCATTCTGTCTTCATGCAACAGTTGGGTGTCAGACATTCAATGACAGTTAGATCCTAGCATTCTTTCCTTCTTTCCTAGCAGATGAATTAGAGCTCACACAAATAACAGATTCCAGTACTAACAAAATGTAACAAAATAACTGCCTTTTGCACAAATCCTGCATGTAGAGAGACATGATGTCTGGTGATTTAAATAGAGTTAGCTCTAATACATCTTCTAGACAAATGGAGCCCCCCTATAAGATATATTGGATCTAACTGTCAATGATTATCAGACACTCAACTGCTGCATGAAGACAGAATGAAGAGAAACAGATACAGAGAGAGGAATAGTGAAGATAAACTTGATTATTTCAGAAATGGTACAGAATTTTTAAAGGATTTAGAAAACGTCTTATTTTAGTATGATGAATATATTAAATTTTCATTTTTGCAATAGTTCCCCTGTAAGTCTTGCTGCAGCTGATCAATCAGAATTAACTGCTAATTGATTTGCTATTAGTCACTAATCAAGAACTACTCAAAACCAGTCTTTAAACCTGTTTTGCAATCTGTAACAGTCCCAACTTCCTTGTGAATCAGAGGATCACTGCTAAAATAGGAACACCACAAACAGAAATAAAAGGAAGCAATGGTATCAATTAAAAGTTCCCCAGCCCAAAAACCCCAGTTCTCTGTAAACTTGGCAATTCACCTTAACTGCAATGACATGCCCGGTCTTCTTAAACCTCATTTTCCAGACTTGACCGCAAGTCCCGCTACCAATCTCGCCCAGATTCTCCAGGTCATTGATGTCTGCTGGGTACTTCTGCAATCCAAATCACAGACAGTAAAGGCCTTGTTTCGCATTCTGCTCAGCTATCAAACACCAGGCGGTGGTACTCTATAGATTTCACTCACTGCTTTGACCCCTTTATCCTTGTACTACAGCCCTGTAAATTCCACTGCTCTATTAGAGGCCCCTCCCCCATAACATTAAATTAGAGGGATCCAAGTAAAGAGATACAGTGGGGATGGGGCAGATGTTCAGGGCAAATCTTTTAAAGCCTCAGAAAGTCAGAGGTGCAAGGTGTTGGGTAATCAATCATCATTTAAGGACCATGTGATGTGAAAAATCACAATACAGTACTGTTACTGTGTAGAAATTGACTATTTCTGTTTTCTGTGATATGAGATAAAGTAGCAAATGTCTTTGGGTAAATTAAATGTATGTTTTGTTATTGTTTTTCATGATGTCTGTGCATTTGTTCTGCATTTAATAGGTTAAATCTGTTATTTTCTTTTTATGCTTGTTTTAATCTGTAATTTGCATTAACCTAATAAAAAAAGGTTCAGATTTGGGATTCAACGAAATCCCATTTGGGCAATGACAAAAATCAGTGCATTTCTATAGATTATCACATACACATGTGCACGGTCTGACTGGGTCGGTGGGGCTCAGAAACGCTCCATAATGCTGCTCTCCTTATCTCCCTCTGTGACCCGCCGTCATTGCCCAATCTCTCAATAGCAGCAATGATCCAGGACTTCAAACTTGTAACAGGGGGTCACCATCTTGGAAAGTGTCTGCGACACTCACATGTTCAGTGGGCTCTGACCAGCTGTTGAGAAGCTAAACTTAGGGGTCGTCACAAATCATCAAGCAGAAAATGAGGTTGGTCTGTAATATAAGATGATGCTACAGGGCTGATTATTAAATTCTCATGCTAGTTGCACTGGTTTCTGTATTGCCATGTATCAATAATCTAAATTATTTACTAATCAGCCTTATTTTGTCTGCACTAAATCTGCTAAACATGAAGATTGTGTTATTTTATACCCATGCGATTCACTTACCTGCCCATCGATAACTAAATACCCAGTCTGCTTGATAATTTCTTGAAGCTTCTGGTCAATTTCAATGCTGAAAAAGAAAAAAAATGCTTGCAGCTTGGAGGAGAAATATTTTTACTGGCTACTGGATTGAAATAAATACAGGTATGGGATCTATTATCCAGATTGCTCGGGACCTGGGGTTATCTGGATAATGGATCTTCATACCTTAAGTCTACTAGAAAACCATGTAAACATTAAATAAACCTAATATGTTGGTCCTGCTTCCAATAATTAATTATATCTTATTATATCTTAGTTGGGATCAAGTACAAGCTACTGTTTTATTATTACAGAGAAAAGGGAAATCCGTTTTAAAAATTTGGATTATAATGGAGTCAATGGGGGTGGCTTTTCTGTAATTATGAGCTTTCTGGATAAAGGCTTTTCAGATAACGCATCCCAAATCTTTACTATGTTGTGTAATGTTAATCATCTGATTGTTACTGTAGCCAAAACCAGTATTGGAAGCGAGTTTACAAAATCATGCTAAAGCCTTTATGAATAAAGCAGTGCTCCCAGGCACCAGCGTGTATATCACTCACCTTTCCAGACTGCGCTGTGTCAGGTAGTTGGTCTGTGGTAAACTCAGAAAGGTCCGTGGTCGAACTGTCAGTTGAGGATGATGATGGGGAGGGGTATCTGAACGTGAATGTCCATCATTGGCAAGAGGGAGCTGTAAGGCTGCGCAGGAAAAGGAGCAAGGAACTTAATAGAAAAGGCACAGGACCACCTTCTGCATCACACCATGCACTGACCCGGTGTCTTTCCTCCCACAGCACATGCTCAGTCAGAAACCAGACTTTGCTAATATAGATGCAAATAAGCCTTATGGCTGATTTACACAGGCGTTAAATTGCACCAGTGCTGTTGCCCACAGAAAGCACTTTATGCTAATTGAAGATTTATGCTAATTGAAAGTGCAATGGTGCAATGTACTGTAACATCTAGGATAGTAAACCAGTGTGCAACGACACACAACGATCTGTGTCTGCTTCATTGTCTTTCTGCAATATGCAACTATTGATTCTTTTTGTTCATTTGCTCTCTGCATATTGATATAATACTTGCATGTTGTTCTGATTGTTTTATATATTTATTTCCACCTAGTGGAAACGCATGTATTCCCCATCCAATGATGCCCTTCTTCCATAGCCCTCCTCCCAATAGGCGCACGCCTGTTAGCTTGTCTTGAGCTCATGCCCCAAACAAAGCCTCCATGCCAAGTCCACGCTGCATGCACCAACCCAACCCATGCATGGAGATGGTAGCAGGAGAACAAGCGAGGCCAAGCACAAGAAAAGGAGGGAGAGAAATTAAAGAATGAAAAAAAAATCCAGAGGAAAGTAGGAGGAATATAGAAAAGATCCGAAGAGAAGCAGGTGCTTGTTAAGTGTGAGATGGGCAAAGACTGGGCAGCTTGATTCAGAGCAGGTGAGAGGGATAATGAGGGTTCGGTACCTGCTCGCTGGGATGGAGCGGGCGTGGGACTTAGAGTGATGAGAATAACTGGGGGAGAAATAAAGGAAAATCAACAAAAAAATACAGAGCAACCCAATGGAAACAGGATACTGATGGTGAACTTGAGACAGATGAAGGACAATCTTGAGTGGGGGAAAAAAACAGTCAGGGGGGATGAAGGGAAATGTACAATGATTATGAGCCAAATGGGGAAAACAGGTGAAAAGAACAACCCAGTGATAGTGGGATAATGAAGAAACTAAAGTGTGCCACACAAACCAGACAATTGCCTAAGCTTGTATCACACTGCACCACCCAAATCCACTGTTTCATCCCACTGGAACATCTTAACATTTTTCAGAACCATAAAAAAATCTAAAATTCACAAACATCTGCTTGAAGACTTCCTAATCTGGTTGTGATCTGGGATGAATTTCTCTCTACGAAGAGCTGTAGCGTTCTCCCTACGAAGAGCTTTAGTGTTCTCCCTACGAAGAGCTTTAGCGTTCTCCCTACGAAGAGCTTTAGCGTTCTCCCTACGAAGAGCTTTAGCGTTCTCCCTACGAAGAGCTTTAGAGGTCTCCCTACGAAGAACCTTTTTTTTTTATTTGTGAGACATCTACCAGTGATATCAGGCTCTTCCTTCATAAAAGTGTATACATAGAGGAAGCAGGCAGATGGAGCACATGGAAAAATATACATTAATTGTAATAGCTCATGCAGAAACTAGTCAAACCTGCACACAGTCATTGTCTGGGGACTCCAAACCAAAGGTAGAGACCCCCAATTGACTAATACACCAGACTAAGACAGTGGTTAGTTATGCAGTTATGAAAACTATGCATATACTATGCGTATTCTATAAAGTATACAAAATTCAGAGAGGGTTCCCAATTTTTTCCAAATAAACCCAAATATGCTACTCATAGTCACACATAGCTATAAAAACAAACACTAATGTAGTAACAAACTTTGTGTAAACATTTTCTATTGGTGAAAACAAGTCCTGCTTATAAGACACAGTTTGTTCAGTACGTTCGGATATACTTATATGTGGAAACTACAGTTCTACTTAGTTGAAACGACAGTTCTACTTAGAACATTATTCACTTACAAACACATACGCCTTTTCATTGGTACCTATGAGACTGCAGATAAGTTATACCCTCAATATTCCCAAAGACAGCCCCAAAAATGTTATATTGGGAGATCCCCAAATGGAATGGTCTTGTTGTTCTGGTTAATTATGTGATTACACTGGAGTAGGTGAGGTGCTGAACCCCCAGAGTGAGCAGCAAGCTTTATTAAGGTAGTTAAAGGGATACTGTCATGGGTAAAAAAAATTTTTTCAAAATGAACCAGTTAGTGCTGCTCCAGCAGAATTCTGCACTGAAATCCATTTCTCAAAAGAGCAAACAGATTTTTTGATATTCAATTTTGAAATCTGACATTGCTCTTTTGAGAAATGGATTTCAGTGCAGAATTCTGCTGGAGCAGCACTATTAACCGATTCATTTTGAAAAAAAAAATTTTCCCCATGACAGTATCCCTTTAAGCTAAGTTGTTGTGCAGTTCTGCATGATTCCTTATGTAATAATGTAACTTAAAAACCCATTTCATCAGTCAGGTCTGTAAGCAGAATATAAATATCATCCCATGAAGATGATCAAAGTAGAGATCTAGCTTCGCCTACTAAAAACTATCCTTTATAACTTCTTCAATGACCTTACATTTTCTTTATCAAGTCTATGTTCGATTCCACTGTGATCTTCATAACCATTGAACTCTTCCTATTTTAGTCCCTCCCATAAGCACTAAACCCCTAAGTGAATAAGGCTACCCAGTTCCTTATAGCAGTCCTAAATCAAACAGCCACTGGAGCAATTTTGGGAAAGGAAGCTTGGGCACATCCATCACACCACATACAACACTAAATGTGCTTAATTTCTTCTGCCAGGAGGGAGTTTAATCCATAAAGAGATAAATAACATTAGGTTTAGGACAGCAGAGATGATATAGATGCCTTGCTTCATTACAACACCTTGCTCATTTCATATGGTAATGGATACCAATAACAAACAAGTATATGGATGAAAAGTAACCGATTGCTTTGGAGAATTTTATGGCAGCAGACAAAGGGGACCTGTTCTACTATTCAACTATATTCTAAAAGTTAGATTTTAGATTAAATTAACATTCTTGCTTGTGATGTGCAGGTCGGGATTTCCCCGACCCGCACCCAGTGACAGACTGGGCCTGTGGGAAACCGGGAATAAACCCGGTGAGCCCCAGGCTCTTGTGGGCCCCGCCGGAGCAGATCCGCTTCTTAGTGGTGCGACTTTGTGGAATAAAAGTAATAATAATTTTGCGCGTGTGCACCAACGGGGCTCCAGAGCGGCAAGGGGGGGCCTTAGGCAGTAGCCCCGGTGGACCCCAAGCAACCCAGTCCAACCCTGCCCTCCCTTGGCCCGCACCCGCACTTCCGGGACCAGTGTCGCCCCTCCAATGACGTCACAAAAGGGGCGGGGCAAGCAAACTAGAAGAGACAAACTCGGAAGTCAGAAGCCAGCATTTGACAATTTCTTAATAAAAGATTTGCGATTTAAAAGTTAAAACTGTATTTTTTTTTTTTCGTTACAAAGAAACTAACTTTTTTTTAAAAAATGTTCTATATTACTGGTCCTTAAAAGGGATTGTTAATTTTCCAAAACTTTTTTCAGTTCAGTTGTTTTCAGAATTTTTACCATAAATAACTTTTTTTAAATTGTTCTCCATCTTTTACTTTTTATCGTATTCCCAAAACTGAAGTTTAAAGGTTTAATGTTCGTGTCTCTAGTGTCTTCGTCTGGCAGCTCGGTGATCCAGGAGCAGATTCTGAACCGTTACAATTTGCTGCATTTAGCTGATCCATTTCTCAGCAGCATCTGTGGAATATTAGCAACTATTGTATCAAAACAGCTGCCTTTAATGAAACTCAGGGATTCTGGTCAGCAGGGACAAAGATAATAAATGTATCAACTAAATGTATCAATTTACAACAGTTACAGAGTCTGCGATCCCCTCCCCAACTACCAGAGCTTTTAGAAGGTAAAAAATAAACATTTTACACTTCAATATTAGAAAAACAATCACAAATAGAAAATAGAGTAACTGGAAAAAGTCTATTTCTGGTGAACAATCTGAAAACCAACTTTTTAAGGAACTGAAAAAGGTGAACAACCCCTTTAATGGGATATGGTCATAATAAAAAATAAACGATTTCCATTCACCGCAAATAACAATATTGTCTGACTTAAATCTGTAAGTCAACTTCTAAGCTTTCTTTTATGAAGAAACCAAATTCCTGACTGTGCCTATTTTATGGCAAACAGAAAGAGTCCTGGCTTGCAGTGAGGGTAATAACGCCGCGCCTCCCTCTCCCACAAAAAAAAAACCTTCAGAGTAGTCCGTACAGAGTAGCTCCTTCCTGGGTTCTCCCTCCACTAGGCATACACTGAATCAACTATTTTGGGATTCGTCCAAATTGCTTGTAAAAGATTCAGCCGAATACTGAACCAAATCTTAATTCAAATTAAGGTCAGGAAGGGATTAAAGAACCGTGTATGTAGAATGTGGTTACATTGTTTCTTACTTCCTTATGTGAGTAATGAAAAATCACATGACTTTAGGGTTTGGACAAATCTAAATCCTACCGAAAAACCATCACTACCCTCCCACCCGTCCACTGGCTTCCCCACCTACTGGCTCCGGGAAAGGAAAGAAAGTGGCTGGGGGGGGATTTCTAAAGGTGGCCATACATGGATAGATCCGCTCGTTTGGCGATGTCGCCAAACGAGCGGATCTCCCTCCGATATGCCCACCTTGAGATGGGCAATATCGGGCAGATCCGATCGTGGGCCCTAGGGCCCAACGATCGGATCCTAGCATTCGGCAAACGGGCGGTCAGATCGCGGGACCGCATCAACGAACAGATGCGGCCGCGATCCGACGGGATTTTCTGTCCCATCCGATCGAGATCTGGCCGACTTTCGGCCAGATCTCGATCGGGGAAGCCCGTCGGGGGCCCCCATACGCGGCCCAATAAGCTGCCGACACAGTCTGTCGGCAGCTTTTATCGGCCCGTGTATGGCCACCTTAAGACTACAGAGGAAGCAAAGGCCTGCTTCCTCTAATTTATGCCACTGCTGCCTTGCTTTATGACAATGATCTGCGATAAAACCATACAAGACAAATCCAGATAAGCCCCTGTGGCTCATTTGGTAAAGAGAGGAGAGAATACAAGAAGACAACAGCAAAAAAAATACATTGATATTGTAAAAGGTATAAATAACCAGTAAACAGTGCAATACTAATGCTAGTGTCATCAAATTCAATATGACAACAAAATCAGTTAAGAGGAGTAACCATCTGCAGGGGAACTTTGTGTCAATGTGTTTCTGCATAAGGAATAATTGGGTGTAATTCAAAGCATTCATTACACTACAGCTTTAAAACAATGCGTAGACGTATTTGCAATTGAAACAAGCATTTCTTTGTCCCTCCCTGCTTGCTGGATCTTGCTCTTAAAGGAGAAAATCCATTTTACTTGGGTTGCCAAAAGTTAGGCACCCCCAAGTGATCGCATTTACCTGACACCCCGGCTGGTGCTCCTATCAGGAGAAAACTGCACCGGTCCAGGGTTATTCCAGCGAGATCGCCTTCCTACTTCTTTCTTCAGATTTCCCAGGGCAGACGCACGCACATTAGAACTAAATAACCAAATTCTTAATTAAAGTTCGGCTTTTCACTCTACTGTGCATGCACACCCGCATGAGGAAGCCGGAAGAGGATCGCTCAGTGGTGCTCGCTGGAATAACCACGGGTCGGTGCACTTTTCTCCTGATAGGAGCACCAGCCCAAGGTGTCAGGTAAGTAAAGGTGCCTAACTTTTGGCACCCCCAAGTAAAAGGACCTTTTCTTCTCATTTAAAACAATGTAACAGGAGCTACAGGTCTACTCCAGGTCTGTTTATCTGCTGACTTGCAACACTGTTTCAGGATTCTGAAGCACCGGTGCAGACATATCAAGGCCACCGATTATTTTGCTTTAAAAGAGAAGGAAAGTCGTTTACCACTTCGGGGTGCCAAATGTTAGGCACCCCCAAGTGAATGTATTTATTTACTTGAAACCCTGGGCCAGTGCTCCTATCAGCAGAAAACTGCACCGGGCCAGGGTTATTCCAGCGAGCACCATGGATCGCTCCTCCTCCGGCTTCTTTCCTCTCTCGGCTGCGCATGTGCATTAGAATGAAAAGCCTGACTTTTACTAAAAAGTTGGCTTTTTCATTCAACTGCGCATGTCTGGCCCGAGAAATTTGAAGAAAGAAGATGCCGGAAGAGAATTACTCTGTGGTGCTCGCTGGAATAACCCCGGGCAGGTGCAGTTTTCTGCTGATAGAAGCACTGGCACGAGGTTTCAGGTAAGTAAATGCATTCACTTGGGGGTGCCTAACATGTGGCACCCCCAAGTGGTAAACTACTTTCCTTCTCCTTTAATGTAGACTGATTAGAATTACAATGATTTTATTATAGCAGCTGTTTGTGGATGGAATTGCCCTTTAACGACGCAGTCCTGTCTCTTTCTCACTGGTGATATCCCTCCATTTACCCATAGGAATAAGGTTTTGGACATTCCCAGGCCCTCCAGGCTCCCACCCCTATTCTACTTAGTAATGAAATATTCCTGTCACCTTACACTAACCCCTAGGCTTCCCTTAGAAACCTGCTCGATGAATTCCAGCCGTTGTATCGTATGATACAAAGGGCCTAGAAGCCTATTCTCTTCCTGCCTAGAGCACATTTCCTTTTTAGCGCCTTACTGGGCCTTGGCCGCTGAGGGCTGATCTCCAGCTCGATTCTTCTCCGGGCCTCCCTGTTCTCCTGCTTCAATTTTGCCTCCAGACGGGAAAGTTTCTGTTCTAAGGAGGACGCCGCCATCTTCGCTCCGCGCACTAATAATAAACAAACAGCTTACAGCGCGTGCGCCGAGGAAGAATGACAGCGCGTACGCGGCTGCGAGCGTGACAGCTGTTAATGCGCAGGCGCAACAGGCGGCAAGTAGCGCGCATGCGCATGTGGCGTCCTGGAAGTGGATCGTTACTCTGGCAAAAGATTTGCTGTGACGGAAGGAAAGAGAGCAGTTGGAAGTTAATGCCGTGTTTAAACGGATTCTGTCATGATTTTTATGGTGTAGTTTTTATTTCTAAATTACACTGTTTGCACTTTAAATAATTCAATCTACCATGTAAAATGTAATTCCTGAACCAGCAGTGTTTGACAAATGACTGTTTCACATGCCCTGGCTGGGTTGCCACCTTTTCTGGAAAAAATGCTGGCTTTCATATATGTTTATCTTTTTTCCCTATTGATAAACATTAGGATCAGCAGGTTGCAGCCCTAGCCCTGGTCAATGTCCAGCAAAATTTTATGTTCTTAATAGGGAAAAAAGATAAATATGTAGCAAGGCTGGTAATTTTTTCAGAAAAGGTGACAACCCTAACAACAACCCAAATAGGTATTCCTTCCCCAGCCATGAAGGCCACATTTACAGTAAAAAAAATGGTTCCAGGTAGTCACAAATTGCTATAATTTTTTTTTAAATGTTTCACTGTTCACTGCTTATCAGGCTTGGCTAGTAATCTCAATAGTAAAAGTTATTTTTGGCATGAAGCAAAATACAAGTGAGAGTCAAAATAAATATTAAAAGAAATTGTTTGTGTCATTGTATTCCTGTTCCTGCTATGAAGTAACAAATGTTTTATCTAAAACCCTGGGATGATGCGTTCAACTGCAGGAATATCTGTCCTGCAAAATCATTCTTATTTAGTAACGTTAGTGATGGTAGCAGGTTTATGATAGTAGTTAAGTTTATGATGAAGCTGTTGTTAGTGTTTTTTATGCATAAACTGTAGGTATGTTTATTCTTTATATAAAGAGCATTAGAGCATAGAGGTGTAGTAACTGAATGGACTTGTCAATGTTTACAGATTTTTAATGGGTCCTTTTAAACCCTTGGAGGAGGCAATAGTGCTGAACTGTGTAGATGCGGCTTCTGTACCTTGTTTGATTTTGCAATTCTGCATTTCTGTTGATGTTATACAGATTATCTGTGGTGTTTATATCTTTCTTTAAATATATGTTTTGATCGTTTGTAGTATTTTTAATAGTTTGTAGTATTTTTATAGTATTTTCCTGTTGCAGCCTATAATGTGTATAGCTTGTATAGCAGTAGTTGAGAGCATACATGCACAGGGAGGGGTGGCATTGGAGGAGAGTGAACCTTACACAGGTCTTGGCCCACTATTTAGTAACATGTAGAAGTAAAAGACTGGACTATGCTGAAATTCTACAGAATGTAGCAACTCTCTTTAAAATTCAAAAATATCACCCCATTTGGGGCTGAACAGTGTGGAAAGAGTACTGTGATAACATTTTCAGAAAGAGCTGCATCTGTGCTGAAAAAATGGCAATATGAATTAGGATTTGTGTTTGTCTTTGGTCTAGTTTGTGATGAATTTTGTATATCAATTTTAATGTTATAGCAAATAATGTCGATGGATTCCTCATATCTTTAAAATTCATGAAAGAGCTTAAAGTGATTGTTCACCTATGACGTAACTTTTAGTAAGATATAGAGAGTGATATTCTGTTGCAATCTACAGTTGAGTTTCATTTTTTACTGTTTGTGGTTTTTGTGTTATAGCTTTTTATCCAACAGTTCTCCAATTTGCAGTTTCAGCAGTCTGGTTGCTAGGGTCCAAAAAACCCTAGCAACCATACACTGATTTGAATAAGAGGCTGAAATATGAATAGGAGAGGGCCTGAATAAAAAGATGAGTAATATAAATGAGTAAGATAGTTGTGGTAAGGTAGGATTAAGGAAAACACGGAGGGAGAGGAGTAAGCACACGGGTCACTCCATTGCACTTTTGTTTGCTCTAGAATCATCCTATAGCAAAGTGAAGGGACCCGCTGGCAAAGTTATTTTACTTCTGACTTGAAATAGTGTTGAGCTTTGTCTACATCCACATCTTTTTTTTCACATCACACACTAAATATGTTTGATATTTTTATTAGTGTCTTAGATTTATCTCTTGATATTGCTGTATTATGCAATAAGCTTTTTGCAAAAACATACCCATATCATGTGTTCTTATTTTTTGTCCCATTTATTGATTAAAATATTTATGTAGTGTGTGCTGGTGTGCTCCTGTAGCCAATGTGATGCCCTGTATCGGGAGGTCAATCTGTCGGTGCTCGTGGATTCACTGCCAGTCAGTCTGGGTGTGTGACCGTGTCATCCTGTACTGACTAAGAATAGGGACAGTCTTAGGTTAGTTTTAGGTAGGTCAATCCCACACCCCCATCCCAATCCTGAAAACAATCCCAATCCCACAGCCAGTCTGGGTGGTGAAGCCAGCCATCCGCAAAGACTGTCTTAGATGTAGGGACTAGAATAGGGAGAGTGTTAGGGGCATGCCATCAAAATGACAGGAGTCATGCACACTTTTCACTCCCCAATAATTAAAATTGTTTATTTTTTCAGAAAAAAATGAAAAATGTAAGTATATTTATGTTCACTAAGAATGCGTTTAGATTCAGAGTGTATCCTTTTGCGGTTTCTATAGTTCTTTATGTATTGGTCATCTGAACTTGGTGCAGTATAGACATAGGAGCAAATAGGCAAGTTTATAGTATTATTGCAAATACAGGGGAGGAGAGGTGTGGCGTCGGCGGGGGCAACCCGTGTGACTGCAGCATTTGCTTGGTGCACAGGTTGCTCCATTGCTCTTTCTTTGCTCTAGGATCATCCTGGAGCAAAGTGAAGGGACCTGCTGGTAATTTTTTTTTTACTTCTGGCTTTAAATAGTGTTGCGCTCTGTCTACATCTGCATCTTTTTATACATTTAACCGAAAATATTTAACATTTAGATTATTGTGTTGAATTCATCTCTTGATATAACTGTCTTATGCCAAAAAGCTTTTTGCAAAAACATACCCATATCATGTTTTCTTATAATTTATCCCGTGTATTGATTAGAAAATGTTTGTATAGTGTGCTGGTGTGCGCCTGTAGCCAATGTGATGCCATTTATCAGGAGGTCAATCTCACAGTCCTCGTGCTGCGGTGGATTGACTGTAAGTCTGGCTGGGTGTGTGACCATGCCATCCTGTACTGACTAAGAATAGGGACAATGTTAGGTTAGTGTTAGGGAGGTCAATCCCCATAGATGGATGGTGATTTTTTTTGTTTGGGTAGGCTAAAAAATGTTAGCTATCTATCTGCAATAAATGTCCACGCAATAGATTTAACAATAATATTTATATTATATAACTCTATAGTACTAAAGCAAAAAAAAAAAATGCTGTTTGAAGCAATGCAAGGTAAAATAAACACCCATTTTTTTAAAAGACATTGATCTTTTAAAGGGGTTGATCACCTTTAAATGAACTTTTAGCATGATATAGAGCAGTACTGTCCAACTGTGGTACAGAGGGATGGGATTTTTATGGCCCAGATGGTGGAGGGTCAATAATTGAAGCCAGTATTAGCCACTCCCTGTTTTAAACCAAACCCACTTTAAACCACACTCATGTTACCACACCACCATGTCCACATTAATGGTGGTAAACCAAAAAACCAAATGGTTGATGCTCACTGCAGGAATATCACTCTGAAACCAGCTTATTATGTCATATTAAAAAATACCCTTAAATCCATATGCCGTCTCCCCCTGTGGATATCACAGCACCCCCCCCCAGCACATTACACCTTAGGGACCCCTAACAATAATTTTCAAATGCTAACAAACCCACAGAACAAATACCAGGCTTATGTTCCACAGGCAGAGAAGGACACATACAGGGAGCATAGGGAAGACAGAGCAGGGCAGGAGACAGATAGAGCAGGGCAGGAGACAGAGGATACAGTGACACAATGCTGGTGTCCTTCCAGCAGTTTGTATGAGTGTGAACAGGTGAACAATGTGGTCAGTTTCAGTCTGGGTCTCAGGTGTGAACAGTAAAGGTTTTATGATGTGAACAATAGAGGTGTTACAGGTGTGAACAATACAGGGGGATCACATGTGTGAACAATGCAGGAGTTTATAGACTAATTTGAGGTGAAACAATGCAGGGGCCAGTTAATCTCTTTAGTGATACTTTTTAAATATTACACATGGTAAGCAGACACAGCAGGCAGACTTTCAGGTGGGTGGGCCAAACAAGGGGGGCGGCCCACAGACCACCAGTTGAATAGCCCTGAATAGGGCATGTTAGCATTTGTGGTTTTTGAGTTATTTATCTTTTTATTCAGCAGCTCTCCAGTTTGCAATTATAGCAATCTGGTTGCTAAAATCTAAAGTACATAGCAACTATTAATTGAAATTAATAAAAGACTGAATATGAATGAGAGGCTGGAATAGAAAGATGACTAATAAAAAGTAGTAATTCCAATACATTTGTATCCTTAGATTGCATTTATTTTTAGATGGGGTCAGTGACTCCCTGCCCCATCTGAAAGCTGGAAAGAGTCAGAAGAAGGCAAGTAATTCAAAGACTATAAAAAGAAAAATGAAGGCCAAAAAGGTGCATAGAATTTACCTTTCTATAACATATTAAAAGTTAACTAAATGGTGAACCACTCCTTTAAAGTTTGGTTTTAAAGTCCTATAGCTCCTTCTATAAGCACCTAATATTAGATGAATTTCATACAAACAACTACCTTACACTCAGCTCCCAATATGTAATTTTTCCTATCCCCACACTTCATTTGCTTTTTCTATCAGATCCCAGCAAGCCCAGCATTGTCAGCTTCAGCCCCTAGCAATAATCCCCCCAGATAGGCAGTATTCCTTACACCCCAGCACAATCTCTTGCACAGCAAGGTCAACATGTCATTCCCTAGCAATATCAACCCATACAGCCCCAAAAGATCTTGACCACAGACTTTCTTCTGTGTAGTTTCATGGCTCTGCTTGTTAATAAACTCAGTATCAGTATATACATGAATTTCCTTGTGCTAATTTATTTTACACACCTTCTCCAGCTCTGAACTTGAGTTTCCCATTCAGTGATTTCTTCGTGTAGCCTCTCTTCCCTGTTGGGCGGTCTAAACTTACACTGGGAAACAGGGCAAGCAAGAGCAGCAGAGTCGGATTCTGAAGATTTAACTCCTCTGCCAGGAAGGTAGATGGAAGTATAATGTGGATGGATTATTTTAGTCTTCTAAATGAATCCTTTCTCAACGTGACACACACATGGAACACTGCATAAAATGCTGCAGGGTAAATTCACAGATGACTTATGTTTGAGGATGCTTAGCCTCCCCAAGCATTTATTAAAATCCGCCTATGTCAATCCCACACCGCCATCCCAACCCCAATCCTGAAAACAATCCCACAGCCAGTCTGGGTGGTGAAGCCAGCCATCGGCAAAGACTGTCTTAGAGTTAGGGACTAGAAAAAGGACAATGTTAGGGGCATGGCAGCAGATTGACAGGAGTCATGAGATCGCTAATGAAAAATATTCTTTATCTTTCAAATAAAAATGATATAGATTTATAGTCGTTCATCATGTGTTTAAAATGCAGAGAGTGCCTTTTTGAGATTCCTATAGATCTTTAAGTTCTTGTGGTGGTCATTTGAACTTGATGCGGTGTGGACAAAGGTGCAAACAGGCATTTTTATAGTATTATCGAACATACAGGGGTGGAGAGGGGTGGCGTCAGTGGGGGCGACCCATGTGCCTGCTTCACTTGCTTGGCACACAGGTCGCTCCATTGCCCTCTTGCTTGCTCTAGGGTCATCCTGGAGCAAAGTGAAGGGACCCACTGGTGATTATTTTACTGCTGACTTGAAATAGTGTTGCGCCTTGTCTACATCCACATCTTTTTTCACACATGACCAATATATTGAATATGTTAATTATTGTCTTTTATTTATCTCTTGATATAACTGTCTTATGGGTATGTTTTTGCAAAAAAGGTTATTGGATATCAGGTTTTCGTATTGTTTGTCCCATTTATTGATTATAAAAAGTATGGAGAGTGTGTTGGTATGCTCCTGTAGCCAATGTGATGCCATGTATAGGGAGGTCAATCTGATGGTCCTTGTGCTACGGTGGATTGAGTGCCAGTTAGTCTGGGTGTATGTCCGTGCCATCCTATACTAACTAATAATAGGGACAGTGTTAGGTTAGGGAGGTCAATCCCACACCCCAATCCTGAAAACAATCCCAATCCCACAGCCAGTCTGGGTGGTGAAGCCAGCCATCCACAAAGGATGTCTAGCAACTAAGTAATAACTGATAACTTAATTATTTTTCCACTACTAATTAAGAACTTGTTAACTGAATGATGTTTCCACTACTAATTAATAACTCATTAACTGAATGATGTTTTCCATTATTAATGAATAACTCGTTAACTTAATGATGTTTCCACAACTAATTATTAACTTGTTAACTTAATTATGTTCCAACTACTAATCAATAACTTGTTAACTAAATGATGTTTGCACTACTAATGAACTCATTAACTGATGTTTTCCACTACTAATTAATAAGTTGTTAACTGAATGATATTTCCAATACTAATTAAAACTCGTTAACTGAATGATGTTTCCACAACTAATTAATAACTTGTTAAATTAAGTATGTTTTCCACTACTAATTAATAACTTGTAAACTGAATGTTTTCCACTACTAGTTTCGACCACTAATTAATAACCAATAACAATGCTTCGACTACTAATTAATAACTTGTTAACTAAATGTTTCTTCTACTAATTAATAACTCATTAACTGATGTTTCTCACTACTAATTAAAAAGTTATTAACATATTCTAATTAATAACTAGTTTCGACCACTAATTAATAACCAATAACAATGTTTCGACTACTAATTAATAACTTGTTAATTAAATGTTTCTGCTACTAATTAATAACTCATTAACTGATGTTTCTCACTACTAATTAATAAGTTATTAACATATTCTAATTAATAACTTGTTTACTGAATGATGTTTTCCACTACTAATTAATAGCTTGTCAGCTGAATAATGTTTCCATGACTAATTAATAAATCGTTAATTTAATAGATAGATGACAAAGAGTGGTGGTAAATGGACCAGTGTTGTTAGTGGAGTACCACAGGGCTCTGTACTAGGTCCCTTGCTTTTCAACTTGTTTATTAATGACCTGGAGGTGGGCATTGAAAGTACTGTTTCTATTTTTGCAGATGATACTAAATTGTGCAGAACTATAGGTTCCATGCAGGATGCTGCCACTTTGCAGAGTGATTTGTTTAAGTTGGAAAACTGGGCAGCAAACTGGAAAATGAGGTTCAATGTTGATAAATGCAAGGTATACACTATATGGCAGTGAGTTGGGAGTTTCCTTAAATGAGAAGGATCTAGGGGTTTTTGTAGATAACAAGTTGTCTAATTCTGGGCAGTGTCATTTTGTGGCTATTAAAGCAAATAAAGGTCTGTCTTGCATAAAAAAGGGCATTAACTCAAGGGATGAAAACATACTTATGCCTCTTTATAGGTCCCTGGTAAGGCCTCATCTGGAGTATGCAGTGCAGTTTTGGACTCCAGTCTTAAGAGGGATATAAATGAGCTGAAGAGAGTGCAGAGACGTGCAACTAAATTGGTTGGAGGGATGGAGGACTTAAATTATGAGGGTAGACTGTCAAGGTTGGGGTTGTTTTCTTTGGAAAAAAGGCGCTTGCGAGGGGACATGATTACACTTTACAAGTACATTAGAGGACATTATAGACAAATAGCATGGGACCTTTTTACCCATAAAGTGGATCACCGTACCAGAGGCCACCCCTGTAGACTAGAAGAAAAGAACTTTCATTTGAAGCAAAGTAGGGGATTCTTCACAGTCAGGACAGTGAGGTTGTGGAATGCACTGCCGGGTGATGTTGTGATGGCTGATTCAGTTAATGCCTTTAAGAATGGCTTGGATGATTTTTTGGAAAGACATAATATCAAAGGCTATTGTGATACTAAACTTTATAGTTAGTATAGGTATGTGTATATAGAATTTAATTAAAAGTAGGGAGGGGTGTGTGTATGGATGCTGGGTTTTCATTTGGAGGGGTTGAACTTGATGAACTTTGTCTTTTTTCAACCCAATTTAACTATGTAACGTAATGTAACGTATGTAATGATGTTAAGACTAGTAATTAATAAACGATTACAATGTTTCAACTAATAATTACTAACTCGTTAACTGAATTATGTTTTCCACTACTATTTAATAACTTGTTAACTGAATGTTTTCCACTACTAATTAATAACTCGTTAACTGATGTTTCAAATTCCAATTAATAACTGATAACGATGTTTTGACTACTAATTAATAAGTCTTTAACTGAATGTTTCCACTACTAATTAATAACTTGTTAACTGACTGATGTTTTCCACCACTAATTAATAACTCATTAACTTAATTACATTTCCTCTACTAATTAATAAGTTGTTAAATTATGTTTTCCACTACAAATTAATAACTCGTTAACTGAATGATGTTTCCAGTACTAATTAATAACTCGTTAACGTAATTATATTTTCCACTACTAATGGATAACTCATTAACTTAATTATGTTTCCAATACTAATTACTATCTTGTTAACTGAATGATGCCTCCACTACTAATTAATAATTGGTTAACTGAATGTTTCCAAAACAAATTAATAACTTGTTAACTCAATTATTTTTTCACTACAAATTGTTAAATCAATGATGTTTTCCACTACTAATTAATAACTCATTAACTTAATTATGTTTTCCACTACTTATTTATAACTCATTATCGGAAGGATGTCTCCATCACTAATTAATAACTCGTTAAATGAATGATGTTTCCACAACTTATTAATAACTTGTGAACTATTTTGTGTTTCTACTGCTAATTAATAACTCATTAACTGATGTTTTTCACTACTAATTAATAACTCGTTAACTGAATGATGTATTCCACTACTAATTAATAACTTGTTAATTGAATGATGTTTCAAGTTCTAATTAATAACTTGTTAACTTTATTATGTTTCCACTACTAATTAATAATTTGTTTAGAGAATGATGTTTTACACTACTAATTAATAACTCATTAACTTAATTATGTTTACACTTCTAATTAATATCTTGATAACTGAATGATGTTTCCACTACTAATAAATAACTTTTTAGCTAAATAATGTTTCCACTACTAATTAATAACTCGTTAACTGAATGTTTCCACATCTAATAACTCGTTAACTGAATGATGTTTCGACTATTAATTAATAACTTGTTTACTGAATGATGTTTTACACTACTATTTAATAACACTAACGTAATTATGTTTACACTACTAATTAATATTTTAATAACTGAATGATGTATCCACTACTAATTAATTATTTTTTAGCTGAATAATGTTTCCACTACTAATTCATAACTCGTTAACTGTTTCCACAACTAATTGATAACCTGTTAACTGAATGATGTTTTGACTACTTATTAATAACCAATAATGTCTTGACTACTAATTAATAACTCATTAACTAAATGTTTCCACTACTAATTAACTCATAAACGGAATGATGTTTCCACTACTAATTAATAACTTGTTAACTGAATGTTTCCACTATTAATTAATAACTCATTAACTGAATGATCTTTCCACTACTAATTAATAATCGTTAACTTTATTATGTTTCCACTGCTAATTAATAAGTCATTAACTGAATGATGTTTCCACTACTAATAACTTGTTAACTTAATTAAGTTTTCCACTACTAGCACTACTCATTAACTCTTTAACTGAATGATGTTTCCGCTACTAATAACTCGTTAACTGAATGCTGTTTCCTCAACTAATAATTAAGTTGTTAACTTAATTATGTGTCTACTAATAATTAATATCTCGTTACCTGAATGATGTTTCCACAACTAATAATTATCTTCTTAACTTAGTTATCTTTCCCTTCTAATTAATAACTTGTTAACTGAATGATATTTTGACTACTAATTAATAACTGATAATGTTTTCACTACTAATTAATAACTCGTTAACTGAATGATGTTTTCCAGTACTAATCAATAACTTGTTAACTGAGCTATGTTTTCTACTACTAATAAATAACTCGTTAACTGAATAATGTGTCCACTACTGATTAATATCAGATGAGAATGTCTTGACTACTAATTAATACCTCGTTAACGGAATGTTTCCACAACTAATTAATAACTCATTAACTGAATGATGTTTTCCACTATTAATCAATAATATGTAAACTGATTGATTTTTCCATTACTAATTGATAACTCGTTAGCTGATTGATGTTTCCAGTACCAATTAATAACTTGTTAACTAAATAATGTTTCCCCTACTTATTAATAATAACACGTTATCTGAATGATGTTTCCTCTACTAATTAATAACTCATTAACTGAATGATGTTTCCACGACTAATTAGTAACTCGTTAACTGAATGATTTTTTCAACTACTAATTAATAACTTGTTAACTGAATGATGTTTCAACTATTAATTATTAACTGATAACAATGTTTTGACAACTAATTAATAACTTATTAACTGAATGTTTCCACTATTAATTAGCTCATTAACTGAATGATGTTTTCCACTATTAATTAATAACTTGTTTACTGAATGATGTTTCCCCTACTAATTAATAACTCGTTTACAGAATGATGTTTTCCACTGATAATTAATAACTCATTTGCACTACTAATTATTTTGTTAGCTGAATGGTGTTCACACTGCTAATTAATAATTTGTTAACTGAATGATATTTCCAATGCTAATTATGAACTTGTTAACTTCATTATGTTTCCACTTCTAATTAATAACTCGTTAACTGAATGTGTTGTGACTACTAATTAATAACCAATAACAATGTTTTGACTACTAACTAAAAACTCGTTAACTGAATGATGTTTTCCACTACTAATTAATAACTCGTTAACTTAATAATTTTTTCCACTACTTGATAATGAATGATGTTTTCACTACTAATTAATGATCGTTAAGTGAATGATGTTTCCACTACTAATTAATGATCGTTAAGTGAATGATGTTTCCACAACTAATTAATAACTCGTTAACTTAATTATGTTCCGCCTACTAATTATTAACTCGTTAATGTAATTATCTTTCTACTACTAATTAATTTCTCGTTAACTGAATAATGTCTCCACTACTAATTAATAACTTGTTAACTGATGTTTTCCACTATTGATTAATAACTCATTAATAGAATGATGTTTTCACTGCTAATTAATAACTCATTAACTGAATGATGTTTCTACTACTTATTAATAACTTGTTAATTGAATGATGTTTCCACTACTAATAACTTGTTAACTGAATAATTTTTCCACTACTATTTAATAACTCTTTAACTAATTGATGTTTCCACTAATAATTAATAACTCGCTAACTGAATGATGTTTTCCACTACTAATTAATAACTAGTTAACTGATGTTTCCACAACTAATTATTAACTCGTAAAATGAATGATGTTTCCACTACTTATTAATAAATCATTAACTGAATGATGTTTTCCACTATTAATTAATAACTCATTTGCACTACTAATTATTTCGTTAGCTGAATGGTGTTCCCACTGCTAATTAATAATTTGTTAACTGAATGATATTTCCAATGCTAATTATGAACTTGTTAACTTCATTATGTTTCCACTTATAATTAATAACTCATTAACTGAATGTGTTTTGACTACTAATTAATAACCAATAACAATGTTTTGACTACTAATTAAAAACTTGTTAACTGAACGATGTTTTCCACTAATTAATTACTTGTTAATTGAATGATGTTTTACACTACTAATTAACTCGTTAACTTAATTTTTTCCACTACTTGATAATGCTGTTTTCACTACTAATTAATGATCGTTAAGTGAATGATGTTTCCACAACAAATGAATATCTTGTTAACTTAATAATGTTTCCACTGCTAATTAATAACTCGTTAGCTCAATGGTGTTTCCACTACTAATTTATAACTCGTTAACTGAATGATGTATCCACAGTTGATTAATAACTGGTTAACTTAAATTTTTTCCCACTACTAATTAATAACTCATTAGCTTAAATATGTTTCCACTACTAATTACTAACTCGTTAACTGAATGATGTTTCCACAACTAATTAATAACTCGATAACCTAATTATGTTTTGTCGAATAATTATTAACTTGTTAATGTAATTATCTTTCTACTAATTAATTTCTCGTTAACTGAATAATGTCTCCACTACTAATTAATAACTTGTTAACTGATGTTTTCCACTATTGATTAATAACTCATTAATAGAATGATGTTTCCACTACTAATTAATAACTTTTTAACTGAATGGTTTTTCCACTATTATTTAATAATTCTTTAACTTAATAATGTTTTGCACTACTTATCAATAACTCGTTAACTAAATGATTCCACTACTAATTAATAACTTATTAACTAACCGATGTTTCCACTAATAATTCATCATTCATTAACTGAATGGTTTTTCCACTATTATTTAATAATTCTTTAACTTAATAATGTTTTCCACTACTTATCAATAACTCGTTAGCTGAATGGTGTTTCCACTACTAATTAATAATTTGTTAACTTAATGATATTTCCATTGCTAATTATGAACTCGTTAACTTTATTATGTTTCCACTACTAATTAATAACTCGTTAACTGAATATGTTTTGACTACTAATTAATAACCAATAACAATGTTTTGACTACTTGTTAAAAACTCGTTAAAGTGGACCTGTCATCTACACATAAAAAGCTGCATAATGAAAGTCCTTTGCAAATTAAATATGAAACCCAAAAAAATTTTTTCATTAAAACATCCATACCTGTTATAAAGGTGTTTAAATATCTAAACTGTCAATCAAATATTAACTGCCCCGCCTCTATGCCTGTGGCATAGAGGAGGGGCAGTCAATTACTTTCACTTTCCATTCAGCACTTCCTACATGTCACTGCTCTCCTCACATTCCCCCTTCCCTCCTCAGGCTCTATAATTGTGTAGGGCACTGCACATGGACATTAGGTCCCCCATTCTGGTGCATACACAAGATTTTGGGGTGATACACAATTTCTCTTAATAACCGTGTCCACAAAATGGCTGCTGCCTGCTTGCTGTGATTGTATAATTCCAAAACAGAAGGAAACAAAACGTAAATAATAAATACAGTGTAAGTAAAGTTTATTTTGCTCAACTAACATGATAGAAAAGAATTTGAAATTATTTTTTAGGGTGACAGGTCCCCTTTAACTGAATGATGTTTTCCACTACTAATTAATAACTTGTTAACTGAATGATGTTTTACACTACTAATTAATAATTCGTTAACTGAATGATGTTTAGACTACTAACTACTAACTAAACGTTAACTTAATAATTTTTTCCACTACTTATTAATTACTCGTTAAATAAATGATGTTTCCACTACTAATTAATGATCTTTAAGTGAATGATGTTTCCACAACAAATTAATAACTTGTTAAAGGGGTTGTTCACCTTTGTAACAAATTGACAAATCTAATAGTTCACATGAATAGAACAAACTTTTCCATAGAAATAGTTAACAGAAAAAGTACAGTTCAAGACATATTCATCTCAGAAGTGTCCCTGTACTAATCCTTCAGTTCCACACAGACCCTGTGCTGGGAGGGGGTCACTGACCCCCAAAAACACTAGTGTTCACTTCCTCTTCCTTATATGACATCACACATTGTACTGGCAGCTAACTTAACTCCTATTGGCTATGTCTGCTGTCAATCTGCCACTGCTTCCTGTGCTGGCTGTGCTGGGGAATTTGAACAGCATTCAGGTACTGAAGAGAAACTGTTACAAGTTTGTGAGAGGGAGGGGGAGTGTGGGCTGTGTGCTGCAGAGACTTCAAATGTGCAGATGGGGGGATCAAGGTGCTTGGGACCTGGAGTTTTCTGGATAATGGATCTTTCCATAATTTGGATCTTCATACCTTAAGTCTACTAGAAAATCATGTAAACATTAAATAAACCCAATAGGCTGGTTTTTCTTCCAATAAGGATTAATTATATTATTTTTAAAAATTTGAATTATTGGATTATAATGGCTACTATGGGAGATGACACTTGTACTTTCCAGAAATATATTATTTTTTTTTGGGGGGGTACCATGTATTATTTTGTCTATTTACCTCATAAAAAAGGTAAAATATTTTTCTGGTATAGATCCCTATATCATGAAAAATATAACTTTTTCATTTTTTGGTATTTAGAGCTCTAAATCTTGTTCCGGAAGTGGAACACTTAAAAAAGGTATCGTTTTCCTAGGTAAATTACCGCCCCCCCCGGGAGAGCGCACAAAATGTTCAAAAAATGTACCTGCCCTCAACACTGCTCTGCCTGTCACTTAGGGTTGCCACCTCACCCTTTTAAAACCAAACACATATGAAATCCACAGCCTGCATGGCTAATTAGCAATTCATTTAGATGCATGATACATGGCTGCACAGAAATCAGTTCAGTCTGCAGCATCTAAATGAGTTGATAATTAGCCATGCAGCCTGTGGATTTCATATGTGTTTGGTTTTAAAAGGGTGAGGTGGCAACCCTACTGTCCCTGCTAGATGTGTAAGTTACATACGTTTCTAAGCAAGTCAGTGCTGGTTTTGTTGCAATTTTGTAAATAACTGACATTATTCTTAATGCCAAAGGTTGCCAAACAATGTTGCTCCTTCCTTTTCTGCAGTATTTGTCTGCATGGCTGTGTGATTGTTTGTTACAAAGCAGGTTTGTTTATATGCTGCGTCTGTTAACCTCTGCCATTACAATTGAGTAATCAACCAATGACCATTCAAATTATGTGACTGGTTACAGTTCACAAGCACCCAATAAATTACTAGGAGGAGGGCAGTATCAACATCCAATAGGAAACAAGTAAGGGCAAAGCCTGGGCATGATGATGTCATCATATAGGAAGTTCTTGGTGTGTCAGGTTCAAAATAGGCCACTCCCATCACTTCAGAAAACTGGTCAGAGAGACAGGAGAAGGAGTGAGTTAATAGGTATATAAATTAGCTTTTACAATGGCATTTTTACTTTTTGTTATGGAAAATGGTTTTGCTAACACATTGAGAGCATTGTTAGTGGTTTCATAAGATTTGTACATTGAAGGTGAACAACCCCTTTAACTTAATTATGTTTCCACTACTAATTAATAACTCGTTAATGTAATTATCTTTATACTGCTAATTAATTTCTCGTTAACTGAATAATGTCTCCACTATGTTTTCCATTATTGATTAATAACGCATTAATAGAATGATGTTTCCACTATTGATTAATAACTCATTAATAGAATGATGTTTCCACTACTTATTAGTAATTTGTTAACTGAATGATGTTTCCACTACTTATTAATAACTTCTTGACTGAATTATGGTTCCACTACTAATTAATAACTTGATAACTCAATGATTTTCCCACTATTATTTAATAATTCTTTAATTTAATTTTGTTTTCCACTACTTATTAACTCGTTTACTGAACGAGTAAACTACTAATTAATAATTTGTTAACTGAATGATGTTTCCACTACTTATTAATAACTTCTTGACTGAATTATGGTTCCACTACTAATTAATAACTTGATAACTCAATGATTTTCCCACTATTATTTAATAATTCTTTAATTTAATTTTGTTTTCCACTACTTATTAACTCGTTTACTGAACGAGTAAACTACTAATTAATAATTTGTTAACTGAATGATGTTTCCACTACTTATTAATAACTTGTTAATTGAATGATGTTCCACAACTAATTAAAAACTTGTTATCTTAATAAACTTAATTGTTTCCACATTATGATGTTTTCCACTACTAATTGATAACCCGTTAACTGAATGATGTTTTCACTACTAATTATAAACTCCTTAACCTTGTTTCCACTACTAATTAATAACTCATTAACTGAATGCTGTTTGAACTACTAATTCATAACTTGTTAAATGAATGATTTTTCCACTACTAATTATAAACTTTTTATCTTAATTATGTTTCCACTACTAATTAATAACTCTTTCACTGAATGTTTCCACAATTAATAATAACCCGTTAACTGAATGGTGTTTCGACTAATAATTAATAAGCGATAACAATGTTTCCGCTACTAATTTATAACTCGTTAACTGAAGCTGTTTGCACTACTAATTTATAACTTAATAAATTAATGTTTTTTCCACTACTAATTAGAACATATTTATCTTAATTATGTTTCCACTAATAATTAATAACTTGTTAACTGAATGTTTCCACTACTAATTAATAACTAATAATGTTTTGACAATTAATTAATAACTCGTTAACTGAATGATGTTTCCACTACTAATTAATAACTCATTATCTGATGTTTCCAGTATTAATTAAAAACTCGTTAACTAAATAATGTTTCACTACTTATTAATAACACGTTAACTTAATGATGTTTCCTCTACTTATTAATAACTCATTAACTGAATGATGTTTCCACAACTAATTAGTAACTCGTTAACTGATTTTTTCAACGACTAAGTTATAACTTGTTAACTGAATGTTTACACTACGCATTAATAACTCGTTACTTCAATGATGTTTTCACAACTAATTAATAATTACTTAACGTAATTTTGTTTCCACTACTAATTAATAACCTGTTATGAGGGTTTTCACTACTAACTGATGACTCGTTAACTGAATGATGTTTCCGCTACTAAGTAATAACTTGTTAATTGAATGATGTTTCCACTACAAATTAATAACTTGTTAACCTAATTATGTTTTCCACTACTGATTAATAACTCATTAATTGAATGATATTTTGACTACTAATTAATAAAGGATAAAAATGTTTCCACTACTAATTAATAACTCACTAACTGAATGCGGTTGGCACTACTAATTAATAACTCGTTAACTGAATGACGTTTCCACTTCTAATTAATAACTTGTTAACTTAATAATGTTTTCACTACTAATTAATAACTTATTAACTGAATGTGTTTTGACTACTAAGTAATAACCAATAACAATGTTTTCACTACTAATTAAAAACTCGTTAACTGAATGATGTTTTCCACTACTAATTAATAATGTTTTAATTGAATGATGTTTTACACTACTAATTAATAACTCATTAACTGAATGATGTTTAAACTACTAACGAATAACTCGTTAACTTAATAATTTTTTCCACTACTTATTAATAACTCGTTAAATGAATGATGTTTTCACTACTAATTAATGATCGTTAACTGTATGATGTTTCCACTACTAATTAATGATCCTTAAGTGAATGTTGTTACTACAACGGATTAATAACTTAATAATGTTTCCACTACTAATTAATAACTCGTTAGCTGGATGTTGTTTCCACTACTAATTTATAACTCGTTAACTGAATGATGTTTCCACAGTTGATTAATAACAGGTTAACTTAATTTTTTCCCACTACTAATTAATAACTCTTTAGCTTATTTTTGTTTCCACTTCTAATTACTAACTTGTTAACTGAATGATGTTTCCACAACTAATTATTAACTTGTTAACTTAATTAAGTTTTGCCTAATAATTATTAACTCGTTAATGTAATTATCTTTCTACTACTAATTAATTTCTTGTTAACTGAATAATGTCTCCACTATTAATTAATAACTTGTTAACTGATGTTTTCCACTATTGATTAATAACTCATTAATAGAATGGTGTTTCCACTTCTAATTAATAACTTGTTAACTGAATGGGTTTTCCACTATTATTTAATAATTCTTTAACTTAATAATGTTTTCCACTACTTATCAATAACTAAATGATGATTCCACTACTAATTAATAACTTATTAACTAAATGATGTTTCCACTAATAATTAATAACTCATTAACATAATGATGTTTTCCACTACTAATTAATAACTAGTTAATCGAATGATGTTTCCACAACTAATTATTAACTCTTTCACTGAATGTTTCCACTACTAATTCATAAATCATAAATGATGGTTTCCACTATTAATTAATAACTTGTTTAATGAATGATGTTTCCGCTACAAATTAATAACTTGTTTACAGAATGATGTTTTCCACTGCTAATTCATAACTCATTTTCACTACTAATTAATAACTCGTTAGCTGAATGGTGTTTCCACTACTAATTAATAATTTGTTAACTTAATGATATTTCAATTGCTAATTATGAACTCGTTAACTTCATTATGTTTCCACTACTAATTAATAACTCGTTAAATGAATGTGTTTTGACTACTAATTAATAACCAATAACATGGTTTTGTTTTGACTACTTATTAAAAACTCATTAACTGAATGATATTTTCCACTAGTAATTAATAACTTGTTAGCTGAATGATGTTTTACACTACTAATTAATAATTTGTTAACTAAATGATGTTTAAACTACTAACTACTAACTAAACGTTAACTTAATAATTTTTTCCACTACTTACTAATTACTAAATGAATGATGTTTCCACTACAAATTAATGATCGTTAAGTGAATGATGTTTCCACAAAAAATTAATAACTTGTTAACTTAATTATATTTCCACTACTAATTAATAACTCGTTAACTGAATGATGTTTCCATAGCTGATTAACTGGTTAACTGAATTTTTTCCCACTACTAATCAATAACTCATTAATGTAATTATCTTTATACTACTAATTAATTTCTCGTTAACTGAATAATGTCTCCACTACTAGTTAATAACTCGTTAACTGACGTTTTCCATTATTGATTAATAACGCATTAATAGAATGATGTTTCCACTATTGATTAATAACTCATTAATAGAATGATGTTTCCACTACTAATTAATAATTTGTTAACTGAATGATGTTTCCACTACTTATTTACAACTTGTTGACTGAATGATGGTTCCACTACTAATTAATAACTTGTTAACTCAATGATTTTTCCACTTTTATTTAATAATTCTTTAACTTAATTATGTTTTCCACTATTTATTAACTTGTTTACTGAATGATGATTCCAGTACTAATTAATAATTTATGAACTGAATGATGTTTCCATTACTAATTAATAATTTGTTAACTGAATGATGTTTCCACTACTTATTAATAACTTGTTGACTGAATGATGGTTCCACTACTAATTAATAACTTGTTAACTGAATGAGGTTTCCATTACTAATTAATAACTCGTTACTTGAAGGATGCTTCCACAACTAATTAAAAACTTGTTATCTTAATTATTTCCACATTATGATGTTTTCCACTACTAATTGATAACCCGTTAACTGAATGATGTTTTCACTACTAATTAACAACTTGTTAATTGAATGATGTTTCCAAAACGAATTAATAACTCGTTAACTTAATTATGTTTTCCACTAATTATTAATAACTCATTAACTGAATGATATTTCCAATGCCAATTATGAATGTGTTAACTTAATTGCTTCCATTACTAATTAATAACTCTTTAACTGAATGTGTTTTGACTATTAGTTAATAACTGATAATGTTTTGACTGCTAGTGAAAAACTCGTTAACTGAATGATGTTTTCCACTAAAAAATGAATAACTCGTTACCTGAATGATGTTTAAACTACTAACTACTTACTCGTTAACTTAATTTTTTCCACTATTTATTAATAACTCGTTAACTGATGTTTCCACAGCTGATTAATAACTGGTTGACTTCATTTTTTTCCACTACTAATTAATAACTCGTTAACTTCATTATGTTTGCACTCCTAATTATTAACTTTTTAATGTAATTATCTTTCTACTACTAATTTGTTTCTCGTTTACTGAATAATGTCTCCACTACTAATTAATAACTCATTAGCTGATTGATGTTTTTCACTATTGATTAATAACTCATTAATAGAATGATGTTTCCACTACTAATTACTTGTTAACTGAATAATTTTTCCACTATTATTTAATAACTCTTTAACTAATTGATGTTTCCACAAATAATTAATAACTCTTAACTTAATGATGTTTTCCACTACTAATTAATAACTAGTTAACTGATGTTTCCACAACTAATTATTAACTCGTTAACTGAATGATGTTTCCACTACTGATTAATAAATCATTAACTGAATGATGTTTCCGCTACTAATTAATAACTCGTTTACAGAATGATTTTTTCCACTGATAATTAATAACTCATTTGCACTACTAATTAATTTGTTAGCTGAATGGTGTTTCCACTACCAATTAATAATTTGTTAACTGAATGATATTTCCATTGTTAATTTTGAACTTGTTAACTTCATTAAGTTTCCACTTCTAATTAATAACTCGTTAACTGAATGATGTTTTCCACTACTAATTAATAACCAATAACAATGTTTTGACTACTAATTAAAAACTCGTTAACTGAGTGATGTTTTCCACTACTAATTAATAACTTGTTAATTGAATGATGTTTTACACTACTAATTAATAACTCGTTAACTGAATGATGTTTAAACTACTAACAAATAACTCGTTAACTAATAATTTTTTCCACTACTTATTAATAACTCGTTAAATGAATGATGTTTTCACTACTAATTAATGATCGTTAAGTGTATGATGTTTCCACTACTAATTAATGATCGTTAAGTGAATGATTTTTCCACAACAAATAACTTGTTAACTTAATAATGTTTCCACTACTAATTAATAACTCATTAGCTGGATGGTGTTTCCACTTCTAATTAATAACCAATAACAATGTTTTGACTACTAATTAAAAACTCGTTAACTGAATGATGTTTTCCACTACTAATTAATAACTTGTTAATTGAATGATGTTTTACACGACTAATTAATAACTCGTTAACTGAATGATGTTTAAACTACTAACGAATAACTCGTTAACTTAATTTTTCCACTACTTATTAATAACTCGTTAAATGAATGATGTTTTCACTACTAATTAATGATCGTTAAGTGTATGATGTTTCCACTACTAATTAATGATCGTTAAGTGAATGATGTTTCCACAACGAATTAATAACTTGTTAACTTAATAATGTTTCCACTACTAATTAATAACTCATTAGCTGGATGGTGTTTCCACTACTAATTTATAACTCGTTAACTGAATGATGTTTCCACAGTTGATTAATAACGGGTTAACTTAATTTTTTTCCACTACTAATTAACTCGTTAGCTTATTTATGTTTCCACTACTAATTACTAACTCATTAACTGAATGAGGTTTCCACAACTAATTAATAACTCGTTAACTTAATTATGTTTCGCCTACTAATTATTAACTCGTTAATGTAATTATCTTTCTACTACTAATTAATTTCTCGTTAACTGAATAATGTCTCCACTACTAATTAATAACTTGTTAACTGATGTTTTCCACTATTGATTAATAATTCATTAATAGAATGGTGTTTCCACTACTAATTAATAACTTGTTAACTGAATAGGTTTTCCACTATTATTTAATAATTCATTAACTTAATAATGTTTTCCACTAAAAATTAATAACTCGTTACCTGAATGATGTTTAAACTACTAACTACTAACTCGTTTACTTAATTTTTTCCACTATTTATTAATAACTCGTTAACTGATGTTTCCACAGCTGATTAATAACTGATTGACTTCATTTTTTCCACTACTAATTAATAACTCGTTAACTTCATTATGTTTGCACTCCTAATTATTAACTTTTTAATGTAATTATCTTTCTACTACTAATTTGTTTCTCATTTACTGAATAATGTCTCCACTACTAATTAATAACTCATTAGCTGATTGATGTTTTTCACTATTGATTAATAACTCATTAATAGAATGATGTTTCCACTACTAATTACTTGTTAACTGAATAATTTTTCCACTATTATTTAATAACTCTTTAACTAATTGATGTTTCCACTACTAATTAATAACTCGTTAACTTAATGATGTTTTCCACTACTAATTAATAACTAGTTAACTGATGTTTCCACAACTAATTATTAACTCGTTAACTGAATGATGTTTCCACTACTGATTAATAAATCATTAACTGAATGATGTTTTCCACTATTAATTAATAACTTGTTTGCTGAATGATGTTTCTGCTACTAATTAATAACTCGTTTACGGAATGATTTTTTCCACTGATAATTAATAACTCATTTGCACTACTAATTAATTTGTTAGCTGAATGGTGTTTCCACTACTAATTAATAATTTGTTAACTTAATGATATTTCCAATGTTAATTATGAACTTCATTAAGTTTCCACTTCTAATTAATAACTCGTTAAGTGAATGATGTTTTCCACTACTAATTAATAACCAATAACAATGTTTTGACTACTAATTAAAAACTCGTTAACTGAATGATGTTTTCCACTACTAATTAATAACTTGTTAATTGAATGATGTTTTACACTACTAATTAATAACTTAACTGAATGATGTTTAAACTACTAATGATTAACTCGTTAACTTAATTTTTTCCACTACTTATTAATAACTCGTTAAATGAATAATGTTTTCACTACTAATTAATGATCGTTAAGTGTATGATGTTTCCACTACTAATTAATAATCGTTAAGTGAATGATGTTTCCACAACGAATTATTAACTTGTTAACTTAATAATGTTTCCACTACTAATTAATAACTCGTTAGCTGGATGGTGTTTCCACTACTAATTTATAACTCGTTAACTGAATGATGTTTCCACAGTTGATTAATAACCGCTTAACTTAATTTTTTCCCACTACTAATTAATAATTCGTTAGCTTATTTATGTTTCCACTACTAATTACTAACTCATTAACTGAATGATGTTTCCACAACTAATTAATAACTCGTTAACTTAATTATGTTTGGCCTACTAATTATTAACTTGTTAATGTAATTATCTTTCTACTACTAATTAATTTCTCGTTAACTGAATAATGTCTCCACTACTAATTAATAACTTGTTAACTGATGTTTTCCACTATTGATTAATAACTCATTAATAGAATGGTGTTTCCACTACTAATTAATAACTTATTAACTGAATGGGTTTTCCACTATTATTTAATAATTCTTTAACTTAATAATGTTTTCCACTACTTATCAACAACTCGTTAACTAAATTATGTTTCCACTAATAATTAATAACTCATTAAAATAATGATGTTTTCCACTACTAATTAATAACTAGTTAACCGAATGATGCTTCCACAACTAATTATTAACTCGTTAACTGATTCCACTACTAATTCAGAAATCATTAACTAAATGATGTTTTCCACTATTAATTATTAACTTGTTTACTGAATGATGTTTCCGCTACTAATTAACTTGTTTACAGAATGATGTTTTCCACTGCTAATTCATAACTCATTTTCACTACTAATTAATAACTCGTTAGCTGAATGGTGTTTCCACTACTAATTAATAATTTGTTAACTTAATGATATTTCAATTGCTAATTATGAACTCGTTAACTTCATTATGTTTCCACTACTAATTAATAACTTGTTAAATGAATGTGTTTTGACTACTAATTAATAACCAATAACAATGTTTTGACTACTTATTAAAAACTCGTTAACTGAATGATGTTTTCCACTACTAATTAATAACTTGTTAACTGAATGATTTTTTACACTACTAATTAATAATTTGTTAACTGAATGATGTTTAAACTACTAACTAAACGTTAACTTAATAATTTTTTCCACTACTTATTAATTACTACATGAATGATGTTTCCACTACAAATTAGTGATCGTTAAGTGAATGATGTTTCCACAAAAAATTAATAACTTGTTAACTTAATTATGTTTCCACTACTAAATAATAACTCGTTAACTGAATGATGTGTCCACAGCTGATTATTAACTGGTAAACTGAATTTTTTTCCACTACTAATTAATAACTCGTTAATGTAATTATCTTTATACTACTAATTAATTTCTCATTAACTGAGTAATGTCTCCACTACTAGTTAATAACTCGTTAACTGATGTTTTCCATTATTGATTAATAACGCATTAATAGAATGATGTTTCCACTATTGATTAATAACTCATTAATAGAATGATGTTTCCACTACTAATTAATAATTTGTTAACTGAATGATGTTTCCACTACTTATTAATAACTTGTTGACTGAATGATGGTTCCACTACTAATTAATAACTTTTTAACTCAATGATTTTTCCACTATTATTTAATAATTCATTAACTTAATTGTTTTCCACTACTTATTAACTCTTTTAGTGAATGATGATTCCACTAATAATTAATAACTCGTTAACTTAATGATGTTTTCCACTCCTAATTAATAACTAGTTAACTGAATGATGTTTCCACAACTAGTTAACTGAATGATGTTTTCCACTATTAATTTATAACTTGTTTACTGAGTGATGTTTCCGCTACTAATTAATAAATCGTTTACAGAATGATGTTTCCACTGCTAATTAATAACTCTAACTTAATTATGTTTCCACTACTAATTAATAACTCGATAACTGAATGATGTTTCAACTACTAATTAATAACTCGTTAGCTGAATAATGTTTCCATGACAAATTAATAAATCATTAACTTAATGATGTTTTGACTACTAATTAATAACCAATAACAATGTTTTCACTACTAATTAATAACTTGTTAACTGAGTGATGTTTTGGCTACTACTACTACTAACTCGTTAACTGAATGATGTTTCCACAACTAATTATTAACTTTTAATAACATAATATTAATTATGTTTCCACTGCTAATATCCTGTTAACTGAATGATGTCTCCACCACTAATTAATAACTTGTTAACTGAATGTTGTTACCACAACTAATATATAACTTGTTAATTTTATTATGTTTCCACTGTTAATTAATAGCTTGTTAACGGAATGTTTTCACTACCAATTTATAATTTGTTAATTGAATTATTTTTCTGCTTTTATTTAATAACTCGTTATCTTAGTTACTTTTTTTTAGATGTCTCCACTTCTAATTAATAACTCGATAACTGAATGATTTTTCCACTACTAATTATTAATTCATTAATTGAATGTAGTTTCCACTACTAATTAATAACTTGTTAACTGAATGATGCTTTGAATACTAATAACTCGATAACAATTTTTCCACTAGTAATTATCATTCATTAATTGAATGACGCTTCCACTACTAATTAATAACTCACTAACTTAAAGATTTTTCCATTACTAATAATTTAACTAAATGATGTTTTCTCGACTAATTAATAACTTGTTAGCTTAATGATGTTTCCACTACTAATTAACAAATCGTTAATGGAATGATATTACCATTACTAATTGATAACTTGTGAAGTGAATGATGTTTCCACTACTAATTAATAACTTGTTAACTGAATTATGTTTTTCACTACTAATTAATAACTCGTTTACTGAATGATGTTTTCATGATTAATTAATAGCTTGTTAACTAAATTATGTTTCCACTAATTAATAACTAATTAAATGATTTCTCCACTACTAAATAATAACGTGTTAACTGAATGATGTTTCCTCTACTAATTAATAACCTTCTTAACTGAATGATGTTTCCACTACTGATTAATAACTCATTAACTGAATGATCTTTATACAACTATTTAATAACTTGTCCACAGAATGATGTTTCCACTACTAATTAATAACTCCTTAACAGAATGGTGTTTCCATTACTAATTAATAACTCCTTAACAGAATAATGTTTCCACTACTAATTAATACATTGTTAACTGAATTATGTTTTCCACTACTAATTAATAACTTGTTAACTAAATGATGTTTCCGTGACTAATTAATAACTCGTTAATGGAATGCTTTTTCCACTAATTAATAACTTTCCACTACTAATTAATAACTCGTTAACTGATGTTTCCACTACTAATTAATCATTTGTTAACTGAATGATATTTTGACGACTAATTAATAACTCCTTAATTGAATGATGTTTCCACTACTAATTAATAACTCGTTAACTGAATGATGTTCCCACTACCAATTAATAACTCATTAATGGAATGATGTTTCCACTACTAATTAATAACTTGTTAACGGAATGATGTTTCCATTACTAATTAATAACTCGTTAACTGAATGATTTTTCCACTACCAATTAATAACTCCTCAACTAAATGATGTTTCCACTGCTAATTAATAACTCATTAATTAAATGATGTTTCCAACACTAATAAATAACTTGTTACCTGAACGATGTTTTCTACTACTAATTAATAACTCATTAACTTAATATTTTCCACTACTAATTAATAACTCATTAACTGATTGATGTATCCAGGACTAATTTATTAACTTGTTTCCACTACTAATTAATGTATGTATGTATGTATATTTCTTTTGTATAGTGCTTCTTGAGGGCAAAGCACTGTACAGCAAGACAATAAATTAGTAGTAACAAACAAGGCATCATTGAAATGAAAAGTAACAATAAGTGCATTATTAGAAATACAATTAACATACATATAAAATATAATTACAATACAAGTAAGTGCTCAGTGTTAAGGAGACAAAAGGATGGAGGGTCTAAATGGGAGGGTAACATACAGACACAATTTGGAGGGGTATTAAAGTGCTGTAGGTTACAGTTTGTTACAGTGTCATATACGTACCAGTTCCCAGTTCAGGTGTTATCCAGGTGCTTCCAGAGGTAGACTTTGAGTTTTGTTTTAAAAACACTGAAGGAGGATTCTCTCCAGAGAGTTTCAGGAATGGCATTCCAAATATAAGGAGCCGCAAGAGAGAAGGGTTTGGTACGGGAAACTGCAGTAGTAGGGGGGGGGGTGCAAACAAGTGTTTGCTCTGAGAGCAGCAGAGGTTTTGGCCAGGAACATATAGAGAGACAAGGGATGAGATGTAGTGAGGTGCAGAGGAATGAAGGGCTTTGAAGGTTATGAGGAGAAGATGTTCTTTGTTTTATAGGAAGCCATGATAAGGACTTCTGCAGGGAAGGGCCTTTTGGATGAGAGGAGGATAATTCTGGCAGCAGTGTTTAATACAGAGTGTAGAGAGGAGAGATGGCAGTTAGGGAGGCCAGTTAGTAGAAGGTTACAGTGATCTAGTTGGGATAGGATGAGAGCATGCATGAGAGTTTTCGACGTATCATGCGAAAGGAAGGGACAGATTTTGGCAATACTGTATAAGAAAAAGTGGTGTTAATATGATCAGAGAAGGAGAGATAGGAGTCAAAGATTACCCCCAGACAGCGAGTTTACAGGGTTAATATGATCAGAGAAGGAGAGATAGGAGTCAAAGATTACCCCCAGACAGCGAGTTTACAGGGTTAATGAGCATGCCATCAATAGAGATAGTAAAAAGGCGAGTAGGACCAGGCTTAGGTGGAAAGATGATTAGTTCAGTTTTTGTTAGGTTCAGTTTGAGGTGGTGCTGGTTATTAGAACATGCTGGTGATTTAGAACATGCTCAGCTGAGTTTGAGGTGGTGCTGGTTATTAGAACATGCTGGTGATTCTCCTTTCACGGTCCTCCAAATTCGGTCTGCAGCCCTGCCTCCACAACCCTTAGTGCACAAGCTCTGTGCCCTCCCTAAACAGCTCTCAGCTGTCAACTTTAATAACCTTTGGTACAACACGCAGCGCTTCAAAGCAGAAGTTTCCTGATATGCGTCGAGTAAAACACAGGATTGAGCAATAACTCTACGATCCGAGGAAGAAATCTCGCGCATGCTCAGACTTCATAATGAAGTGCAAGTGGAAGAGCATAGTGAGGCGGAAGACTGGAGCAGGAGAATACGGAAGTACACAAACGAAAATGGCGCCCCTGAAGGAGCCAAACAGAAGTGAGAAAAACTATGCTGTAGCATAGACTCGTTAAAGGTAAGTGCCAGCATGAGTAAGCATTTCAGCTGGGGCCCTCAATCCCAATTCATACTTGGGTATTACTTAAAAAATGTGAGAAGGGTTGAATTCTCCTTTAAGTGGAACTGGAGATGAAGTTTTGTTTGCATTGGACACAGTAAATGATTGATTAGAAAGGTAAGAAGAAAGCCAAGATACAGCCTGGCTACGGGTCAAGCAAATCAGGAGAGAGTGGTCAACCGTATCAAATACAGATGATAGGTCAAGGAGGATAAGGATGGAGAAGTGACCTTTGGCTTCGGCAACCTGAAGATCGTTTGTAACTCTGCACAAAGCAGTCTCAGTAGAGTGAGCATGCCAGAAATCAGATTGCAGACGGTCTAACAGATCATGGGTGTGTAGAAAGTTAGTAATATGGGAGAACACAATACGTTCTAAGAGTTTAGAGGCAAGTGGTAGAAGTGAGACAGGATGGTAATTTGACAGACAGGATGGGTCAAGTGTGGCCTTTTAAGAATATGCTTAACACAGGCATGTTTGAAAGGAGAAGGATAGGTTCCAGAAGCTAGAGAAGAATTGAAGATGTGAGTAAGTGGTGGCATAAGCTCTGCAACACAGTGTTTGAGCAAAGAAGAAGGCATAGGGTCAAGGGGGCAAGTTGTGATTGAGGAGGACAAGAGAAGCTTGGAGACTTCAGACATTGTTACCTGTGGGAAGGAATTTAAGATATGCAGAAGGGGGCTTAGGAAGGAGGAACTGGTTTGCATTAGTAGAGGTAGGGAACTGATTGCAGATGGACTCGACTTTGTCTTTAAAGAAATCAGCAAAGTCCTGAGGAAAGTGTATCTGGTTGAGTGATACTGTTGATGACGGATGGAGAAGGGTATTGAATAGAGAAAACAGGCATAGTGGGTTGGATTTGTGATTGTTTAGAAGGGAACTGTAGTACTCTTGCTTGGCCTTCGACAATGCAGAATTGAGGCAGGACAGTAGAAATTTATAGTGAATAAAGTCTGCTTGTGTACGGGATTTCTTCCACATACATTCAGCAGATCTTGTACAGGAGCATAAGAATCTGGTTTGTGAGAGGTATGGCGTTGGTGGGGGTGACCCGTGTGCCTGCTTCACTTGCTTGGCACACAAGTCACTCCATTGCCCTCTTGCTTGCTCTAGGGTCATCCTGGAGCAAAGTGAAGGGACCCGCTGGCAATTTTTTTACTGCTGACTTTAAATAGTGTTGTGCCTTTTGCCAAAAAGACTATTCTTCTTACCTGGAAAGACACCAGACCCCCCACGCTAGCCAGATGGAAAGCTCTCATAGATAATGTCTTGCCGCTCCATAAGGCGGTATACTTGGCCAGGGGTTGCCCCGAAAAATTTCAGGCGATATGGGGGAGCTGGATTGAAGTACTAGAATAGTAATGCTTGAAGCTGTTCCCCCTCTCTTCCAACGGTCAATGACTGATGACTTTAAGATGCATGTATTTCGATGTTCTTGTATAAGGAAACACAACTGTTCTGGAATATATTCATTGTTTTGAGACATTGCAATTGTTTGTCTTTTGAATTGCAAAATGTTAAATAAAAACTTTAAAAAAAAAAAAAATAGTGTTGTGCCTTGTCTACATCCACATGTTTTTTTACACATGACCAAATATATTGATTATTTTAATTATTGTCTTTGATTTGTCTCATGATATAACTGTCTTATGGATATGTTTTTGCAAAAAAAGTTATTGCATATCAGTTTTTCATATTGTTTGTCCCATTTATTGATTTAAAAAAGTATGGAGAGTGTGTTGGTATGCTCCTTTAGCCAATGTGATGTCATGTATCGAGAGGTCAATCTGGCGGTCCTCGTGCTGCCGTGGATTGACTGCCAGTCAGTCTGGGTGTGTGACCGTGCCATCCTGTACTCACTAAGAATAGGGACAGTGTTAGGTTAGTGTTATGGAGGTCAAGAATGCATTTAGATGCAGAGAATGTCCTTTAGAGGTTTCTATAGTTCCTTATGTTCTTGTGGTGGTAATTTGAACTTGATGCTGTGTGGACATATGTGCAAATAAAATAAAAAACATTTTTTGGAGGCCCACTTCTCTCAACAGCGAATGTGTGTTGATTCCATATAGCTCATGACACCTAATTGCACACCATAGACAATGTTTTGGGGTGGAGTATAACCGAATCCCTTCATCAAGTGTAAATTATCACTATGATCCTCAAAGCGATATACAATGTGGTTATGTTGCTCGCATTCATAAAATGTCCATATGTTGCAAATCCAAAATAAGTCCGTATAGCATATTTATCCCAAGTGATTTTCTTACAATGATTAAATCATATATATATTTAAAAAAAAAAGGGTTATCTATTACCTTGGGATTTTTCTAACTTCCTTATAAATTGTATTTTATAACTTTCTTTTTTTTATTTGAATGAAATAAGGTACATGTTCTGTGATACAGTACACCATAATACATAACACCTAAAGTTTACAAATTCATTCAAACCTATGTTTGCCATATTTCATTTCCTGATCCAGAACAATTCTCTCAGCAAAAGCTGTCGAGCATTGTCTCCCTCTGGCATGATCACTTGCTCCAAAATCTGCCATCATAATCACATTGTGTCTGGACTTAGAGAAATGGCTACTGACACTAGTATTACATTTTTATATTGCTCCTGTGTTCATTTAAACGTATCCTTATTTGCCTGCTAGTTTGTCCTATGTAGAACAAACCGCATGGGCATTTTAGGAGGTAAATAACATTTCTCAAGAGGCATGAATAATACCCTTTCACCCTAATATTGTAACCTTGTGAAGGGTGAGTAATATCAGACCCCTAAATTATACCATTACAGTATTGGCAGGACATGCATGGAAAAGTGCCATAGTGTGGGGTGCCTAAAAACCATTGTTTAGGGACTGATGACATTTTGATATCAGTAGACACCAATCTGTTACCCAAATTCTTTCCTTTCCTGTATGCAAAAAGGGGCTGTGTATCTAAATATTTATTGTTGGAATCACTGTTTTGTAGCATTGGCTATTACCTTTTATAATGTTTTAATAGCTTTAGAGAGTATCATAAGGTCTTAAGAATAATGCCCTTTTTTCTTTTTCAATTATTTGTTTATTTCTTAGCACCTCCTCTCCATCCATCCCTGCTACTTCCTTCTGTGGTTTGGCCAATAAAGACAGAGGATAACCCCTTTCCTTTAACCTTTTGGTAATTATTTCCACCTGTTCATTATATGTATCCTCTGTTGAGGTAATCCATTTGGCCCATATATACTGACTATTAGGTAAACCTTGCTGTGTACCTGGTGGATGGAAAATATGTTATATAGCAACATACAGTATTATTTCTATCTGTTGGTTTTCTGTACACATTATGTATGCCTTCTCCTTGTCTAGTGATTTCCACGTCTAGAAAATTTATTGTGGTCATATGATAATCCAATGTAAATGTTATGGTCGTATGAACCCTATTCATATATTCAGCAAACAATAATAATCTTTGCTCTGTACCTTTCCAGACAAAGAAACTGTCATACACAAATCTATAATATATAAAAAAGAATTTTTGGAGAACATTTTGTTTTGTAAAAAATGCCAGTTTCAACCTCATGCATGAAAAGATTAGCTTATGTGGGGGCAACATTACTCCCCATACATGTCCCCAGCATTTGTAAGCAAAATATATCCTGGAACCGAAAGTAATAATTCCCCAGAACTAATTCCAGTAATTCGCATAAAAAGGATATTTTGGCATATGGGGGCAGTATTTCCAGATTGTATATACCTGAGGAAGGGATTGGGTTACACACCTCCCCGAAATGTTGTGCATGGTGTGCAATTTGGTGTCATGCTGAACTATATGGAATAAACACACATTCTCTGATAAACAAGTGGCTTTTCAAAATATTTTTCTTTATTTTGTAAATTACTGGTTGGATGGTACCAGAATTTTCCTCTTGTGCACCAGTGTTTTTGTTTTGTATCATAGTCTCAAGCAATTTTATTATTATTATTATTATTATTATTATAATAATATTATGTAATAATATATTATTTATTATTGCACATACAGGGGCTGAGAGGGGTGGCATCAGTGGGGATGACCCTCGGAATTTGCATAACACACAGGTCACTCCTTTGCCCTCTCGTTTGCTCTAGGTTCATCCTGGAGCAATGTGAAGGGACCCGCTGGCAATTTTTTAATTGTAACTTTGTGTTGCACTTTGTCTACATCCATCTTTTTTTACACATTGTAAGGGAAGGATGGGTCCCATCCCCCCCCCAACCCCTCCCTGACTCCCAGCAGGGAGGGAAAGCCAGGCAAGGTCTGGCCGGAGGATCTGCTTTGATCCTCCTTTCACCATGCCGGCCCACATGTTAGAGTAGTGTGTGTGTCGGAGGAGGGGCGTGTGTGCACGCTGCTGGGCAGGACTGAGCAGGGTTTAAAAGGCCCGGCGCAGCTGCACTCGGTCTCTTCTTCTTGTGTGCATCGCCCGGAGAACATCACCCCCCCTGGACAACGAGCATTTAAACCTGGCTGAGTATATCAACCCCTACTATCCCACCAACGAATCCCATTAACCCCTACTGCTATCCCACCAACGAATCCCATCCATTCAAACCCCTGCTATCCCACCAACGATCCCACTAACTCCCATTCCCATCAAACCCCTACTCCATTAACCCCTACTGATCAAACCCCTGCTATCCCACCAACGCCCATCAAACCCCTACTCCATTCAAACCCCTATTATCCCACCAACGATCCCTATTCCCTGTACCCCAACTCCCTTTTGTTGGTTCAGGGAAAGTTTAGCACCAGAAAGGGCGGGCAATTATATTGTGTGTGATTGTGTATGTGTAGTTAGATTGTGGGTGAATTTTGGGGATTGTTAGTGTAAATGAGGATTGTTTCATTTAGTTGTTTTATGTTGTATAATTGGTATATCTGCATTAGAGGTAGTTACTGTTTTTATTGTTGAGTGTCGTATTAAATATATTGTGTTATTTGTAACTTCTGTGTTGTGTTTGTTATTATGGTAAGTAGAGTAGTAATCGCACGCAGATAGTTAGTACAGTACAGTATATAGCGTACATAGTGAAAGGCCAATTAAGAGTAGTTCTTTAAGGAATAAATAGGCGGAGTTAAGTATCGAACATCTGCATAAACAGCGATAACGGATACACCCCCTTAACACACATGACCAAAAATGATCAATATTTTTGCTTTTATCTTGGATGTTCTTCTAATCGAAATGGGTGACCTTGCATCATCTGGAAAAACCTACTGGTAAATAAAGCATTAGAGTGATTATGATAAGATCCCCTTTATGTATTTATACATGGTTATATCGCCCTTAAGCGTCTCTCCTCCTGCATGAACAACAACAATTTGGCCAGTCTCCTGCCCTTCTCTGGACCCTCTCTAATTCAATAATGTCCTGTTTGAGTACTGGAGACCAAAACTGTATGGCATATTCTAGATGCGGCCTTACACGTGCTCTGTACATTGGAAGAATTACCACCTCCTCCTGTGATGCTATGCCCCTTTATAAACAACCCCATACCTTATTTGCCCTTGATGCTGGCATTGCTTGCTACAGCCAAATTTATTATATACAAGGACTTCAAGGTCACTTTCCATTATGGATCTGCCTAGTGCAGTCCTATTAAGGGTACAAGAGGCTTGGATATTTTTATATCCCAGGTGCATGACTTTACATTTATCAACATAAAATCTCATCTGCCACTTAGCTGCCCAGATTGCCAGTTTGTCAAGATCCCGTTGCAGGGATGCCACATTCTAGATGGAATTAATTAGGCTGGATAGTTTTGTGTCATCTGCAAACACTGATACGTTACTTGCAATACCCTTCCCTAAGTCCTTAATAATCAAGTTAAATAAAAGTGGACCCAATACTGAACCCTGAGGGACCCCACTAAGAACGTTACTCCAAGCAGAGAATGCACCATTAACAACCACCCTCTGTACCCAATCCTGTAGCCAGTTTTCTATCCATGTACATACAACTTCATTAAGCCCAACAGACCTTAGTTTAGAAAGCAGTTGTTTGTGAGGCACGGTATCAAATGCTTTGCCAAAATCCAAATAGATCACATCTACTGCTCCCCCACTGTGACCAGAGTTATAGTCAGTAAGAATGTGTTTAGATGTAGAGGGTGTATTTTTGTGGGTTCTATAGTACTTTATGTTCTGGTGGTGTCATTGGAACTAGGTGGAATTTTTTTTTTTTTTTTTATTACACATACAGGGGACGAGAGGGATGGCGTCGGTGGTGGTGATATGTGTCTGTCGCATTTGCTTGGTGCACAGGTCACTATATGGACCTTTTCATTATTCTTGGAGGATTATGAAAACATGTTAGGATACATGCTGCATTTTTTTTAACTTGGCACAATAAAGATACTTTCTTTATACCAGCCTGTGTTTTTTTATAGATTAACAATTTTTAATAATTCTTTATGTTTTTGGATTTATCTATTTTTATTACTTTCTGTTTTTTATGACTTTCCGGCGAAGTCGCCTTCGTTTTTTTAAATTTTTTATGACTTTCCGGGGAAAGTCATAAAAAATGTAAAAAACGAAGGCGATTTTTGGTGGGATTGCCTTCAAAAGTCCAAACTATTAAAGATTTTTTTAACACATTCGAGGGGCATGCCTCATATATTTTAGGGTGGGCTCATGTTTAGGGCGTTAGAGGAGCTTTTATGAATTTATAAAGCTCCCTTGGACATTTGTAATAAAAGGTGGCCACTTAAAGCATTTACACCAACATCTCTAAAAAAAACATGTAAACGACTTTCATGTGCCTCCCCTAGTCAAATTGACCTAAGCGTAAGATTGCTAGCGAATTTTCGCTAGGCACAAATGAACGCTAGCAAATATTCACTATGAAATGCTCGCACTGAAGAAGTATTGCTAGTGAAAAATTGCCAGTGTTCGGCCCAGGACGCAACCTCGCATTTTATGAATTAGCGTAGTGGTAACAAATTTGCACCTGGCAAAGTGGTTCAAAGTGTGTGAAGCGGTTCTTGGCGAAAATTCACCCTTTAGTGAATCTGCCCCTTTAAATGCAATAGATGTAGAGAGGACAAAGGCACAAATTGGTCAGTTTTTGAGCTTTCTACCTTTATATGAAACACATCCCTCACGTTCAGCATTTGGAATATTGCATATGGGCCAGATTTACATAGAGGGCACCCTTAGGCCCGCTGACGTTCATCACCACTGTCCCCTCCCTTTTATTTGTGCAAACTTTCATCATCAGGACCATTAAAAAAAAACTATTGAATCTCCTGCGCATCCCCAGTGTTTCTGAACCAATGTGTGTGTGTGTGGTTGGACAGCATGCCACCCCTAAAATACTGTCACCCTAAGCCCGGAACTTGGTGGCCTTTCCGCAAATCTGGGCCTGCATACGTTGCAGTGTAAACAATCAGTGTCATACTGGCACCAAGGGCACATGAAAAACCAAATGAAAAGTCTCTGTTGAGTAAGGTGAAATTGTGTTTTGTGCACTACTTGATAGTTTTGTATGACCAAGAGGTAAAAATGATTTATTAGCCCTGTTATGCAAAAGGATATTTGTTTGGGCAATGACACACTGGGCATTTTCAGGCACATTCAGGCAGGTCTCAAATGCTCAAATTTCAGGATAGGAATGCATCATATTTAACATTTTTTTTGTCAGTGGTGAATCTAAATGATCTGTACCATGTATCATGTTGCTGTCATATAACAATATATGGCATAGATCTCAGAAACAGAATCTATCAGCAGCATGGTCTTTATATGTAGCTCCATAGATTCTATGTTTGGTGGCACTAAATAGGTAGAATTGTATCTGTTTTTTTATTTCTTACTGGCTCTTTAACTATAAGCTAGTGACATACTTCCACGTATAATCATTCAGTTGCCTAAAAAAAAACAAAAATAATAATCCTTAGTTGATGAATTGCAGGTGGCTCTGGTTTTACAGCTGCATTTGTTCTGTTAAACCAGAATCTAAATGATCTGTACCATGTATCATGTTGCTGTCATATAACAATATATGGCATAGATCTCAGAAACAGAATCTATCAGCAGCATGGTCTTTATATGTAGCTCCATAGATTCTATGTTTGGTGGCACTAAATAGGTAGAATTGTATCTGTTTTTTTATTTCTTACTGGCTCTTTAACTATAAGCTAGTGACATACTTCCACGTATAATCATTCAGTTGCCTAAAAAAAAACAAAAATAATAATCCTTAGTTGATGAATTGCAGGTGGCTCTGGTTTTACAGCTGCATTTGTTCTGTTAAACCAGCAGATCTGGAAGTGGAAAGATAGCAATAGAAATTTGCATGTATCCGCCAATAGTTCTTCAAATGAGAATAATTTTCCCATTTTCTGAGCTGTGTATAGCTATAGCATATAGGTACCTTTGGTTTTCTGAAGAGTTTTACTTAATTTTCTGTACTCAAAACTTTTTTTTAACTCTCTTTGGCCCACCTCATCATAGCAGTATTTATGGATGTTCAGCGAGCTCCACTTCCATATGTTGCACCAGTGTTATGAAAAAAGTTGAAATATTCTGTTAACTGAGATGGTCATGCCACTTTAAATTTGTTGTGTACTTGTAATCTTATATATCACTTGGATAAAACATGGAGTAGCTTATTTTTTCCATATACCGTATATACCCGAGTATAAGCCGAGTTTTTCAGCATCCAAAATGTGCTGAAAAAGTCTACCTCGGCTTATACTCGGGTCAGCGGTACCCGATCGGAGTAGCTGAGATTGCAGTCACTTTTAATCATTCCAACAGTTCACTTGGGGAGAGACTGCAATATCCCACAATGCCCTCTGTTGGTTATATGAAAGAATAACAGTGCGCCCTCTGTTGGTTATATTAAAGAATAACAGTGACTGCAATATCACACAGCGCCATCTGTTGGTTATATGAAAGAATAACAGTGACTGCAATATCACACAGTGCCAACTGTTGGTTGTATGAAAGAATAACAGTGACTGCAATATCACACAGCGCCATCTGTTGGTTATATGAAAGAATAACAGTGACTGCAATATCACAGCGCCATCTGTTGGTTGTATGAAAGAATAACAGTGCGCCCTCTGTTGGTTATATGAAAGATTAACAGTGACTGCAACATCACACAGCGCCCTCTGTTGGTTGTATTAAAGAATAACAGTGACTGCAATATCACACAGCACCCTCTGTTGGTTATATGAAAGAATAACAGTGCGCCCTCTGTTGGTTATATGAAAGAATAACAGTGACTGCAATATCACACAGCACCCTCTGTTGGTTATATGAAAGAATAACAGTGACTGCAATATCACACAGCGCCATCTGTTGGTTATATGGAAGAATAACAGTGACTGCAATATCACACAGTGCCCTCTGTTGGTTATATGAAAGATTAACAGTGACTGCAATATCACACAGCGCCCTCTGTTGGTTATATGAAAGAATAACAGTGACTGCAATATCACACAGCGCCCTCTGTTGGTTATATGAAGGATTAACAGTGATGGCAATATCACACAGCGCCCTCTGTTGGTTATACAAAAGATTAACAGTGATGGCAATATCAAACAGCACCCTCTGCACATGGTAGTGGGACAGTGGGACAATGCATACAGTAATCCGTTTGGCAATTCTCTGTCACCATCAGCTTTGCAAAGAAGTCCGGTTGATCGCTGGGGGGTCGCTTTGGCAGAATGTGCGCTGCTGGGAGACAGGGTTGTAGTTGTGTCTAGGCTTATACTAGAGTCAATAAGTTTTCCCAGTTTTCGTAGGTAAAATTAGGTACCTCGGCTTATACTTGGGTCGGCTTATACTCGAGTATATACGGTATATATAGATATAAAGATAGAAGGACTTGCACTCCATTTGCCAGTGAATAAAACAGTGTTATTTTATTCTTAGATGCATTTCCAAAGAATAAAATAACACTGTTTTATTCACTGGAAAATGGAGTGTGAGTCCTTCTATCTTCTTGTATAACGAAAATTGACCAACGCACCCGAAGCAATTAAAAATCTGGTAAGAGTGCATACACACAAAGACTTATATATTTATATATATATATTTATATATATATATATATATATATATATATATATATTTCAATATGTCTAAAATAAGTTTTTCATGTTTGAGACACTTTGCAATTGGTTTTCTTTATTACGTTAGGTTTTTCAGTATCTTGCTTTTTATTCAGCCACTCTCTAATTTGTATTTTCAGTAATATAGTTGCTTGAGTTCAAATTACCTTAGTAACCATAAATTGATTTGGATAAGAGCTTATAATATTAATAGGAAAGGGCCTGAATAAAAAGATGAGTAATGAAAAGTGGCAATAACAATAGCATTTGTTTTTTAGATACCCCCATTTGAAAGCTGAAAAGAATCAGTAGAAAGATTTAAATTAAAAAAACTTCAAAAAATAAATAATGACAACCAATTGAAAGGTTGCTTCAAATTTTACGGGTCGATAACATATTAAAAGTTAACTTAAAGAAGCCTTCTTCAACAAAATTAACAGTGTATTGGTTACATGGAATCATTAATTCTGTTTAAAGGCATGGTTCATCTTTAAGGTAACTTTTAGTATGTTATAGAATGGCCAATTCTAAGCAACTTTTCAAATGGTCTTCATTTTTATTTATTTATTTCTTTAACGATTTGCCTTCTTCTTCTTACTTTTTCCAGCTTTCAAATGGGGGTCTCTGATTCAATCTAAAAAAAATGCTCTGTAAGGCTACACATGTATTGTTAATTCTACTTTTTTATGTATTACTCATCTTTTTATTCAGGCCTCTCCTATTCATATTTCAGTCTCTTATTGAAATAAATGCATGGTTGCTAGGGTAATTGGGACCCTAGCAATCAGATGGCTGAAATTGTAAACTGGATAGCTGCTGAATAAAAAGCTAAATAACTCAAAAACCACAAATTTTGTGTTTGAGCATATATGTAGCTGGCCTTTTGAGTTACAATATTTCATTTGAGTCCCATTAAATCCATTTAGCAGTTGGCATGATTTTTTTAGTAGGCAGCCACGGTTTTTGCATGTGTTCTTTCAAAGTGAGAAGTTTTGGAGATGGCATTGGGCCAGATTCAATTCAGTGAGAATAAGTTATCTCAAGGTTTATCACATGAAAAGTCATGTACGAGATTCAATTCGAGGAGGAAAAACATTACTCCTAATTTTCTTCCAGTTTTTTCCCCATAGACTTCAATAGTGTTTTCACATGATAAACCATAAGATGAATTTTTCTGAATTTACTTTATTGAATTGAATCTCATCTTTGAGTTTTTATGTGATAAACCTTTTTCTAACTGAAATTAATCTGGCTCATTATCCGGGTTTTTTGTCCTTACACAGCCTCCATATGTGGTGTAGGGGACCTGAATATTCACACCTCCTTTATCAGAGGTTGGGAGCATTGGGGTGTACAGTGTGTATTTTAGCTGGAGTTCAGTACCACCTACATTAATATTAAGAGAGTTGATGCTATACGGATATAGTACTATCATGGAAAACAATATAAAAGAATATCAAATTGTATTAAAGGTATAGGAGGTTTGTAAGCAAGACTTTGCATGCTTGCATCATAGCAGAAAGATGATGGTTAAACCATATTTTGATAAAAAGGAAAAAAAATCTCCCCTGAACTGCCTCCCCGCTGGCCAAAATGTAAATTGCTGGCGGGATGGCCCTCTGTAATCCGTAATCCACAATCCGTTTGCTGAAGTCAGTTTGGCCAACTAATCTCCCTGAATCAGCCTGTGTGCCCTGACCCTTAAAGATTCAAATAAAAAAAAGTATGAATGGAAAATAAAAAGCTAAAACACATGAATACCTCTAAAACCTCTAAAAACCTTTTCAATTCCTAGTGAAAAAAAATCTGAAAAAGCCTGAATTGATTAAAAATCGGCCTATAGGATCAGCACAGCTCCCACTGACTTCTATAGGACCTCAACAACTTTTACCTGGCAAAAGTGATTTTGTGTGGTTTTTACATTTACTTAGGGGATTATTTATCAGAGGTAGAATTTTAGGGGCAGATTTATAAAGGGTCGAAGTGAAAATTGGACTTTAGAATTTTGAAATGCTAATTTTCGAGCTTATTTTAGTGAAATTCGACTAGGGATTAGTTAACATTTGATTTGATTTTTTAAAAAGATTCAAATTTGAATTTCTAAATTTATTATGTACTGGCTTTAAGAACTCACATTTGACTATTTACCACCTTAAAGGGATACTGTCGTGGAAAAACATGTTTTTTACAAAATGTATCAGTTAATAGTGCTACTACAGCAGAATCCTGCATTGAAATACGTTTTTCAAAACAAGAAATGGATTTTTTTATATCTAATTTTAAAATTTGCTATGGGGCTAGACATTTCCCAGCTGCCCTCAGATCATGTGACTTGTGCTCTGATAAACTTCAGTCACACTTTACTGCTGCACTGCAAGTTGGAGTGATGTCATTACCCCTCCCTCCTACAAGCTGCTGTAATGTAAATAGAGCCTTGTCTGCTGAGCCTGTCAATTGAACAATAGGCAGGTATCAAGATAAGCTCTCACTGACACCACTTCAGAAGGACTGAAATAAGATAGTCCTGTGATCTAGCACTTACGTTTAAAAAAAAACAAAAAACTTAAGTTTTTACATATATATATATTTACATACATACACACACAATTCATTTTCGACACTGGAAAAAATATTTTATATAGATAGTTTATTATATTTGTTTACACAAAAATGAATGGCAGAAACACAGGAGTACACTCCCAGGACTGATGACAGGGAATAGAAAAAAAGGATAAAATAAGGAGGACATACTTGAAAACCAGAGGAAGTCTAGGAAGGGTTAAAATAGCTCATGAAAAGGAGGCAGTAAGTAGTTAATATAAAAAGAAGTATTGCAGGCAGGAAAGGAGCAAGGTCTGTGTGAGGTGGATAGCAGAGGGAACTCACAGCTCCTTTACCTCATCTAGTAACCAGTAAAACAAAACTAGGAAGGCAGCAAGGAGAGAAAGTTCCCCCCTCCAAAGGAAAGCAGAGATCAAACTTACAGAACGGCAGGAGCTTTGATAGTGTCTGTGGGAGGAGAGGCTGCTAGTGCAGCTGTAGAGCAGAATGTAGGAAAGTGAAAGTAATTGCTTCTCTGCAAACCATGTGACGCTCTCCTCCAAACATCACACGCATGGGCAGAGAGGGGAGGGGGAGTGTACAGCTAGATTCTCATGTCGTAGTGCGACTTGGCTTTTCATTACAGAATGGCTGCCTCCAAGCACACAGGTAATGCTGTGCCTGCTGTTAGAGCAGCACAGGATGAATGTGTAATGAGCAGAAATGGAAGCCCCCATGACAAAATACAAACTAAAATAACGTATGCATGGATTTGTGGATTAACATTTTATTTGCCAGACAGTGTTTATGGATGTGTGTTTTTTATAAAAATGCAAAAAAAAAACATTTTTTAAAAGAATCCCTTTAAACCTGTCAAATTTCTGTTTTAGCCTATAGAGGACCTCGGATCAATTTGGAGTTGTTTGCAGCCTTCCTAAAAATTTATTTTTTTTGGAGAAATAACTTGAATCAAATTTGATTAAAATTTTGCCTGAATTTCGAGTTAATGGGAGATTTAAAAAACTTCCATGAACTCTAAATTCAACCCTTTATACATATGCCGCTTAGAGTTTTATATACCTCGAATGAACTCACACTCAAATGGTTTCTAATTTAAGAAAAAACTCTATCCAGTGAGTTCCGGGCGGTGCACCTGGGCCACTTCATTGACGTGGTGAGTAACCATTGTACTATCAAGAGACCCTACAATACAGAAGCTTTTTTCAGTTCCGGGTTAACAACCCAAAAACTCTACTTAATTGAGTTTTTAGTGGGAAAAAAATTAATGAAGGCTATTAACATCTTCAAATGGTTCTAAGGACCTCTGCCATTGACTCCTATATGGCATCAACATGTTTTAGATGGTGTATTTTTGGATTCAAGCTACTTCCAGGGTCGGGGTATAATACATCTAGAAAAAAATTATTTTATTTTCTTGAAAAAAGCTAGAACATTTTTAGTTTTTTTAAACCAGAAAATGTAATTTTTGACCAAAAAAAACTCCTTCCTGAAATTTTTTTTGTGGAAAACACAACTCAAACTTGAATAAACAGCTCACTTAATCTTAAATTGTTATAGCTTTTTTAAAGAAATGGGAAAACCACAGATTTATGGACAAAAAAACAAACAAAATTCAATTGTCAGTAAATGGCCCCCAAATGTAGGAATTCCTTTAGCTCTTCTGGTAGAGAATATTAAAATGCAAATGGTCAGTCAGGGCTGAATTAAAAAAAAACATCTGTTTTCTTCTTATTTATAAAAATAACCTGTAATGCAAAAATTTAATCCAACTACAACCATGCTAAAGAGGCTGGCCCTGTATAAACATATTTTGTGAAATACAATCATAAATCACCCACAGGATAAAAGGCACAGGAGACCCTCATTTTGTAACTGATTCATTCAAAGCCACTTGGCTGCATATGCCCTTCCTGAAGCCAATGGCTCTGGGGAGAAAGAATGTTAGAAGGTTACCACGCTTGCCACCTTGGCTCTCCAGAAAATGAATACCTGGTGCTCGTTGAAGGAGGCTTCGGCAACCTCAAATTTCATAAGTGGGAAGAATTTCACTTGCACTCAGGTTCAATCCAAGCAGGTACAAGTCCTTGCTGAGTTTATTTTGCAAAGGTGCAACGTTTCGGGCAAACCCCTTTGTCAAGCAAATGTTACAACTTGTTATGAGTGCATCTTAAAACCACTAACCACAGTCCCTTAGGCAGCAAACAGACTTTTCCTTTAAACCCCACTTTCTTTCTCTGCTCACAATTAGACCATGGGTGTCTGTGAATCTGTGCCACTTCTGAGATGTCTGTACTTGACTTGCTTTACGGCTGCTTCATCCAGGGCAATGAAAGGACAAAAAGACAAGTCTATGGAACCTTATACATAATGTGACTCTGATATTTGCTTCTACTGATTCAGAATTGCTTTTCTGTATTGTCTTGTCTGTTGACCAATGTATTGCGTAGGAATACATGATTTGTCCAAAATTCTCCTGATTGATCATTTCAAGTTTAAAGGGTGGCCCAGCTGTGCTGCACTTTTTAGATTAGCCGAGCCCCCCTTGAGCAGACATTGAAGCAGCCAAATGGAGCTGAACTCGCAGAAGGGAGCTGCCCACCAATGTTTTTTTTTTAACTTGTGGGGGCCCTGACCACCAATGTTTTTTTTTTTTACTTGTGTAGCCCTGACCACCAATGTTGTTTCACAGTATATGTGGAGCCCTGGCCACTAATTATTTTTTTTAACTTGTGAAGGATGTGAGAGGCTTGTGTTCAAATTCAAGGTTGCGTGCACATGCGCGAATACCTGCTCGCGCGCATGCGAATAAGCGTTGAGAAGAGAACCGGACTTGGGGTAGGCGACAGAGAAGGTGCGTTCCTGGCGCCCTCCCAGCTTTGCGCCCTAGGCACATGCCTACTCTTCCTACCCCTAGTTCTGCCCTGCTTTTTTGCATGATTTGGTTGAATCCTGAATGCCTGGCTAATAAAAAGTTAAGATTCTGCCATGGAAAACATGTCTCTCCAGCACAATCATGCATTAAAATCTCTTTTTCAAAAGAACAAGCATATTTTTTTAATATCTAATCTGGAACTTTGCAGTGGGGCTGGACATGTCCTTAGTTTCCCAGATGCCCTCAGCCATGTGAATTGCACTTTGATTAACTTCAGTCACTCTTTATTGCTGTGCTGCAAATTGGAGTGAAATCATCCCACTCCTTTTCTCCCAGCAGCCTATCAACAGAACATTTGACAGGTAACAAGATAATATCTCTTCACCATCTGCATTGCTAAAAATGCAGTGGTGGATATGACAATAGCACTCAATAGTAAAACACCCAAATCTGGCCATGGTTCATCCAGTTTCACTAAAACAATAGCTGAAAGCAGTCCCATTGTGAAATGCTGGCTCTTTCTGAAAGCACAGGATCAGACACAATGACTATTGGTTTTATTGGTTTAAAGGGGACATATAGCATAAATTTTCACAATGCATCAAACCATTTCAAATAATGTAAAATAGAAGAAAGTGTTTTTATTTCAATACCTTTTGCATCAAAAAAACATCTGTATTAGCTTGAAAACTGTTCTCAGCCCTCCCCCTTTGAAACTTCCTGTCTCAGACTGTTCAGATTGACTGCTCTTTCAGTATAAGCTATAGAGCTGCAGCCAGTGAGGGTGGAGTGGGCGTGTCTGTGATGTCTCTCTCAGTCCTTCCCTGCACACTTCTGTTAACCCTTACTGCTGGTTTTCTCTTCCCTGCTCCTTTCTCTCCCTCTCTGTCCTATTTATTTAACCCCCTCTCTGCCCTGTTTGTTTTCCTCCCCCTCCCTTCACTGCTTGTTCCTTTCTCTTGCCCTGCAATAATTGTGGAAAAGAAAGAAAAGCAAACTTCTGTATAAATAATAATCTGCTGCTAAACATATTTTATTCTTTTCTGGGGGCAATGTGTATGAGCAGTTAGTGTAAGTACCATAGTCATTTTATACACAGTATTATGTTGTATACAAACAGCAATCAACGTCTTTTGGGTTTTCCTTTGTAACTCCCTGCATCTGTTATTAGATGGTATACAATTCCATCAGCTGCATTTATTCCCTTGCAACTCCCTGCACCTCATTATAAATTGTTCCATAACAGCTGCATTTCCCCCTGCAACTCCCTGCACCTGATCATAAATTATCCCAGAACAGCTGCATTTATTCCCTTGCAACTCCCTGCACCTCCCTATCAATTGTTCCATAACAGCTGCATTTCCCCTTGCAACTCCCTGCACTTCCCTATAAATTGTTCCATAACAGCTGAATTTCCCCTTGCAACTCCCTGCACCGGATCATAAATTATCCCAGAACAGCTGCATTTATTCCCTTGCAACTCCCTGCACCTCCCTATAAATTGTTCCATAACAGCTGCATTTCCCCTTGCAACTCCCTGCACCTCCCTATAAATTGTTCCATAACAGCTGAATTTCCCCTTGCAACTCCCTGCACATGATCATAAATTGTTCCAGAACAGCTGCATTTCCCCTTGCAACTCCCTGCACCTGGTCATAAACTGTTCCACAACAGCTGTATTTCCCCTTACAACTCTCTGCACCTGATCATAAAATGCTCCACAACAGTTGCATTTTTCCTTGCAACTCCCTGCACCTCATTATAAATTGTTCCAGAACAGCTGCATTTTACCTTGCAACTCCCTGCACCTGGTCATAAATTGTTCCAATACAGCTGCATTTTACCTTGCAACTCCCTGCACCTGATTATAAATTGTTCCAGAAAAGCTGCACTTCCTCTTGCAACTCCCTGCACCTGATTATAAACTGTTCCACAACAGCTGCATTTTACCCTGCAACTCCCTGCACCTCCCTATAAATTGTTCCATAACAGCTGAATTTCCCCTTGCAACTCCCTGCACATGATCATAAATTGTTCCAGAACAGCTGCATTTCCCCTTGCAACTCCCTGCACCTGGTCATAAGCTGTTCCGCAACTGCTGTATTTACCCTTACAACTCCCTGCACCTGATCATAAATTGTTCCACAACAGCTGCATTTCCCCTTGCAACTCCCTGCACCTGGTCATAAATTGTTCCAGAACAGCTGCATTTTACCTTGCAACTCCCTGCGCCTGGCCATAAATTGTTCCAGAACAGCTGCATTTCCCATTGCAACTCCCTGCACCTCCCTGTAAATTGTTCCATAACAGCTGAATTTCCCCTTGCAACTCCCTGCGCATGATCATAAATTGTTCCAGAACAGCTGCATTTCCCCTTGCAACTCCCTGCACCTGGTCATAAACTGTTCCACAACAGCTGTATTTCCCCTTACAACTCCCTGCACCTGATCATAAATTGTTCAAGAACAGCTACATTTCCCCTTGCACAGTGTATAACAATATATTATTGACTATAGATTATGTCCAGGTACATGTGACTGATGCCTATTTGCTGTGGAACACAGGATAATACTTTTGTACTTTAAATAAAAGAAAATACTATTACTATTACATTACTAATACAGTTTGTATTAACCTTCACATTTATTGATTTATGTTGAGCATTTAAGATATATAGTTATAAGTGAATGATCAGGCAGCAGCATAAGACAGTTATGTGCAGGCTGGACACACAGGACAGAGGGTGGGAGGGGTTTGGCTGCGACAGCTCAGGAGTTCAGCCTGTCAGTCTGTGCTGTGACCACTTCCTGTGAGAGAATGAACAGACACTCCCACTCTTCATTTCAGCCTAGACACTGACCAGAGAGGTTCTCTCTGCAGCTCTGATATAATGACAGTTCTAGGAGGTAAAATGCTTTCAAAACGTTTTTCTTTCTGCATCATTACATGTTGTGAGGAAGGATGTGTAATATATCTGAATATGAATGTTATATGAAATGTCCCCTTTAAGAATACTTTTTTAAATTGTAGAACTAATTATTTGCAATGTACAAAGTGTAGTTTAGTAATAAAACCACACATAAAAATCATGACAGAAACACTTTAATATTGCCTAACTTTAGACTGCTGGACAGCTGAAGATAATCATTTTTTGGTAAGGGGACTGGGGAAAGTTGCTGTTAGGCTATTTGATTTGTTATTTGGTCAAGTCCAGCACTGACAATTAGTAAATTAGTGGATTTGGGGCATTCTTATTCTACTGGTAAGCCAGAACCATGCTCCACCTATACCCCTGAAGAAGCTGTTCACGTGGCAAAACGCATAGGGCAGCGAGGTGGATAGTGGTGAGAGTAGCTCCGACTGCTCCCTACATAGTCAGGCAGGTTGCACTGTATGGGAAAGGAAGGGAGGGGGCAGTCCAATATGGCTTGCTAATTGCTAAAATGTAAAGGCGTTTGTAACATTCAGATTATGGTTTTGTACTTTTTTGTCCACCTTTTGCAATTTTTCAGTGTATGTTTTTATGGCCACGGTCCAACACTGCCCTAAGTGTGTTGAGTTGTGGTGAATTGGTCACATATGGTGCATTTTAGATTTTAGCTATTTTCCTCATTAAAAGTTATATTTTAAGTAAGTGTGCAGGATCAAAGTTTAAAGGTGTCACTTGAAGTGGCGGTCTGAACTGGGCTGCTGGGAGTTAAAGGACACTCACTATCTGGGTGCCATGTTCCAACTCCAGTTGTTTCTAATAATTTGATACTTAACATTATAACGACTTGGATGCTTACCATAGCATACCATTCTTATTCTACACCATATTGGCCAAGGGCTGCACAAGAAAAAAAAATATTTAAAAAAACATTGTAAGACCAATTACAATTTGTCTTAAGTTGGCCATACATGGACCGACATATTATTGCCTCAATAAGGGTCCCATCAATGGGCCTGCCTGACTGATATCTTGCCAAAAAATTGGCAGCTATTTATCTGGCAAATTTAAAATTCCCATTGGGAATAGGAGTGCATCAGCTGGTTGATATGGTCCTTGCCCTGATGCCCTGCGTTATTTTGATTGTGATCCAAATGTCAGCCTGTTGAAAAAATGAGAGGGTCAGCTTGCTTGTTGCATGAAGATTGATGAAGGGCAGCTTTTAAAAAGTAGCATGCCTCAGGCATAGAAGTGGGACAGGCAATTAATTCACTTTCCATTCTGATTTTCCTAGATGTCTCAAGTATCCTCTCATTCCCCCTCCCTTCTCAACATCTAATTGTGTAGCCTGTGCATGGCCATATGGTACATAAGATATTGGGATGATGCATAGCTTGCCTTAATTACAGTGTTCATGAAATAGAACCTGCTTGCTTGCTGTGATTGTGGATTCCAAAACTGAAGGAAACAGGATTTAAATAATTGATATAGTTTAAGTAAAGTTTATTTTGCTTGGCAAACAGTAAAAATGAATTGGGAATTATTTCTTAAGGCAGCAGGTCCCCTTTAATGTTCTGTCTGGCACCTCAGTAATCCAGGTGCAAAATCTGTTAAGTGTTACAGTTTGCTATATGAGTTGATACTCAGCAGCATCTGTGGGAATATAAGCAACTATTGTATCTATTATATCCATTGCCTTTCATGAAACTCAAGGATTCTGCTCAGCAGGGCCAAAGATAAGGAATATATCAATATATGTATCAATTTAAAACAGTTTACAGAGTCTGAACCCCTCCCAGAGCTGCTTTAGAAAGACATTTTCAATCTATTTAGTCTCTTTGTCCTCATAGAAATAGGTAATGGCCATGAAATATGCCAAATGTTTTGAAGCAGGAGGGCCCACTGACACTTGGACCCACCGGGAGTTTTCCTGGTATCCCTGTGGGCCAGTCCGACACTGTTGCAACAACAAAAAGTTTTTAAAGATCTTATTTCCGTACACTGTAGATTACTTCAAGTAATATATTAATCAAAATTAATAAATCCTCAGAGAGCCCAAAAACTAATGATTTAATTTTTTGAGGTTTTTTAATTCCATATACAAAAACAGTGAAAAATGCTATACAAATATCAATTTAATAAATACAATTAATTATACCACAATTCATGTATATGTAATGTAATGTATATGTAATTTAGCTGCTAATCATTGATTATGCAGATAATGAGGCTTTGAGGAGACAATTAAAAACGCATCATCTGGATCGGCATTCCTTGTTTGTCAAATTGACATTATGTCCATGGTATTAACCTGCTTAAGTAAAAGTCACAATGAAGTGCTTGTTAGTGGTTTTAAACATTGTATGCAGGACATATTCACTTCGTTGCTGATAATAAGAAACAATGTAGCAGAGTGTGGGAACGTATTCAAGACACTTGCAGCCGTAAATACGAAGCTCTGCCTTTTGAAATACTACGCTGAAAATCCGGACAGATAAGTAGTATGACCGGCTCACATAAATTTCAGGTAGTATAGGGTTGACTGTCAAAGCATACATTACCACCTTATCAGTGTAGTCTCTGTGGCGGTTACGTTGCTCGCAGAGCCATCCTGGCTTGCACTTCCAGAGCCGATCTGAAGAGCCAAAGATCCCAGTCACTCCTCGTTCCATGTATCTGATTTCCAGATTATTAAATGCGCTCAAATGATAGCGTTTCTCTCCTCCACATGGCCAACGCGCGTTTCACCTTGATCGGCTTCGTCAGGGCTTAGTGATGTCATATTTGCTCGCCTCTTATAGCCCTTCTTGTGGTGAGAATTAACAAAAAGGGTTAAATCTTGCAATTAACCCTACTGTTGCTGTTTTTTCATATAGTGCTACACTATGGTGCCGTTAATTTTTGTACATATATACATACATTTAAATCGTATTCCTCACATTTTAACATTTTATTTATTTGTTAACACATGTATTTTTATCATTATTTTCTGGTTCACAACTCGAGTGGTTCTATCATGCCTATTATTAATTTTATAGTTTCTTAAGATTATTCTTAACAATTAAAGAATTGAATTATTAAACATTTGCAAATATCACAAAAAAACTCCAAATTTACTATCATCGTTTAAACCATTTGTCCAAAGTGTGTTTAATTCATACATCCACCTTAATTCCTTTTGAAGCAGTTTTTTTATCAATTTCTCCCCCCCGGATCCCCAGGGAAACGTGTTCAATTCCAAACATCTTTAGATCTTTTAATTCTCTACCATGCACGTTTCTAAAATGTCTTGCTACCGAGCTTTTTTGTACATTACGATTAATATCACTGATATGTTCCAGGATACGTCTACCCAAAGGCCTAAATGTTTTCCCAACATATCGCATAAAACAATTACATTCTATGACGTACACCACAGTAGTGGTTTGGCAATTTATAAAGTTATTTATCTTATACACTTTTTTATTTTTTAAATGGGTGAAATCACTACATTTTTTTACATATTTGCAGCATTTACAATGCCCGCATTTGTGCATCCCTTTTTCCGGTTCTGGTAGCTATGTTGAGGCTTTTCCATGACTACTGTTGACAAAATGACTACTAGTTAGCTTGTCCTTTAAAGATGGCTCTCTTCTTGCGGTCATTCTAGGAAAAGTACTTAAAAAGCTTTTTAACTCAGGATCAGCTAGTAAAATATCCCAATTTCTTTTTAACACCTGCTGAATATCATACCATTGACTGTTATACTCTGTTATAAATCGCATCTCTGAACTTGTTTGTTTTTGTTTATTTTTGAAAATTAATTCAGTTTGATTTGATGTTTTGGCCTTTTGATACCCTCCACTTATTGTCTGCTTGCTATAACCCCTATTTGTCAGTCTCTGCGTTAGTTCTTCAGCTTGCTGATCAAAATCAAAATCTTGAGTACAATTTCTCCGTACTCGCAGAAACTGACCAATAGAGATTCCTCTTATCAATGATTGGGGATGGTGGTTTCGGCTCTCAGTAAAGTGTTTGTAGCTGTTTCTTTTCTATATGTTTGAGTACTTAGTACTCCATTATTTTTAAAAATCATCAAATCCAAAAAAGCTATTTCTTGCCTTTGATAATTTAATGTTAATTTAATATTTTTGTCATTGTTATTTAGCTTTTCCACTAATTGAAGTAGCTGCTGCTGCTCACTTTCCCATAATACCAAAATATCCTCCACGTAACGCAACCAGAGGAGCACGTGCGCTCCTGCCCATTCGTCAAGGATCTTCTGGACTTCTGTATCTTCCCATAGTCCTAAATGTAGGCAGGCATAGGTTGGAATGCACGTTGCCCCCATGGCTGTCCCGCGAATCTGCCTGTAGTGTTTCCCATCAAATACAAAACAATTGTTATTAAGAACATATGTCAAACAGTCAATGACAAAATTTGAGTGGATGTCATATTTTTGCCCCTACTATCTAAATATATTTTACAAGCACTGATACCTACGTTATGTGGGATGGAGGAATATAGTCCTTCAACATCCAAAGTGTCCAATAGCACTTCATTCGAAATTGGTAATTGATCAATCTTCCTAATCACATCCACAGTATCTAATACAAATGATGATAGTGTTGGTAGAAATGATCTCAAATTTTCATCGACATACCTACTAAGTGGCTCGATGACACTACCTATGCCCGACACAATCGGGCGTCCTGGAAAAAAAAATTCTCTAGATTTTTATGGATCTTTGGTATTATATAAAAAGTTGGGGTCACCGGATTTTTAACATTCAAATACTCAAATTCTCTTTCTGAAATTATCCCATTCATTTTAGCTTCCAATAATATAGATTCGGACTTCCTGTTCGGCGCCTGAGGTGATGGAAGCACAGAGGTAGAGCTCCTGCTTACCAGGGTCGAGAGTCGGCACATAGAAGCTGTTCTCTTCATTTGAAATTTGTTTGTGTTGGTTCCCAGAGTGAGGAGAGCCAGAGGAGCAGAGAGGAAGCAGGTTTTTGGTGGTTTGGCTTCGTATGACTGCTGAGGTGTTCCTGATGTGCTGAGCCCTTTAGTTACCTCAGATTCTGCCATTGCATTTGTCAAGCCCACGCTGTTTTCGAGATTCACCTGTGAACTTGCGGTTCTCTTAACCGGGGGCTCTGCTGCATACTGGTTATATACTACATTTTGAGTCAGTTGTGGCAAGTTCTAAGCAACATATTTGTAACAAAATGGTGGCCTCTGATTTCCTGCTGGGACACTGAGTTATCAGCTAACTTAGTCAGAGCTGCTTGCTGAGTTTTATTTTGTGTCTTACATTGTTTCAATTTTAGTGACAGGAATTTGTCACAAAAAAACAGTTATCTCTTTGCTGACTAAGACTAAACATTGTTAGTGATTGCTGTCCTTACTGATACTTTTGTTACACCTTTATTGTTTACAATGTTGCAAATGCTTGAGGAGGATTGTAACCATAGAAACAAATCAATGGTTACTTCTTTGTGAAAGGAAAACAGAGACAAAGAATAAAACAAGAAGAAAAAATTTACTTGTAATAAAAGCTTTATTAATATTGGGACTGTTGCTCAGGTTTTCTAATATATGAAAACGTATTCTCCTTCCTTCACAATGTCTTCTAAAGCTAATGGCAAAACATATGAGAAGGCTAACAAGAAAAATGTAAAGCTACAGGATAGGGATACAAATAGTATTTTCTTATCTCACAACTCTGCTCCTACAAGAACATCTTTATCTGACGACTACTCTCCTATTGCTGCTGAAGTAGCCAGACTCATTAATCCAGTTATAGAGTCAACAATTAGTAAGGCCATTGACAAACTGCAGATCAAAATTACTAGCATCTCAGAAAAGCTCTCTACACATGACAAAAGATTTGGCGAGATCGAGGACGTGGTTTCTCAACTCCAAGATGATATGATTGATTCTTCATCCAGGTTGGACTCTTTAGAGAAACAAAATCAAGAGCTTAAGTTGAAAGTGGATGACCTGGAAAATAGATCTCGGAGAAACAATCTCAGATTCATAAACATACCTGAATCTTTCCAGAATGATTCCTTAAGCATGTTAATTTCCAAAACAATTCACATCAAACTGGGTCTTCCTCAGGTTTGTCAATGTTTCAAAATAGAGAGACTTCATAGGATTGGTCCACCTAAAGATCTCCAACCCATGAGACCAAGAGCAGTAATTGTCAAATACCTGGACTACTCAGATAAAAATAGATTATTTCAAGCCTACAAAAAATTGAATACACTTGATGTTGAAGGAAATAAAATTTTGATATTTCAAGACTACTCATTGCTTCTGTCTCAAAAACTAAAGGAATTTTCCAAAACTTGCCAATCACTGGCTAATCTTCATATCAATTTTGCCTTGATGTATCCTGCTAAACTTAAGATTTTTCTGCCTTCTGGAGCCAGGGTTTTTAGTGATCCTAAAAACTTTTGTATCACATATGGAAAAGAAGAATAGTGGAAATCTTGCTTTGGTAACACCATCTAACTCAAAATGTGGCTCTCCCCCAAAGGATCAAAGATGGAAGAGATACGATACCCCTCAACAGTCTAGATTTTCTAAGGACTCAAAACCTTCTCAAGTTCAGACCAAAACTAGGTCTAGGTCGAGATCTCCACTTCCTCCTAGAACAGGCAGTCTTCCACATTCCAATGAAGAAGATATCATCCCTGATACTTGACTCTAAAAGGGAATAAACTTTTTCTTCAATATGACCCTGTAGTGGGTGTTATATTCTCTGTTTTAACTCGTCTCATAGAGAGAGAGTTGTTAGTTTTCCATCCTTAGGGAAAAAAGGAAGTGTCCTATTACTTAGTATACCAAATTTGTTATTCGGTTCTATAAGTCACTATCTTTTAAATTTTACATGTTATTACTGATCAGTATTGTTTGCTCTGTTTTGTTTATACCAGTGGTATGTATTATTTTATACCATGTTTATACCATGTTATATGTATTATTTTACTTGAATCAGCTCAAGCTCATCTTTCAGGTTGATGTCTTCATCTAGATCACATCCTTTGTTTCCTGGAATGTTAATGGGTTGAGACTATGCTCAGAAGTTTAAAAAACACCAAATGTGACATAGCATTCTTACAAGAAACCCATCTTAATGGTCCAGAGAATGCCTGGTTGAAAAAAGATTGGGTTGGCGAACTTGCCTTTTCCCCTGCTATTAATAAAAAATGTGGAGTGGCTATTTTATTCCATCGTAAATTGAATGTTGCTATTATAAAGTCGGTTGAGGATGAGCTTGGCAGATTTATTTACACTGAAGTACTCATTAATGATGTTGTATGGCATTTATGTTCTGTATATGCTACAAATAGTAATAAGTCTGATTATTTTATTTTATCTCACAAAACAAAATTCTCTGCTTCCTGCTAACAATTTAATTCTAGCAGGGGATTTGAATGAGTCATTTCTTAGTTCTTTAGACAGATCTGATTGGAAATTGAATAATCCTTGTAAGAAGTCTATGCTTCTTCATAATTTTTGCAGAGATACTAACCTTAATGATGTTTGGAGACTTTTTCACCCTGCTGAAAAAGATTTCACCTTTTTCTCATCTGCTCATCATGTAGGTACAAGAATAGATTATTTTCTAATTTCCAATAACCTGATTAATAGAACTAGTGAAACAAATATAGGGAATATTAATATCTCAGACCATGCCCTAATTTCATTGGTGGTTTCCACTTCACCTGCTCCCAGAAATTTTGTCTCTTGGTCTTTTCCAGATTTGCTTAATCCAGACTTCATAAAGATGCTACATAGTAGATGGGGTTTGTTTTTCAAGGAAAACAAAATACACTTGAAAGACCCTTCCTTATTTTGGGAAACTTGGAAGGCAGTGGCTAGAGGGGAAATATCCTCTTTTAAATCTCATTTCTTTCACAAAAATTTTCTTGAATTGAGTAAAAGACAAAGTGTCTCTTATATTAGATTTAAACAGCATCCTTTGTTTGAAAATGCTCAAAAATATAAGAATATTTTGGATGAACTTAAAATTTGGATCAAAGTGAGACAAAATTTTTTTACATCTTTTTCGCTGGCTAGGCTCAATAACCTGAGTAATAAAGCAAATAACCTACTCTTTAATCTTACTAAGGCTGAAAATAGACAGGCTAAACTTATTAAGATTAAAGATATTCATAACAAGATAACAAATTATCCCAATAAAATTGTAGACATTTTTAAGGATTATTATAAGAATTTATACTCTAATCCAAGTATAGATTCTGAAAAAATGAGGAATTTCTTTGAAAATTGTAAAATCCCACAGATTTCGAAAATTCAGTTACAAAAGCTAAATAGTCCAATTACCTCAGAGGAAGTGTCCACTATTATTAAGAATCTGAAAACAGCAAAGGCAGGTGGCCCTGATGGCCTTACTCCCTCTTTTTACAAAATTATGAAGGATAAAATATCACCTTTTCTGACAAACTTATTTAATGATGTACTATTTTTTGGAAAAAGTCTACCTTCTAGTGAAATTTCAAATCTTAGAGTTATCCCGAAAAAAAACAAAGATCCATCCCTTCCTTCCTCCTATAGACCTATTTCCCTATTAAACCAAGATATCAAGATACTATCTAAGGTCCTTGCTGATAGGCTTTCTTTAATTCTTCCCTCTATAATCTCCGAGGCCCAAAATGGTTTTATTAAGAATAGATCAGGAGTTAAAAATATAAGAGCTCTGATTCATATTTTATATTACTCCAAAAAACACAAAATTCCTAGCTCTATTCTTGGTATTGATGCTGAAAAAGCGTTTGATTACCTGGGAACATCTATTTTTTTGTCTTAAAAAATTCGGTATCACGGGCCCCTTCTTCCAATACATCAAATATCTTTACAAAAATCCCAGAACTCAAGTACTTTTGGGGGGGGCTAGGTCGTCACCTTTTGAAATATTTAAAGGGACGAGAAAGGGCTGTCCTTTGTCGCCCCTTTTATTTAATATTGCATTAGAACCTTTAATTCATTTCCTTGAACAATCCAAGTTAATTAAAGGAATTACTATTAATAATAGACATCTTAAGGTATTAGCCTTTGCTGATGATTTATTATTAATTTTAAAAAATCCTGAGTCTTCACTAAAGGTTGTTTTTGATTTATTTCAAGACTTTCAGTCTTTTTCTGGTTACAAAATTAACGCTGAGAAATCGGAAATAATGAATATATATGGTTCGTTTTCCAATTCACTACTTAAGAAATTCCAACTTAAAAACCCAAAGAATCAAATTAAATACTTAGGATTAATAATTCCTTCTGATCTCAATAATTTATATTCTTTGAATATTACCCCAGCCTGTCAAACGGTTTTTTCCATGTGTGAAAAATGGGCCAATTCTCCCCTTAATATTAAGGGACGATCGCTCTTTTTTAAATCCTTAATATTTCCCAAGATAATATATCCATTGATTAATCTCCCTTTGCTTATAAAGCATTGCGATATCAAGAAACTTGACTCTGCCTTAACTAAATTTATTTGGAATGGTAAAAAGGCAAAAATTGCCCTCTATAAATTGAGAGCTCCAGTTAAACTTGGAGGATTAAACCTTCCTGATTTCAGAGCATTTAATCTATCAGCCCTCGCCAGATATCTTATTGAGTGGATCTCTTGAGGCAACAAATTTATAAACCCCGACATTGAGATCTTTCAAGAACCCTTTTTTGATATACTATCTGTTTTGCATAGCAAATGGAGTAATGTCCCTTACGACTTTAAGAGGAATCCTATCTATCGTGACTCTATATATATATGTGTGGAAACATTTATTCTCTCGCCATGGTTATAGCTATACAGTAACCCCTTACATGCCAGCCAAACTCTTACTTAAACCTTCAGATTATCAGAAATCTGATACTTTTATATTTTCAATTAAGAGAAAGTCACTGGTTTTGGTAAAAGATATATTTGATCCGCATAAATTTGATCCGCCTTGGTCAAAACTCAGAACTCAGAACTATACAAGCTTCAGGATTCTGGCAGATACTATTATTTAGCATGTCAATGTGGTCTTTCTATGCTACATAATAATAAAAACCTGGTTTTAGCTGAGCACAAGCTTGCAGACGATTTGGCAGAGTTTTTGGAATTCCCTGGTCTGGTCTCTATTAGCTCTCTTTCGAAACAATTTTGGAATGTTTATAGTTCAGATTCTCACCCGTTATTGAAACCATCCACTAAATGGTCTGAGTTTTTACATTGTCAAATAACTCCCTCAGACTTGGTAAAATCTATTAGGGATTACAATAAATTCATTTTAGCAGAAAATTGGAGGATACAACATTTTAAGCTTATCCATCTAGGCTATGGAAAACTATTTTCAAAAACTTCCTCTAATGGCCCTATTTCATACTGTCCTAAATGTGATGAGACTAATGTGTCACTTTTTCATTATTTATGGTCTTGCCCAAAGATTGATATATATTGGAGGGAAATTTTTGGGTTTTTGAATTATCAATTGAAGATAAGGATTAAATTGTCTCCGTGCTTTGCTTTTTTGCATCTAGATAATGTAGTGTTTCCTTCAGTTCCCAACACAAATTTTATTTCCCCTGAAAATAAATTATTGACAGTTTTTTTTCTAGCAGCTTCCAAGAAAGCTTTATTTAATTCTTGGTTACTAAAAGAACCCCCTTCGTTAACAGACGTTATTTCTTTTATGAACCAGCTTAGTTGGCAAGAAGCCTTATTAACCAAAACCAAAGGAAATAATTCCATTGACTCTTTTAAACTGATTTGGTCTCCCTTTTTGAAGCTTGTTATTCTAATATAGGTGATCAAATAGGACGGTTTCTCAATTTATAAGATGTGCTTTCAGACATTCCAGTCAATGAATGGACATTTTTATTTATTTCTTTCAATATGTTTACATCCACTGGCTTAGTTAATTTTAGTTAGTTGTTGTCAGTCTCATTAAATGGTATTTAGTTTTTAATAATTTTATAACTTGTCTTTCATCTGCATAAAATTTGCTGTCATACTGTTATTATTTGTTTATCATGAAAATAAAATAAAATATTTTCAAAAAAAAAATAATAAATAATATAGATTCTAGTTTAGTTTTAATGGTCATTTTGGGATCTCTTTGTAATATTTCATATTGATTCTTATCATTTAATTGACGCAAAACTTTTTTATATTTATCTTCTTCCATTATGACTATATTACCTCCTTTGTCCGCCACTTTAATTATTAAATTCTTTTGATTACGGAGATCATTTAAAGCAGTTCTCTCTTGTTTGGTCAAATTATTGATCATAGATTGTTTTTCTGGTAGTGCTAGAATCTCTTTTTCTACCCTTTGAACAAATGCTTTTACATTCGGGACTTGTGAAAAGGATGGCATATATTCAGATTTTTTCTTTAACGATGAGAAACCTATTTTATCATTAAGGTCTTCATCTGATAGTGTATTTGATTCTATCAAGAGGGACTCCCAATCATTGATAAGAGGAATCCCTATTGGTCAGTTTCTGCGAGTACGGAGAAATTGTACTCAAGATTTTGATTTTGATCAGCAAGCTGAAGAACTAACGCAGAGACTGACAAATAGGGCGCAAGCAGACAATAAGTAGAGGGTATCAAAAGGCCAAAACATCAAATCGAACTGAATTAATTTTCATAAATAAACAAAAACAAACAAGTTCAGAGATGCGATTTATAACAGAGTATAACAGTCAATGGTATGATATTCAGCAGGTGTTAAAAAGAAATTGGGATATTCGACTAGCTGATTCTGAGTTAAAAAGCTTTTTAAGTCCTTTTCCTAGAATGACCGCAAGAAGAGCGCCATCTTTAAAGGACCAGCTAACTAGTAGTCATTTTGTCAACAGTAGTCATGGAAAAGCCTCAACATGGCTACCAGAACCGGAAAAAGGGATGCACAAATGCGGGCATTGTAAATGCTGCAAATATGTAAAAAAAAAGTAGGGATTTCACCCATTTAAAAAATTTAAAAATTTATAAGATAAATAACTTTATAAATTGCCAAACCACTACTGAGGTGTAAGTCACAGAATGTAATTGTCCTATGCGATATGTTGGGAAAACATTTAGGCCTTTGGGTAGATGTATCCTGGAACATATCAGTGATATTAATCGTAATGTACAAAAAAGCTTGGTGGCAAGACATTTTAGAAACGTGCATGGTAGAGAATTAAAAAATCTAAAGATGTTTGGAATTGAACACGTTTCCCTGGGGATCCGGGGAGGAAAAATTTATAAAAAAACTGCTTCAAAAGGAATTAAGTTGGATGTATGAATTAAATACACTTTGGCCTAATGGTTTAAACGATGATAGTAAATTTGGAGTCTTTTTGTGATATTTGCAAATGTTTAATAATTCAATTCTTTAATTGTTAGGAATAATCTTAAGAAACTATAAAATTAATAATAGGCATGATAGAACCACTCGAGTTGTGAACCAGAAAATAATGATAAAAATACGTGTTAACAAATAAATAAAATGTTAAAATGTGTCGAATACGATTTAAATGTATGTATATATGTACAAAAATTAATGGCACCATAGTGTAGCACTATATGAAAAAACAGCAACAGTAGGGTTAATTGCAAGATTTAACCCTTTTTGTTAATTCTCACCACAAGAGGCGAGCAAATATGACATCACTAAGCCCTGACGAAGCCGCTCAAAGTGAAACACACGTTGGCCATGTGGAGTAGAGAAACGCTATCATTTGAGCGCATTTAATAATCTGGAAATCAGATACATGGAACGAGCAGTGACTGGGATCTTTGGCTCTTCAGATTGGCTCTGGAAGTGCAAGCAATGATGGGTCTGCGACAGGGCCGGAACTAGGGGTAGGCAGAGTAGGCACGTGCCTAGGGCGCAAAGCTGGGGGGGCGCCAGGCACGTACCACCTCTGTCACCTACCCCGTGTCCGGTCCCGTCTCTGCATGACTATCTCTGGTAGTTTTTCGCTTGTGCGCACGCGCAAGAATCTAATCAGCGCATGCGCACGCGAGCGGCCATTCGCGCATGGGCACGCGAGCGGCCATTCACGCATGCGCACGCGAGCGGCCATTCGCGCATGCGCTCACTAAGCCGGCGCCGCGACTGGCCGGCTTGCCTAGGGCACCTGGCCGGCTTGCCTAGGGCGCCTGGCCAGCGCGGCGCGGCTCTGGTCTGCGAGCAACGTATCCGCCACAGAGACTACACCGATAAGGTGGTAATGTATGCTTGGCATGTAGCCGACAGTCAACCCTATACTACCTGAAATTTATGTGAGCCGGTCATACTACTTATCTGTCCGGATTTTCAGCGCAGTATTTCAAAAGGCAGAGCTCTTCGTATTTACGGCTGCAAGTGTCTTGAATACATTCCCGCACTCTGCTACATTGTTTCTTATTATCAGCAATGAAGTGAATATGTCCTGCATACAATGTTTAAAACCACTAACAAGCGCTTCATTGTGACTTTTACTTAAGCAGGTTAATACCATGGACATAATTCAATTTGACAAACAAGCAATGCCGATCCAGATGATGCGTTTTTAATGGTCTCCTCAAAGCCTCATTATCTGCATAATCAATGATTAGCAGCTAAATGAATTCTTTTAAACAATATATGGTATTACATATACATGAATTGTGGTATAATTAATTGTATTTATTAAATTGATATTTGTATAGCATTTTTCACTGTTTTTGTATTTGGAATCAAAAAAACCTCAAAAAATTAAATTATTAATTTTTGGGCTCTCTGAGGATTTATTAATTTTGATTAATATATGACATGAAGTAATCTACAGTGTGCGGAAAATAAGATCGTTAAAACCTTTTTGTTGTTGCAACTAATTATATCTATCTTACGCACCGACGTACATGGCTTCTATAATTTTAAATAGTAGTGTGCGCTGCCGACATATATACAACCAGTCCGACACTGTCCCAGGTGCATGACTTTATATTTATAAACTTTGAATCTCATTTGTGACTTAGCTGCACAGATTGACAGTATGTCAAGATGGAATGAATTGGGCTGGATAACCCTCCCCTAAGTCATTAATGAACAAGTTAAATAAAAGTGGACCCTATACAGAGCCCCGAGGAACTCCACTAAGAACCTTACTCCAAGTAGAGAATGTTCCATTAACAACCACCCTCTGTACCTGATCTTGTAGCCAGTTTCCTATCCATGTGCAAACAACTTACTTAAAGGGCACCTATCACAGCCAAAATCAAACACATATTAACAATCTGACCAGTACAACATAAACACGTTTAATCAAACTACATATATCGTTTTTTGAAAAAAACTGCAGGTTTTAAAAAATCCCTTACTTTCTCAAATGGGTTCTTTCACTGAGGGAGGCCATACTGAGACTTTAACAGAGACTATAATATGCAAATTTCAGGAGCATGCTGAGATAGTAACACTGCTTTGCGTATTCTACCCAGAATGCCTTGTTTTAGTAAACTCCTCCACATGAAATATCAGATTTCCCTATTTTGTCCCCTGCTGGTGATGTTATTATGCAAATGAAGGGCACACACTAACTTCCAGGAGGTGGCAGCACTACTGTACAGCAGCTTACACAGAGGTTTGGCTGATTTGAAAATAGCTTAGAAGGGTTAAGCAACAAGGAATTTCAACTGAGCATGTGCGAGATTTTAGAGCTAAAGTTGGCTGGGAAGATATAGGTAAGAGGAGCCAGTGAAATCCAAGATGCCTGCCTCAGTGGATATAGGGGAGATCTTGCAGAAGGTATAGTGAGCTGATGATTTACATTATACAAACATATTACAACTGTTTTAAAAATCCGATTTCTTGAACTTTCACATAGTGTATTTACTTAGGAAATGATTTTAGTTATGATTGGTGCCCTTTAAGCTCAACAGAATGCAAATAGATCACATCTACTGCTCCCCTGCTGTACAGCATCAGATTTGTCTGACAAGACCTATCCTTCATAAAGTCATGCTGATTGCCGCTCATAATTTTGAATATTATCCCTTAGCAAGCCTTCAAATAGTTTGCCCACCACAAATGTCAAACTTACTGGTCTAGAATTGCCTCTCTACAAATAGAGGCTGGTTTAAAACTAAACTAAGCTCGCCTAGTAGTGTTGTGCATGCTGGCCCGATACCCGCGGAACCCGGTTTGCCCGTGGATGGGTGGAGGGAGGGTGGGGTCGGGAAGGCGGGGTTGAGTGTGGGTTGGGTTTTACCGACAGGCTGGACCCTTATAGCAGGAGTGCCGATACTTTACTAAGGTCTACTTTTAGTGATGTTGTGCCAATTTGATCTACATCCATAAAAGCATAGTTAGCATTCTATTCCATGGAAAATATTACTTAAATGCTGATATATGAGAAAATGTTAATTGCTATATTTAACAAATAGCTATTTCTTATGTAACCTTAATGTAATAAATATCTGAATGAAAAGCATGAGACAGGAGGGGGATTTAGACAAGCCGTTTGTTGGCAGCTTCTTGAGATCTACTGATCACCAGCTAAAGGTCTACTGGTAGATCCCGATCTACCTTTTGGGCACCCCTGCCTTATAGTATCCCTAGAGCAGGGATCCCCAACCAGTGCCTCGTGAGCAGTATGTTGCTCTCCCTTGGATGTTGCTCCCAGTGGTCTCCAAGCAAGTGCTCTGGGTATGGAGTGGCAGGAGGTTTAGGTCTGGGTATGGAGTGGCAGGAGGTATAGGTATGAAGTTGCAGGAAGGGTATGTCTGGGTATGGAGTGGCAAGATGTGTACGTCTGGGTATGGGGTGGCAAGAGGTGTAGGCCTGTGTACAAAGGGGCAGGAGGTGTAGGTCTGGGTACAGTAGGGCAGGAGGTGTAGGTCTGGGTATGGAGGGGCAGGTCTGGGTACAGAGGGGCAGAAGGTATAGATGTGGGTACAGAGGGGCAGGAGGTGTAGGTCTCAGTTCAGAGGGGCAAGAGGTGTAGGTCTGGGTACGGAGGGTTGGGATGTGTAGGTCTGGGTACAGAGGAGCAGAAGGTGTAGGTCTGCGTACAAAGGGGCAGGAGGTGTAGGTCTGGGTACAGAGGGGCAGGAAGTGTAGGTCTGGGTACAGAGGGGCAGGAGCTGTAGGACTGGGTACAGAGGGGCAGGAGCTGTAGGTCTGGGTACAGAGGGGCAGGAGCTGTAGGTTTGGGTACAGAGGGGCAGGATGCAGTGTCGAACTGGGATACCAGGAAAAGTCCCGGTGGGCCCAAGTGTAAGTGGGCCCTCATGCTGCTAGACATTTGGCCTATTTCATGGCCATTCCCTATTTTAATGAGAACAAAGTGGCTAAATTGATGGAATTATACATTATAGTATGTAAAGACTAGGAGAATAGAGGTTGAGTGAGAAGAGGAAGTGTATAAGAATAATAGCAGTGAGAGTGTGCCCCTGGTCTAAGATTACATGGTGGGCCCCTGGTCAAAGGTTTTTGGGTGGGCCTCTGGTGTCCCAGTCCAACACTGGCAGGATGTGTAGGTCTGGATACAGAGGGGCAGGAGGTGTAGGTCTGGGTACAGAGGGGCAGGAGGTGTAAGTCTGGGTACAGAGGGGCAGGAGGTGTAAGTCTGGGTACAGAAGGGCGGGAGGTGTAAGTCTGGGTACACAGGGGCAGCAGGTGTAGGTCTGTGTACAGAGGGGAAGGAGGTGTAGGTTTGGGTACAGAGGGGCAGGAGGTGTAGGTCTGGGTACAGAGGGGCAGGGGGTGAAGGTCTGAGTACAGAGGGGCAGGAGGTGAAGGTCTGAGTACAGAGGGGCAGGAGGTGTAGGTTTGGGTACAGAAGGGCAGGAGGTGTTGGTCTGGGTACAGAAGGGCAGGAGGTGTTGGTCTGGGTACAGAGGGGCAGCAGGTTTAGATCTGGGTACAGAGGGCAGGAGGTGTAGGTCTGGGTACAGAGGGGAAGGAGGTGTAGGCCTGTGTACAGAGGGGCAGGAGGTGTAGGTCTGGGTACAGAGGGACAGGAGGTGTAGGTCTGGGTACAGAAGGGCAGGAGGTGTAGCTCTGGGTACAGAAAGGCAGGAGGCAGGCCCGGTCTGATAACCTGTCTATTCGGCAAATGCCCAAGGGGCCACTCTGTCCTGTGTTTAAATGGGCTGCCGGCTGCCTGATTAGATGCAGCACTGCACTTATTAAACACTGCGCCCGTTTTTGTAAGCTACAGGCATTTTATTTTTTCGGACTACCCTTCTGCACAGACTGAGGGGGGGGGGGAAGCACAGGGCCGGCAGATCGCTCACCACTAGGACCCAGAAGCAGCTTTTCTTTCCTGCACACTGTGACAGAAGTTTGCCCGATCGTCTTCAATCTGAGGCCCGCCTCCTGCCTGTGATCTTCCTTTGTCAGGGGAGAGCAAGCGAGCGCCAGAACAGCAGAACCAAAGAGCTGCAAGCACCCTCATATTGATCTGAATTTTCTGCCCACTGTTCCACTGTCTCTTTTACTCTGGAAAAACTGGGTAAGTTAGTGGCTTGTTTATGTTTTTACCTATTGTATGTATATGACATGTTTGTGTGAAAACAATAAAAAACACTTTTGAGAAAAAAAAAAAGTTTGTGGCTGACTGCTTTCCAGATTCCCCCTCTGCCCTCAACCCCCCCCCCACCTAAACTGTATGCAGGGAGAAAAGTGGTTAGAACTATAGAATTTTTACTCTACTACTACTACTTTATCTGCCAGTGTTAATTTACTCTTCCACTTTCCCCAAGCATTGCCTATATCTATCTATCTAACTATATATAGACAGAAGATCAGCACTCTCTGTAGTTTGGTGAAACACTGTTGATTTATTTTTCAGGATATCACATCTTATCCGATGTTTCGGTCCCACATGGGGACCTTTCTCAAGGATACAGTGTTGAAAATAAATACCCACCCATTAGTGAATTTGGGCGCCAAAAATTACGTCATCAGTCCATATATATGGAATATAGAGTCCAAAAGTTTTCTTCTGGTTCCTTTGCATAGCAAGTGCACCGCTTTTTTCACACCACCAGGTGTCAGTGTCTGACCATCTGTGTCTGTACAAGTGTCCATTTAAATTGTAACATTTTATGTAACAGAAGAAAAGAAAAAAGAAACTATATCTTTCTACATGCAAACAATAGAAAGAAAGATATATGTAGAAAGATATAGTTTCTTTTTTTCTTTTCTTCTATTACATAAAATGTTACAGTAGGAATGGGGAGGGAAATCAGGCAACTTTTTGTCACAAAACAAGGCAGTAAAAATCTTTCCCCCTTCCCACCCCTAATTTGCATATGCAAATTAGGGTTCGGCCGAATCCAAAATAGTGGATTCAGTGCATCTTTAAGGGTTAAGTAGCTGGGATCAGTTTCCTGGGCAAAACACAGCCCATAGCACAAGCACAACTCGTGAGAGTAGAGTCTCTTTTATGCAGTTTATTATCACTTGCAGCAGAATAAACAAAACAATTCAAAATAAAATCCTTGCCACTTAATGGGCTTCTAACAAGTCAGTTCTCCTAACTAACCAGGAGAACTGCCTACTACTCAAACCAAATGAAAAGGTAGTACAAACAAAGTTCCAACCTTGTAGGGATTCCAAAATCTCTTTACTCACACAGACAGCTTCCCTGGGCTGGACTAGCAGTCCAGGAACCACTTTGTTAGGAACCTGGGGCATAAATAATCTCTGTCCTGGACTTTCCCCGGTATCCTAGTAGTGACCTCACCACATACCCCCCCCTCCTTGTTTCAACCCAATAGTTGGAACAACTGAGGCCCAGCAGGAATGAACCCGGGATAGGGCATCAACATTGCCCATTTCTGACCCAGGCCTATGTTTCACTGTGAAACAGTAGTCCTGCAGCGTTAGGAACCAACCATTCACTCGTCTATTGGTCTCTTTCTTTTGGGCCATCCATTTTAGAGGTGCATGGTCAGTAATAAGGTCAAATTTTCTGCCTAAGAGGAAATACCTTAAGGCATCTAAGGCCCACTTTATTGCCAAACACTCCTTTTCAATTGTGGCATACTTCCACTCACAATCATTTAGCTTTCTGCTTAAGTTCACCACTGGATGCTCTTTTCCGTTATAAAGCTGGGATAATACTGCCCCTAAACCCACATCGGATGCATCTGTCTGGACCACAAGGTCCTGTGAAAAATCTGGGGAATATAAGACTGGTTGTGCACATAACGCATTTGAAAAGATTTTTCTGCCTCAGGGGACCACTGACCATGACAGAGTTTTTTCCCTTTGTTAAGTCTGTTACGGGAGCGGCCAAGGTGGCAAAATGAGGAATAAACCTCCTGTAGTAGCCAGTGATACCCAGAAAAGCTTGAACCTGCTTCTTATTAAGAGGGCGTGGCCACTGTTGAATGGCTGCTGTTTTCTTTACCTGGGGTTTTACCACACCTCTGCCAATGGTGTAACCTAAATACTTGGCCTCCTCCAAACCAATGGCACATTTCTTGGGGTTGGCAGTAAAGCCTGCTTTACGGAGGGAATCCAACACAGCTTCAACTCTGTGCAGGTGAGACTCCCAATCTGTACTGTGTATCACCACATCATCTGAATATGCAGCTGCATACTGTTGGTGAGGTCTTAATATTCTATCCATAGCTCTTTGAAACGTGGCAGGGGCATTTTGTAGGCCAAATGGCATTACTTTGTACTGGAAAGAACCGCCTGGAGTGACAAAAGCAGTTTTTTCCTTGGCCTTTTTTCCGATAATGGTATCTGCCAATACAATTTTGTTAAATCCAATGTTGTCAGATAACGAGCAGTACCCAGCCTGTCTATGAACTTGTCTACCCTAGGCATTGGGTAAGTGTCAAACTTGGATACAGAATTAAGCTTGCGAAAATCATTACAGAACCGCCAGCTACCATCTGGCTTGGGAACAAGAACAATCGGGCTAGACCAGTCACTACTGGACTCTTCAATTACCCCTAACTCAAGCATTTTTGCCACTTCCTCAGCCACAGCTTTCCGTCTAGCTTCAGGAATTCTATAGGGTTTGAGTTTAACACGAACCCCTGGCTCAGTGACAATATCATGCTCAACAACGGGAGTCATTCCTGGGAGGTCAGAGAAAGTATCCATATTCCACATTAAGAATTCTTTTACCTACGGTTTTTGGGAGGTGGACAAAGTTTCTGCAATGGTAACCTCAGGGACCAGAGGGGTCTCGTGAGTTACATAGGCTGGTACTGCAATCAATGATGTCCTGTCTTTCCAGGGTTTAAGTAAATTAACATGATAAATTTGTTCTGGCTTCCTCTTGCCAGGTTGGTGTACCTTGTACTTTACCTCCCCAACTCTATTAGGGATTGCCAGTCAGGCATGCAACGGTTAATGATCATTTGGTCTAGCAGCCAATCCTAGTGCACGGGAGGTTTTTTAAGGTCTGTGATCACCTGACCCTTTAGCCTGAACAATAGCCTTTTGTAAGAGTTGGTTGTTACTGAGTGGAGCTCCGTAGAACATAAATCTTTCTGTTATCTGATAAGCCGAGCGGCTAAAATCTAAGTTCATTTTCAGCGTGTTGCTGCCTTTAAGTTTTCCGGGAGATACTTTGTTGCTGAAACCTTGTTACAAGTACAAGGTCTGACTGAATACTTTGTTGGGCGGGTTGTTTGTAGCAAGCCGTACAGGCATTTTATAGTGCAGCCACTTCCTTCTGTACAGAGCGGTGATTAGGAGGGAAGCCATAAATCTTACCGGACTTGCATTCGAGCGGTGCTCCGTCGCAGAGTTCTGTTCAGCTGCCTTAACAGTTTCTCTCCTCAGTGTGCTCCCTGCCATCGGGTCCTAGTAAACAATGGTAGAACCTACCGAGCCGTAACAGTTTGTTCAGGCTCAATTATGGATCCCGCGGGAGCAGAGCAAGCATTTGCCGGCCTTTCACAGCAGGTCTCGGCGTTTGCGCAAGTGCTGCAGGATCTACAAGCTCAGGTCGTACATCTGCAGGCCTCGCAGGTACCGCTACCCCAGCAGGAGGCTCCTGTGAGGGGCGCCTCCTCTGATATTAAGATGCCTCTGCCGGAAAAATTTTCAGGGGACAGAGCTAAGTTCCGGGGGTTTATTAATCAATGTAAACTCCTATTCATGTTACAGCCACAACGTTTCCAGCAGGACACACTTAAAGTGGGTTGGGTTCTAACATTGCTCTCGGGAGAAGCGTTAGCGTGGGCCTCACCCTTAATGGAGCGACAGAGCCCACTCCTGTCTAATTTTGAGGAGTTCTTGGCTGCAATGGCCATAATATTTGATGACCCTAATAAGGCCTCTACTGCGGAAACTACTTTATTAAACCTCACCCAAGGAGGTAATTCAGTGGCAGAATATGCAGCTGTGTTTAGGAGGGTGGTCTTAGACACATCCTGGAATGAAGCTGCTCAGCGGTTCCATTTCCGTAAAGGCCTGTCAGAGGCTGTGAAAGATGAGTTAGCTCGTGTGGATACCCCAGAAAGTTTCAGTTCATTTATTCAGCTCTGCATCAAGATTGATTCTAGATTGACGGAAAGGCGTAAGGAAAGATGTGGGAGCAGAGGTCATGATTTTGCTAATACAGGGTCCTCACGAGAAGTAGCCTTCCCCGCTGCCCAAGCTTCGGCAGATGAGCCTATGCAATTAGGTTTTGTTCAAGGGCCCATTTCCAGGGAAGAGCGTCAGAGACGCAGAACACTGCAATTATGTCTGTATTGTGGTGGAAAGGGGCATTTTGTTGCAGTATGCCCTAAAAAATTGAGGAAGTCCGATAATCCAGGTATTAAATTAGGAGGGGAGGGGGTGTCACTTAATCAAATCCTTCCTAAAAATAATACAAGGTATTTAACACTTCCCATTCTGTTACAGGAAAAGGGCCGTAGTGTGGAAACGATTGCCCTCATTGACTCGGGTGCTGGTGGAAATTTTGTGTCGGCCGAATTGGTTAGACGGGCTGGATTTATTTCTGTTCCTAAGCAACGACCAGTTGTCGTCGAGGTTGTGGATGGATCTGCATTACAGTCTGGTCCTATTTTGCAAGAACTAAAGAATGTTCAAATTATTTTCAATAAAAATTATGTTGATAGCATCTCATTTGACGTTCTCCCAGCACTTTCTTTCGAGGTTATTTTGGGGTACCCATGGTTACTTCACTGTAACCCTACTATTAATTGGGTTTCTCACTCCATTACCTTTCCTTTTTGTGACAACGCAAAATCCATGACACCTGGAGTTTGTAAATTTCCTAGCATTCAAGGATGTCATGTTTATGAAAATAACTCTGGCATCCCTAGACAATATATGGAGTTTAGGGATGTATTTGATAAGAGGGAGGCTGAGAAGTTACCCCCCCACCGGGCATATGACTGTCCAATTGAATTACTCCCTGGGGCGTGAATTCCCTATGGTAGAATATTTAGTTTATCTGAACCAGAGCTCAAGGAACTGAAAACCTATATTAGTGAAAATTTGGAGAAGGGATTTATCCGTCCTTCTTCTTCTCCTGCTGGAGCCCCAATATTTTTTGTTAAAAAAAAGGATGGAACCCTTCGACCATGTATAGACTACCGGGATTTAAATAGCATAACGGTTAAGAACCGCTACCCTCTTCCCTTGGTTTCCCAATTACTGGATCGGTTAAAATCAGCAAGCATATTCACCAAACTTGATTTGAGGGGGGCTTACAATTTAATTCGAATTAAACAGGGAGATGAGTGGAAGACCGCTTTTCGGACACATTACGGTCATTATGAATACCTCGTGATGCCATTTGGATTATGTAATGCCCCCGCCATGTTTCAATTTTTTGTAAATGAAATTTTCCAGGATTTGCTGGATCAGTTTATTATAGTTTACTTGGATGACATTCTGATTTTTTCTGAAAATTTAGAACAGCACCGGGAACATGTAAAGGTGGTCTTACAGCGTCTTCGGGCCCATCAGTTATATGCGAAGTTAGAAAAGTGTTCATTTGAAGTGTCACATATCAATTTCCTGGGGTTCTCCATCTCTCCAGAAGGAATTCAGATGGATTCCGACAAAGTGAAAGTAATATTGGAGTGGCCAATACCCAAAACTGTTAAAGATATTCAAAGATTTATTGGGTTTGGCAACTTTTACAGACGCTTTATTAGGAATTTTTCGTCCGTAATAGCCCCTATCACTTGCCTAACTCGTAAGGGGGTGCCTTTTATTTGGTCTCAGGCTGCTCAATCAGCCTTTGACAAATTAAAAAGGTTATTTACTTCAGCACCAATCTTGCGCCACCCAGACCCTACCTTACCCTTCATAGTTGAAGTGGACGCTTCGGATGTAGCAGTAGGGGCCATCCTTTCCCAATGTCATGGACCAAAGGGATTATTACACCCTTGTGCTTTCCTATCCCAAAAACTCACAGAGGCAGAGCAACACTATGATATTGGTAATAAAGAGTTGCTAGCTATTAAAGTAGCTTTTCAACACTGGAGACATTTCTTAGAGGGGGCTAAATATCCACTTACAGTGTTGACAGATCACAAGAACTTAGAATTTCTGAAAACTGCACAGAGACTCAATACTCGACAGGCCAGATGGGCATTATTTTTCACACGATTTAATTTCACAATGTCACATATCGGCCTGCCAGTAAGAATGGTAAAGCGGATGCTTTATCAAGACCCCCTGGTCTCGACGCTCTCCGCCCTAAAACAGACATGACAATTCTAGACAAGAAACATTTCTTACTCCTACAGCCCTATCCTGAAATCTGGCAACAGATTAAGAATACGAGTCATACAGATAAGGAAGCTCTAGGTCTGTTGTCATCCGGCACTTTAAAGATTGTAAATAATTTTTATTTTCATAAAGGTCAAATTTTTGTTCCGGTAACATTAAGAGAGCAGGTGTTACAACAGAGTCATAACTCCCTTTCAGCTGGGCATCCGGGAATTAGGAAGACTCTGGATCTTGTACAAAGAACCTTTCGGTGGCCTGAGCTACGTACAGATGTTATTAATTTTGTACGTTCTTGTCCTACATGTGCTAGATGTAAGGTTCCGCGTAAGGTTCCGCGTACCCCACCGGTAGGGTTTTTACAGGCATTACCACCACCTACCAGACCCTGGGGATCAGTGGCTCTTGATTTCATTGTCGAACTACCTAAGTCTCAAGGGTTTAACACGATATTGGTGGTAATCGATCGAATGACTAAGTTAGCCCACTTCATCCCAGTTAAGGGGCTTCCTTCCGCGGCAGGTACAGCGGAACTCATGTTGCGTGAGGTGTTCAGACTGCATGGTACACCCGACTCTATTATTTCCGATAGAGGTACTCAATTCACGTCACGATTTTGGCAAGAGTTCTGTAGACTTCTGGGCATTCGAGTTCATCTGTCTTCAGCTTTTCACCCACAGACAAATGGGCAGACGGAACGTACAAATCAGACACTTGAACAATACCGCTACAGCGGAATTTGCATATAATAACTCGATTCATTCTGCCATTAAACAGACCCCCTTTTTTGCAAACTTTGGATTTCATCCATCAATGATTCCCGATACCCCCTTTGACTCTTTCCTCCCTGCTGTGACGGACCGTTTGGTAGATCTGAGAGATTTACAATCCAAATTAGCTAAACTATTAACTGAAGCTCATTTGAAATCAAAAAGATTTGCAGACGCTAAACGGAGTCAGAACCCACGTTGCAGATTGGAGATAAAGTGTGGTTATCCACCAGAAATATTAATCTCCATGTGCCTTCTATTAAGCTTGGTCAGAAATTTATTGGACCCTTCCATATTAAGGATAAAATTAATTCCGTTACTTATCGTCTGGAGTTACCACCAACTATGAAGATACATCCAGTATTCCATGTATCTTTGTTGAAACCATTTATCAAATCCAGATTTCATGCTAGGACTTCTCCCCCACCTCCCATTCTCATTGATGGGGAAGAAGAGTTTGTGGTAGCTGACATTCTTGATTCGCGCTTCCGCAGAGGTCATCTTCAGTACCAAATTCAGTGGGAGGGGTATGGGCCTGAAGACAGGTCTTGGGAGCCGGCGCAGAACATCCATGCAAAGGGGTTGACAGCACGAATTCATAAACAACATCCCACTAAACCAGGACCGCAAGCGCCGGTGGTCGCTTTTTGAGGGGGGGGTGATATTAGGGATTGCCAGTCAGGCATGCAACGGTTAATGATCATTTGGTCTAGCAGCCAATCCTAGTGCACGGGAGGTTTTTTAAGGTCTGTGATCACCTGACCCTTTAGCCTGAACAATAGCCTTTTGTAAGTGTTGGTTGTTACTGAGCGGAGCTCCGTAGAACATAAATCTTTCTGTTATCTGATAAGCCGAGCGGCTAAAATCTAAGTTCATTTTCAGCGTGTTGCTGCCTTTAAGTTTTCCAGGAGATACTTTGTTGCAGAAACCTTGTTACAAGTACAAGGTCTGACTGAATACTTTGTTGGGCGGGTTGTTTGTAGCAAGCCGTACAGGCATTTTATAGTGCAGCCACTTCCTTCTGTACAGAGCGGTGATTAGGAGGGAAGCCATAAATCTTACCGGACTTGTATTCGAGCGGTGCTCTGTCGCAGAGTTCTGTTCAGCTGCCTTAACAGTTTCTCTCCTCAGTGTGCTCCCTGCCATTGGGTCCTAGTAAACAAGGGTAGAACCTACCGAGCCGTAACAAACTCTCTCAATTATTTCAAAGGGTCCCTGCCATTTTGCAAGGAACTTACTTTCCACTGTGGGGACCAAAACTAGTACTCTGTCTCCAGGTGAAAAGACACGTATTTTAGCATTACGGTTGTATATCCTTTGTTGGGCAGCCTGGGGGTGTCACTTCCCAGGTTTCCTTGGCTATGTCTAAGAGCCCCCCTAGGATGTCTTCCGTAAAGTAACTCAAATGGGGAATAACCTGTGGAAGATTGGGGAACTTCCCTTATAGCAAACATAAGAGGCAGTCCCAGTTTTCCCATCTTTGTCCACTTCCTTTTTCAACATACTTTTGATGGTCTTGTTGAAACATTCTACAAGACCATCTGTCTGAGGGTGGTAGACAGAAGTTCTCAATTGTGAAATTTTAAACAATTTACAGAGTTCCTTAGTTACTCTGGACATAAAAGGAGTACCGTGATCGGTGAGGATATCTTTAGGGGTCCCACCCCTACTGAACACATGAAGCAATTCTTTGGCAACTGTTTTAGCAGAAGTGTTGCGCAAAGGAATAGCTTCCGGGTAGTGAGTGGCATAGTCAATGATCACTAAGATATATTGGTGTCCCTGGGCAGATTTTAACGAAGGGCCCACCATGGGCCATGGCTATTCGCTCAAAGAGTATTTAAATAATTGGTAATGGGATTAAGGGACTACGAAAGTGTGGTCTTGGAGCAGAAATCTGGCAAACAGGACAGGACCCACAGTAATCCTTTACCTGCTGATACACTCCAGGCCAACAAAACCTCTGCAACACTCTCTCGGTAGTCTTTTCAACACCTAAATGTCCGCTCATTACATGTCCATGGGCAAGGTCCAACACCATATTTCTGTATGGTTTGGGTACTACTAACTGTTCAATCACCTCATTTAATTGTTTTGATACTTGGTACTAGAGATGTCGCGAACTGTTCGCCGGCGAACTTGTTCGCGCGAACATCGGGTGTTCGCGCTCGCCGGAAGTTCGCGAACGTCGCGCGACGTTCGCCATTTTGGGTTCGCCATTGTTGGCGCTTTTTTTTGCCCTCTCACCCCAGACCAGCAGGTACATGGCAGCCAATCAGGAAGCTCTCCCCTGGACCACTCCCCTTCCCTATAAAAACCGAAGCCCTGCAGCGTTTTTTCACTCTGCCTGTGTGTGCTGAAGAGATAGTGTAGGGAGAGAGCTGCTGCCTGTTAGTGATTTCAGGGACAGTTGAAAGTTTGCTGGCTAGTAATCGTTTTGATACTGCTCTGTTATTGGAGGGACAGAAGTCTGCAGGGGTTTGAGGGACATTTAAGCTTAGGTAGCTTTGCTGGCTAGTAATCTACCTTCTACTGCAGTGCTCTGTATGTAGCTGCTGTGGGCAGCTGTCCTGCTTCTGATCTCATCTGCTGACTGCTGCAATAACAGTAGTCCTTGTAAGGACTGCTTTTATTTATTTTTTTGTTGTTTTACTACTACTACTACTACTACTATAAGAGCCCAGTGCTATTAGTCTAGCAGTGTTGGGGAGTGGGACTGGTGTGCTAATCTGCTGCTCCTAGTAGTTCAGCAGCACCAACTTTAATTTTTTTTTTTAATATTCATTTTTTTTTTATTTTACTTTTTTTATTTTACTACCGCTGTAGTAGTGTATAAGTTGACCTTTTAGGCATTATTTGCCCTGTAGGCATTATTTGCACACTGTTTTCTTCAACCCGCCATCTAGCTGTGTGACCTTGTTCACATTCTGTCTAAATATCCATAATATTACCGTCTCTAGAAAAACCACTTGAGTGACTTTTTTCAAGCAGCCATAATATATTTTACGTAATCCGTATCCACCGCTGTAGTAGTGTATACGTTGACCTTGTAGGCATTATTTGCACACTGTTTTCTTCAACCCGCCATCTAGCTGTGTGACCTTGTTCACATTTTGTCTAAATATTGATAATATTATCGTCTCTAGAAAAACCACTTGAGTTACTTTTTTTCAAGCAGCATTCATATATTTTACGTAATCCGTATCCACCGCTGTAGTAGTGTATACGTTGACCTTGTAGGCATTATTTGCACACTGTTTTCTTCAACCCGCCATCTAGCTGTGTGACCTTGTTCACATTCTGTCTAAATATCCATAATATTATCGTCTCTAGAAAAACCACTTGAGTTACTTTTTTTCAAGCAGCATTCATATATTTTACGTAATCCGTATCCACCGCTGTAGTAGTGTATACGTTGACCTTGTAGGCATTATTTGCACACTGTTTTCTTCAACCCGCCATCTAGCTGTGTGACCTTGTTCACATTCTGTCTAAATATCCATAATATTACCGTCTCTAGAAAAACCACTTGAGTGACTTTTTTCAAGCAGCCATAATATATTTTACGTAATCCGTATCCACCGCTGTAGTAGTGTATACGTTGACCTTGTAGGCATTATTTGCACACTGTTTTCTTCAACCCGCCATCTAGCTGTGTGACCTTGTTCACATTTTGTCTAAATATTGATAATATTATCGTCTCTAGAAAAACCACTTGAGTTACTTTTTTTCAAGCAGCATTCATATATTTTACGTAATCCGTATCCACCGCTGTAGTAGTGTATACGTTGACCTTGTAGGCATTATTTGCACACTGTTTTCTTCAACCCGCCATCTAGCTGTGTGACCTTGTTCACATTCTGTCTAAATATCCATAATATTATCGTCTCTAGAAAAACCACTTGAGTTACTTTTTTTCAAGCAGCATTCATATATTTTACGTAATCCGTATCCACCGCTGTAGTAGTGTATACGTTGACCTTGTAGGCATTATTTGCACACTGTTTTCTTCAACCCGCCATCTAGCTGTGTGACCTTGTTCACATTCTGTCTAAATATCCATAATATTACCGTCTCCAGAAAAAACACTGGAGTGACTTTTTTCAAGCAGCCATAATATATTTTACGTAATCCGTATCCACCGCTGTAGTAGTGTATACGTTGACCTTGTAGGCATTATTTGCACAGTGTTTTCTTCAACCCGCCATCTAGCTGTGTGAGCTTGTTCACATTTTGTCTAAATATTGATAATATTATCGTCTCTAGAAAAACCACTTGAGTTCATTTTTTTCAAGCAGCATTCATATATTTTACGTAATCCGTATCCACCGCTGTAGTAGTGTATACGTTGACCTTGTAGGCATTATTTGCACACTGTTTTCTTCAACCCGCCATCTAGCTGTGTGACCTTGTTCACATTCTGTCTAAATATCCATAATATTACCGTCTCCAGAAAAAACACCGGAGTGACTTTTTTCAAGCAGCCATAATATATTTTACGTAATCCGTATCCACCGCTGTAGTAGTGTATACGTTGACCTTGTAGGCATTATTTGCACAGTGTTTTCTTCAACCCGCCATCTAGCTGTGTGACCTTGTTCACATTCTGTCTAAATATCCATAATATTATCGTCTCTAGAAAAACCACTTGAGTTACTTTTTTTCAAGCAGCATTCATATATTTTACGTAATCCGTATCCACCGCTGTAGTAGTGTATACGTTGACCTTGTAGGCATTATTTGCACACTGTTTTCTTCAACCCGCCATCTAGCTGTGTGACCTTGTTCACGTTCTGTCTAAATATCCATAATATTACCGTCTCCAGAAAAAACACCGGAGTGACTTTTTTCAAGCAGCCATAATATATTTTACGTAATCCGTATCCACCGCTGTAGTAGTGTATACGTTGACCTTGTAGGCATTATTTGCACAGTGTTTTCTTCAACCCGCCATCTAGACCTTGTTCACATTCTGTCTAAATATCCATAATATTATCGTCTCTAGAAAAACCACTTGAGTTACTTTTTTTCAAGCAGCATTCATATATTTTACGTAATCCGTATCCACCGCTGTAGTAGTGTATACGTTGACCTTGTAGGCATTATTTGCACACTGTTTTCTTCAACCCGCCATTTAGCTGTGTGACCTTGTTCACATTCTGTCTAAATATCCATAATATTACCGTCTCCAGAAAAAACACCGGAGTGACTTTTTTCAAGCAGCCATAATATATTTTACGTAATCCGTATCCACCGCTGTAGTAGTGTATACGTTGACCTTGTAGGCATTATTTGCACAGTGTTTTCTTCAACCCGCCATCTAGCTGTGTGAGCTTGTTCACATTTTGTCTAAATATTGATAATATTATCGTCTCTAGAAAAACCACTTGAGTTACTTTTTTTCAAGCAGCATTCATATATTTTACGTAATCCGTATCCACCGCTGTAGTAGTGTATACGTTGACCTTGTAGGCATTATTTGCACACTGTTTTCTTCAACCCGCCATCTAGCTGTGTGAGCTTGTTCACATTTTGTCTAAATATTGATAATATTATCGTCTCTAGAAAAACCACTTGAGTTACTTTTTTTCAAGCAGCATTCATATATTTTACGTAATCCGTATCCACCGCTGTAGTAGTGTATACGTTGACCTTGTAGGCATTATTTGCACACTGTTTTCTTCAACCCGCCATCTAGCTGTGTGAGCTTGTTCACATTTTGTCTAAATATTGATAATATTATCGTCTCTAGAAAAACCACTTGAGTTACTTTTTTTCAAGCAGCATTCATATATTTTACGTAATCCGTATCCACCACTGTAGTAGTGTATACGTTGACCTTGTAGGCATTATTTGCACACTGTTTTCTTCAAACTGCCATCTAGCTGTGTGTATTATCGTTTCCAGATTGTTTTTTTAAAAATAATGCCAGGCAAAGGCAGGCCGCCACGCAGAGGCCGTGCTAGGGGCCGTGCTGCTATGCAATCCTGTGGCCCTAGCAAATTGCCCAGTTTTAAAAAGCCAATGACCCTGAACTCCCAAAATGCTGAAGAGGTAGTTGACTGGCTTACACAGCACACCCCATCCTCTACCGTTTCTAACTTTACCACAACATCCTCCTCATCCTCCACTGCTATGGCCACCCCACGTAACACTTCCTCCACCACCGGTGCCCCTTCTTCACTGGAGTCAGAGGAGTTATTTTCCCATGAGTTTCTTGAACTGAGTAATGCGCAACCATTATTGCCAGAAGAAGATGAAGGAGATGAGGACCTTACACCAGATTTAATTCTGGCAGAGAACACGATAGAGATGGACATAATGAGTGATGAGGAGGAGGTCCCCGCTGCTGCTTCCTTCTGTGATGTGTCAGAAGAAATTGATGCATCTGAGGAGAATGATGATGAGGAGATTGATGTTTTGTGGGTGCCTAGTAGAAGAGAGCAAGAGGAGGGTAGTTCAGATGGAGAGACGGAGAGTCAGAGAGGCAGTAGGAGAATAAGACTTAGAAGAAGCAGGGAGGACAGCCCGCAGGGATCAGTAGGGCAACAACATGTATCGGCACCTGTGTTCAGCCGGCCAACGCACCCGCCATTGCCGCCAATGCCGCCAACTTCTACTGTTACCGCCAGATCGCACACTTCCAAAAAGTCAGCAGTGTGGGATTTTTTTAATGTGTGTGCCTCTGACAAAAGCATTGTAATTTGCAATGAGTGCAGTCAGAAACTGAGCCTTGGTAAGCCCAACAGCCACATAGGTACAACTTCTATGCGAAGGCACATGAGCGGCAAGCACAAAGCACTTTGGGAGCAACACCTCAAAGGCAACAGGCAAACTAAAAGCCACACTCCTTCTGGTCCAGCATCTTACTGCTCTACCTCTGCTCTCCTTGACCCGTCTGAACCACCCTCCACTCCGCCTTCCACCTTGACCACCTGTTCCCATTCCCAGTCATCTGCCACCAGCCAAGTTTCTGTGAAGGCCATGTTTGAGCGTAAGAAGCCAATGTCTGACTGTCACCCCCTTGCCCGGCGTCTGACAGCTGGCTTGTCTGCACTCTTAGCCCGCCAGCTTTTACCATACCAGCTGGTGGACTCTGAGGCCTTCCGCAAATTTGTAGCAATTGGGACACCGCAGTGGAAGGTACCCAGCCGCAATTTTTTTTCTAAAAAGGGAATACCACACCTGTACCAACATGTGCAGAGCCAAGTTACCGCATCTCTGTCACTTAGTGTTGGGCCAAAGGTCCATATGACTACTGACGCATGGTCCTCCAAGCATGGTCAGGGCAGGTATGTCACCTACACTGAAAAAGGAGAAAGAAACGGAAGGTGCGCTAGAGATACCTATGGAGAAAGGGAAGACAAAGCCTAATAGTGTAGTATCCTCTATGTACTCTAGAAGATATCGGACGATTGGTTCTACTCACAATCAAAAGGATTTCATTTCACATAAGAATACTGGTCGCGTCTGCCCGTAATCAGGTGTCAGTTAGCGGTTGGTGTATCTGGTCAGTCGTGCGCCTCAGTTTTACGGAGATATGGCTTTTGAATGCGCTGACTCGATCGTATTCAGTTTCACCACTTCTAAGTCGGCTGGGCGGCACTTATGCGGGTCTGTGTTGAATCGGGGCCAGATGTCCTTACATTAGGAGGGATGTGATCTCCTCCCGCCGGCACTGATCCGATGTGTCTCGCAAATTCAAATGTCGGCGTTCTCTTCCGCCACGCGGTCTTAGATCTTCACAGGAGTGCTTATAGCGATGCCGTCTATTTCTCCACAGGATAGTTTGAGCTTAAAGGGAATTTATTTTAATAGAAATTCTACGGCACAATTTTTTGCCTCTCAAGTTTTTATTAAGTCCAATAATAGGTAATATAAAACACAGTACAAGGCCCAACGCGTTTCGTATATGATTATACTTCCTCAGCCCCTGAGGAAGTATAATCATATACGAAACGCGTTGGGCCTTGTACTGTGTTTTATATTACCTATTATTGGACTTAATAAAAACTTGAGAGGCAAAAAATTGTGCCGTAGAATTTCTATTAAAATAAATTCCCTTTAAGCTCAAACTATCCTGTGGAGAAATAGACGGCATCGCTATAAGCACTCCTGTGAAGATCTAAGACCGCGTGGCGGAAGAGAACGCCGACATTTGAATTTGCGAGACACATCGGATCAGTGCCGGCGGGAGGAGATCACATCCCTCCTAATGTAAGGACATCTGGCCCCGATTCAACACAGACCCGCATAAGTGCCGCCCAGCCGACTTAGAAGTGGTGAAACTGAATACGATCGAGTCAGCGCATTCAAAAGCCATATCTCCGTAAAACTGAGGCGCACGACTGACCAGATACACCAACCGCTAACTGACACCTGATTACGGGCAGACGCGACCAGTATTCTTATGTGAAATGAAATCCTTTTGATTGTGAGTAGAACCAATCGTCCGATATCTTCTAGAGTACATAGAGGATACTACACTATTAGGCTTTGTCTTCCCTTTCTCCATAGGTATCTCTAGCGCACCTTCCGTTTCTTTCTCCTTTTTCACTGAATCATATGTGGATGAGTGGATCCACAGACTGAACCTTGGTGCAGCTTATATTCCTATCGTTTTGAACTAAGCGCAGTCTTCACTTCTCTGAATGTCACCTACACTGCCCACTGGGTGAACTTGGTAATGGCTGGGAAGCAGGGAATGGGTAGCTCAACAACAACAGTGGAGTTGGTGTCACCGCCACGGATTGCACGCGGTTCTGCCACCACCTCTACTCCTCCATCGCTCTCTACCTCGTCTTCTTCCTCTTCTTCTTCTTACTCTGCTGCTGGGTCCTCCTTCTCCTCCTCCACACCTGTGCACCCCCAGCTCCCCCTAGGCTATTCGACGTGCCAGGTACGCCGTTGTCACGCTGTCTTGGGGATGACGTGCCTGGAAAGCAAAAACCATACCGGATCTGTACTCCTGTCATCTCTGCAGTCACAGGCCGATCGGTGGCTGACCCCACACCAACTGCAGATCGGAAAAGTGGTGTGTGACAATGGAAGCAATCTGTTGGCAGCGTTGAGACTGGGCAATTTAACACATGTGCCCTGCATGGCACATGTGTTAAATTTAATAGTCCAACGTTTTGTCTCCAAGTACCCAGGATTCCAGGACGTTCTCACCCAGTCCAGAAAGGTGTCGGCCCATTTCAGACGTTCCTACACAGCCATGGCACGCCTTGCTGACATTCAGCAGCGCTACAACATGCCAGTCAGGCGTTTGATTTCTGACAGCCAGACTCGCTGGAATTCAACGCTCCTTATGTTGGAACGTCTGCTGCAACAACAAAGGGCCGTCAACGAGTACCTTTTTGAACTGGGTGGTAGGACGGGATCTGCAGAGCTGGGGATTTTTTTCCCCCGTTACTGGGTGCTTATGCGCGATGCCTGCAGGCTCATGCGACCTTTTGAAGAGGTGACAAATATGGTCAGTCGCACCGAAGGCACCATCAGCGACCTAATACCCTTCGCTTTCTTCCTGGAGCGTGCCGTGCGACGAGTGACAGATGAGGCTGTAGACCAGCGTGACGAGGAGCTGGAAGCGCGCGATTTCTGGTCGGAATCACCAGAACGAACCCAGGCACCTGCTGCAACGCAGGGAGAGGTGCCAGAAGTGGAGTCAGAGGAGGAAGGTGGCTTTGTGGAGGAGGAGGAGGAGGACCAACAGGAGCAGGCTTCCCAGGGGCTAGTGGTGACCTTTTGGGGACCCCTGGTCTTGTACGTGGCTGGGGGAGGAGACCGTGGATGATGCAGTCCTTGATAATGAGGAAGCGGAGATGGATAGCTCTGCATCCAACCTTGTGAGAATGGGGTCTTTCATGCTGTCATGCCTGTTGAAGGACCCCCGTATCAAGAGGCTTAAGGAGAAGGACCTGTACTGGGTCGCAACGCTACTAGACCCTCGGTACAAGCATAAAGTGTCAGAAATGTTACCAACATACCACAAGTCCGAAAAGATGCGGCATTTACAAACCAGCCTGCAAAACATGTTGTACAATGCTTTTAAGGGTGATGTCACTTCAGGAACTCATCAACATTCCAGGGGCAGAGGTGCCAGTAATCCTGCCACGAGCGCACCTGCAAGGACAAAGCCCTTTGGCTAGTCTGTAACGTCAGACATGCAAATGTTTTTCTGTCCAAGGCAGCGCCACAACCCTTCTGGATCCACCCTCAAAGAACGCCTCGACCGGCAGGTAGCGGACTACCTGGCATTAACTGCAGATATCGACACTCTGAGGAGCGATGAACCCCTGGACTACTGGGTGTGCAGGCTTGATCTGTGGCCAGAGCTGTCACAATTTGCCATGAACCTCTTGTCTTGCCCAGCCTCAAGTGTGCTCTCAGAAAGGACCTTCAGTGCAGCAGGAGGGATTGTAACTGAGAAGAGAACTCGCCTAGGTCACAAAAGTGTCGATTACCTGACCTTTATTAAAATGAATGAGGGGTGGATCTCGGAGGGTTACTGCACGCCGGAAGACTTGTTCTGACTTCTATGCAGCTGTCCTTCTCTTCAAGCCTCATGACTCCACACACAGCTGTCCTTTAGCGTCCTCCTCCCTCCGCCACCGTTACAAACTAGGGTGCAAACCCTACTGGTTTAATTTTTTCTGGCCTCTGTGCTTCAGTGGCTGCAACCAAAAAAACTGGGCAAACAATGTCTACAAGGTCAACGTATGGCAAAAAATTACTATTTTCAGCATTTATATGGCATATTTTTTCTGGCAACTGTGCTTCAGTGGCTGCGACCAAAAAAATGCATATTTTCAGCATTTATATGGCATAATTTTTCTGGCCTCTGTGCTTCAGTGGCTGCAACCAAAAAAATTTATATTTTCAGCATTTATATGGCATAATTTTTCTGGCAACTGTGCTTCAGTGGCTGCGACCAAAAAAATGACTATTTTCAGCATTTATATGGCATATTTTTTCTGGCCTCTGTGCTTCAGTGGCTGCGGCCAAAAAAAACTGGGCAAACAATGCCTACAAGGTCAACGACGTTGACCTTGTAGGCATTGTTTGCCCAGTTTTTTTGGCCGCAGCCACTGAAGCACAGAGGCCAGAAAAAATATGCCATATAAATGCTGAAAATAGTCATTTTTTGCCATACGTTGACTCAACGTATATGGCAAAAAATGACTATTTTCAGCATTTATATGGCATATTTTTTCTGGCAACTGTGCTTCAGTGGCTGCGACCAAAAAAACTGGGCAAACAATGCCTACAAGGTCAACGTATGGCAAAAAATTACTATATTTCAGCATTTATATGGCATATTTTTTCTGGCAACTGTGCTTCAGTGGCTGCAACCAAAAAAACTGGGCAAACAATGTCTACAAGGTCAACGTATGGCGAAAAATTACTATTTTCAGCATTTATATGGCATATTTTTTCTGGCAACTGTGCTTCAGTGGCTGCGTCCAAAAAAACTGGGCAAACAATGCCTACAAGGTCAACGTATGGCAGTTGTTTAAAGAGAACAGTAGATTACTAGCCAGCAAAGCTACCTAAGCTAAAATGTCCCTCAAATCCCTGCAGACTTCTGTCCCTCCAATACAGAGCAGTATCAAGCAGATTACTAGCCAGCAAACTTACTATCATCTGTCCCTGAAATCACTAACAGCTCTCCCCCTACACTATCTCTTCCAAGCACACACAGGCAGATTTTTCAGATACATTTTTGCCCTTGATCCCCCTCTGGCATGCCACTGTCCAGGTCGTTGCACCCTTTAAACAACTTTAAAATCATTTTTCTGGCCAGAAATTTTTTTTTTAGATGTTAAAGTTCGCCTTCCCATTGAAGTCTATGGGGTTCGCGAACCGTTCGCGAACCGCTCGCATTTTTGCGCAAGTTCGCGAATATGTTCGCGAACTTTTTTTCCGACGTTCGCTACATCCCTACTTGGTACAGTAAATCCCCTTTTAAAGCCATGTGAGGATAGGATAACCTGAGCCCTGGCTCAATGGGTTCCCCAATTACTTTCACATTTTCTCTAGCTTTTATAAGAATAGGGTCTTTTAACTGTTCTGTACCGAAATTCTCTTTGTATACCTCCAAGTCAGAGAAATCCACAACATTGTCATTATTAACTGACTCACTGGTTTCCCCACTAGGGTTTGGAACATCTTCAGGGTCCTCCAAGTCTCCCGCTAATACAGAGAAAGGGAAGGCTGGAGTTTCCTGAGGAGGATCCTCTGAACCTGTTACTTCTGAATGTTCTGTGGGTACATGTCCTTTAACCACTGCCTCTGAGCAGGGAGAAACTGATTGATCCCAGAGATCCCAAAACTGGGGAAAATCTCTCCCAACTATAGCATCATGCAGAAGGTGTGGTACTACCCCTGCAGAGTGAGTCACTTTACCAAGGCCCGTTCTAAACTTAAGGGTTGCCACCAGATATTCCCGTGTGTCACCATGAATACAAACCACACCAACATTTTCCCACTGGAATTTAACAGGGCCTACTGAGTCTAATTTCACTAAAGTGACTAGACTACCGGAGTCTAGTAATGCAAGCAATTGTTTGCCATTCACACTCACATTACACATTTGTTTTTCTTGAACCTGCACTGCAGTGCATGCAACAGTAGCAAACAGAGACTTGCGTCTATTCCTGTAAGATAAATCACATTGCATGGGATCATTAAGCAAAGGGCAATTTGCGGCAATATGACCAAAATCACAGCACCGGAAACATTTAACAGTCTCGGAATTAAACCTAAGAGTCTCATACTTTGCCAGACTCCCGGGTTTTTGCCAAAATTCTCTCCCTTTAAGGGTGATTTACTTCTACCGCCACCCACGTCCCCATGAACAGTCTTACCCGTTGCTAGGGTGTACCTCCCTTTCAGGTGTGGAGCTCAGAACGATGAGGGAGGGGTGCAAAATTCTCAACGGCAAAGTACCTTTCCACTCACTCCACAAGGAACAGGAACAACAGGAAGGGACCTCAGGTAGCGATCCAGCACCACCCTCTCAATAATCTCAGGTCCAGTCAGGGACTACGGCTGCAACCATTTTTCCACCAGGTGGATCAGGTCAAACATCTGGGAGCATGGAGGCTTGTCCGGGTGATAAGCCCAGCTGTAAACACGTTGAGCACGAAGCGCCAGGGTAACGCCAAGGTGGGCCAGAATCTCCTTTTTCAGTTTCTCATAATCCTTGGCAGTAACAGGGTCAAGGTCAAAATATGCTTTTTGCAATTCACCGGTTAGCAGAGGTACCAAAAGACCTGCCCACTGCTCTTTAGACCAGTTCTCTCTTTCGGCAGTCCGCTCAAATGTAGTGAGATATGCCTCCGGATCATCGTCTGATGTCATCTTTTGGAGGAAACGGCTCACGTTGATTTTAGCCACGTTGCTATGGGCTACTGCAGGAGGCACCTGGGGTTTCTCTGCCAACTGTTGGAGCAATCCCATCGGTACCCACCGGTCTGTCTCTGCAGCCTCTGCTAGCTTTTGAAACATGGCCTTATGTCAGGCTTCTGCCTGCTGCTGAGTGGCATAATTGCGGGCTTCTGCCTGCTGCTGAGCGGCATGATATCGGGCTTCTGCTTGCTGCTGTGCCTGCATTAACGGTTTCACAATCTCCTCCATGCTGCACAGTTCTCAAGGGATCACCACCCCTTTAATTCACAGTCTCTGCAATACTATACTGCCTTTTGTTGCTTTATTTTGTGCCAGAGCACCCTCCAGTTTCCTGGGGATAACACAGCCCATGAGTATAGTCTCTTTTAGGCAGTTTATTATCACTTGCAGCAGAATAAATAAAACAAACCAACTGTAGACTGGGCCTTGTTTAGCACTGTTCAACATTACCCAGACTTGAACAAAGAAAAACATTTGGCAGCTAGATTGACGGCAGCGTCTCGAAAGGCAATTCTTCATTAGTGGCTTTCAACAGAAACCCCATCCATTATACTAGCAAAGCAAAAATTGCACTACATCTTCCACATGGACTGGCTAGAAGCCATGACAAAAAAAGAACAACAAACTAAACAATTCTTCCTCATTTGGACCACCTACATTAACAGCCTTCCCTCACCACTCAAATACTTAACCACACACGCCTTTACAAACACAACTTGGTATGACATAGAAATTCTGAGCGGTAACTCACTGGTACAAGAAACAAATCAATAAATCCAAAACATGTTCCCAAGAACTGGAACACCATCAAGGTCGCCAGGAGTCAACGCACCAATAGGCTTCTGACTTCTTATTTAAGGTAAATAATATTAGCCTGTTGAATTTGTATTTAATCTCACTACTCGCTAAATGCAAACATATCATGTTGAAAAAAAGAAAGAGAAAGAGATCCTGGAGAAAGGGAGGTCATGTTGCCCTGCACATCAGATTGTGCTACAAGTGAAGCCGGAAAAGCCCCCAATTTCCACCGCAACAGTATCCTAAGACTGATTTTAAGATCAGTTGGGAGTGAGGTAGGAATGTACTTCCATTTCTATGGTCTCTGTGAGACCAACTTTTTGAGGTCCACATTTTGGTGCCGCAAAGCCTGGGTAAGGAGACTTTTTCCAAAGATGTGTCAGGCCAATGCAAGAGATCCTGATGATGGTGCAGTGAATGGTCATGTATCTTGTAGCAAAGTGAGTGCAGCAGAGGAGACTGGCATTAGCTCCTTATCTGAGAACCCTTGATACTGTACAATAAAAGAAGTTCTCCATCAATACCATAGTGACAAGGGAGTGAGTACAGGCTGCAGTGGGGTTTCATAGTTGGCTTTGGATAGTTGCCCTCATGAGTTTGCTGGAGGCCTGTTGGGTGCATGTGCTTCTGCTATCCCCTCTGTAACAATGACATGGCACAGTAATAGCAGATTTGTATAAATGTTTGTAGTCGGGGACGTGGCCCCTCTTTTTATTAATGTATCACCACAAAGATCAAAGACCTAATGAAGGTAGGTTGAACCCCCCTGAAACGTTGATCTTTGTGGTGATACATTAATAAAAAAAGTGCCACATCCCTGACTGCAAATATATAGAGTGTGCGGACCCGTGAATTTACTGCTGCTGTTGAGGGACCTTGCCAGAGTCGACGGAGGACCAGCACCACCATTGCAGGAAAGTAAAGTTGCAGGTGAGCGGTAGATATAACACATTACATAGCTTTGTATAAATACCACAACATGTATGGCCAGGGCGCTCTGCATAAGTGCATATTCCAGACTTGCAGGAGCACAGTGTTGCTGATATGTGAAAGTGTTACGCAAGAGGAAGCCATTAGCAGCAGCCCTGTGAATGAGAGGTCAGTATATTGCCCAGTACATAGTGTTGTGTATGTGTGAGTGGACTGTGCAAGAGGGAGTCATTAGCAGCGGCCCAGTGTGTAAGTCCAGTGCATAAGGACCAGTGAGTAAGGGCCAGTGTTTAAGGGTCAGTGTGTATGAGTCAGTGAGTAAGGGCCAGTGTGTAAGGGCCAGTAAGTAAGGTCAGTGTGTATGAGTCAGTGTGTAAGGGCCAGTGAATAAGAGACAGTGTGTATGAGTCAGTGAGTAAGGGCCAGTGAGTAATATATATGAGTCAGTGTGTAAGGCGAATGAGTAAGGGCAGTATGAGTCAGTGTGTAAGGGCCAGTGAGTAAGAAGGGCCAGTGCATACAATCACATGTACGGGTGACGGTGCCAGTTAACGTGTAGAATAGAGAGCGCTGATTCCCCGGGAACCAATGAATATTCAGACGGTCTTTATGAGCCTGGGAGGTGAAGAAGCAATAGGTGAGGGCGTGTCCCCAAATCCCTCGTTCTGCTTCCATTGGCCGGTGCCGCCCTCGCTGGTACCTCGCTCCATCCCTTCTTGTTTCCAGAGATAAGCAATGACGGCGGGAGGAGATGGTACTGGACGCACCCGGAGGTGAGTGTGAGCCCTGGTGTTGTGGTGGGGATAATAAGCCCATTGTGCTCTCTCTGTGTCCCCAGCACTGTGCCCCGATCTCTCTCTCAGCAACAGTAGATCCTTATTCCTGGGCTGGGGGCGGTGCAACCTGTGTGTCTGTATATGCGTGTGTCTGTATGTGTGTGTGTCTACACAACCGTGTGTTAGTCTGCAAATCTATAGATAATGCTCAGCTGCCAGAACACCATCATGTACACAATTCTGTGTGTGTGTGAGTGTATATATGTGTGTGTGAGTGTGTTGCTCTCATTGGAACTGTATCAATAGACAGTGGGGCTCATTTATAAACACTGGGCAAATATGCACCTGGGAAGTAACCCATGGCAACCATATCAAATGTTTGCTTTCATTGTTGAACCTGCAGTCACTGATTGGTTGCTATGGGTTACTGCCCATGTGCAAATGTGCCCAGTGTTTATAAATGAGCCCCAGTTGGTGTGGGCTGGGGGTACACTTAGGAATAAAGCTGTATTGTGTGTCTGTGCTGCAGCTGCCTGTGTGTCTCTGTCTGTATAAACAGCTTTGCATTGGCTGCCAGGGAACCTCTCTGTGGATCATCAAAAACTGTGCTTTGTGTAAGTGTGTGTGTGTGTGAGTGGGTGCAGTGGCATCATACTTCTGCACACAATTAACACATCTAGGAGAGACGGCAATGTAAACCACTGAGCTGCAGGGTTTTCAGTCTCCAAAGGACTCACAGCTGATCCTCTCCCTCTCACGCTGCATTAAATCAAATACGACTCCTGAAACACTCAGCGGTGCATGTGGGGCAGCCGGGCACAGGGAATGGCACCACTAGGGCAGGAATGAGGTGCAGACAAATACAAGGTCTGCTGCACTCAACCCATTAACAATATTTGTTTTAATTAAGACATATTGTGCATACAGCTACTAAAAATGCCTAACCCTTTAAACATAACAGGATTGTTTGTCCATATATTGCAATATATTTAATCTGGCCAACTACTTCAGAGTCATCCCTGGTATGGCCAGTCCTACACTCAACTTTCATCTGATTTATTAACAATTCTACTACTTTATTAAAGGTTAAAACTCACAAACTTGGTTGCCCTTTTATTGGCCACCAGTGGGATCATCTGACTATAGCTGAAAAGGGTTGGAGCTACAACTTGGAGCTGGCCACTGCTCCTTTATAAACTATAACAAACAAGGGAAAGTTGTGCTCAACACTAATTTTAAACCATTAAGCAGGGGGTGCAATGAGGCTGTGACCACAAAATTCATATAGACAAATACAAGAAGTCTTCTGCACTCAACCCATTAACAACCCTTCGGTGACTTAAAGTATCCTTATATTTAACAATATGGGTACTTAATTCACTATATAATTTAAAGGCTATTCATGGGTTTTCTGTATTATGTGTACTGTAAATTTCAAGACATATATAAGCACTCAACTTATAATATTCTTATATTTTACAGCAGGGTACTTTATTCACTATGTTCTTGGAACATACTTCTGATATCCTCATAATTTCCAACAAGGATAATTTATTTAATATAATACACAAGTTTCACTGAGTAGTGATGACATCACTAAGCAATGTTTATAAGATATAACATACAGGATATTCATAGCTTTTGTGTATTATATATACTGTATATGTTTGCAACAGTTCCAATGACATATATATCTGTAGAAGCAAACAGGCTTTATTATGGAATAAAAAGGGAAACACAGGCTGTATTGGGCTTGTATTTCTGTCTTGGGTAATTATACAAATGTACATCCCAATAATGCCCTAGACATGGCCCCATACAGAGAGTTCTGTGGTTAGTATTGCAGTTGCACTATTCTGCACTATAAATCACACATGTACTTTTGGGACAACACACCAGTTTCTTGTACATGCAGAAAGCGCTTAAAAAGGAAGCATCTAGACAAGCTCCACCCAGAAACCTTTGTTATGGACCTTAGGATATGGAACTAATCTCAGATCTTCTCTTTCTGCAGGCAACATGGAGTCATCAGCCACTGTGCAAAAGAGGGGTCAACCCCCAAGAAATTAGTGACAAATAGGTCATCTGTAGCGAAACCCTCACATTCTCCAAAGGAACCATGGAGACTTCTCAACTGGCAGCCTCTAGAACTTCAGGTAAGAACCAATATATAAGGACTCATTTGCACATTACCTTATATACTCGAGTATAAGCCAAGTTTTTCAGCACCCAAAATGTACTGAAAAAGTCTACCTCGACTTATACCTGAGTCAGTATAAGCTTACCTAGATGATCAACAAGACTACGGAGCTGCAAGCCTTCTGACGCGGCATGCCTCTTCCCTGAATCGGATGGCTGCGCTTCTGACCGGAGTCCCTCCTGCACCTAGTGCACTCTTCTGTGCGCCACAGCACCTCCGTTGCCTTGCTACACCCCCGAACATGACGTGAGTGACGGCGGGAAATTATGAACGTACAGTACGGTACTTACCGGCAACCACAATTTTATTTAGTTCAAATACCAATCCCTACATCTGATCCAACCCAAACTGTACCTCTTTTACAATGCCACCTTCCTCATTACATCCAACCCATATTTACCAAACTTACCAGTAGCTGCTGCTCATTTCTCACCCTAGGCTTATAATCGAGTCAATACGTTTTCCCAGTTTTCGTAGGTAAAATTAGGTACCTTGGCTTATACTCGGGTCGGCTTATACTTGAGTATTATACTCGAGATTTGGGGTGAGTGCTTATTTGTACCCTGGGTACCCCTGGAAATATAGCAGTAGGACTGTTACCACAATGTTTCTATATATCTGTAACCTTGTTATGAGCTGAGGGGCCCAGCCTGAAGGCCAGTTGGGGAGATTTGGGGTGAGTGCCTATTTACTGCCCTGGGTACCCCTGGAACTATAGCAGGGTGACTGTTACCCTAATGTTTCTATATACCTGTAACCTTATAATGAGCGAAGGGGGCTCAGCCTGAAGGCCTTTTCGGGTGAGATTTGGGTGAGTGCCCATTTACTGCCCTTGGGTACCCCTGGAACTATAGCAGGCTATTCTTTGATAGAAGTCAAGACAAAAGGTAGAACGAATCTTGGGTACTTGTAGAACTCACCAGTTATGAAGGGATGTCCAGGTGCACCGCCATGAACCCTCAGCTTAGGGAGCAGACCACCGTACAGAGAAAAAGGAGGCAGGCACTCGCGTCTTCAAGGCAGGTTTGTCAAAACATAAAAGTAGTTTATTGTAGAATTTCAACGATACAACCTCACCGCCTTACGTGTTTCATATCTCTCGGATACTTATCTCGGATAAGTACTCTCGGTTAAGTGTCCAAGAGTACTTATTTGTGCCCTGGGTACCCCTGGAACTATAGCAGGGTGACTATTACTCCAATGTTTCTTTATATCTGTAACCTTGTTATGAACTAAAGAGCCCAGACTGAATCTCTAAGGGGGATATTTGGGGTGAGTGCTTCAAATAAGGGTACCCAGGGTACCCTGAGTACTCCTGGAAATATAGCAGCGTGACAATTACCCTCAAAGTTTTTATATATCTGTTGCACCCTAAAAATGAGCACCTCTCAAACTATCGAAGCTTATTGTACTTTTCCTCCCATCTGTATTGTGCTTTATTCCCCAGGAAAGGTCTCAATGCCGAATGCTACGAAGGACAGCACAGGCCTGAAGCATGAAACAGTGCCAAAGACTAGTGTAGGCCGGTAAGCATGTACAGAGCAGGTAAAACATAAACAAGCATACCAGCCTCACAATGGGGCCCATCTCTATTTTTTATATGTGTTTCGTATTTGTATCTTACAGGCCCACCACAGCTTCACCCATGAGACACAAAGTGGAGAGAGGTAAATCACTGGCAGTGACCACACTAGGCATTTCTCAAAGTACTGCTCTGGCGATTCTCTGAATGTAATGCTTAGAGCACTATTAAGTTCAGAAGTTGCAGTAAATGTCAAGGAAATAAGCAACCACACACTATGGCTTATAACACGTACTACTTTACTAATGAAAATGGCTACTGACAAACAATCCTAAACAATACACACAATTCTACTTATAGTGAATTATAACAGTTAAACACTTAATACTTAGCATTGTTTAGGAGTTTACAGAAGAGCTGCAGTCCTTTCATGAAAGTAGAATCTCAGGGCCCCTGGTTCTAACCACCTTCCACACAAGATCACTTCTCCAGGTCTTTCAGTGAGATTCTCTTGAGCAGACCTGTGCAAGCTCATTTCTTGGGTATCCTGACCCAATTAAACGTCACAACCTAAACTGGCTAACTCCCCCAGTACATTAGGAACCTATTAGGACAAACTGGTGATCCCTCTCTACTGTATGAAAGTGTAGGTACCAATGAATATTTTAGTTTCACTTCATTACAGAAAACATCATATTTTTCTTTGCACTAAAATCAACCTTTTGATTTCTGGAGTGAAATGAGAGAGGTGGGCAAACTAATAAGATGAGAGATGTGACGGATTTTTGTTGCAAGCAAGTAGAAAGCATCAATTTGAAGCATGCAAATTTAATAACCACTGGTTACAGTTATAAACTAGCTGTCTGCGATTGCCTTGGAACTAGCAATAGGGATTAGGCCAAAACTCACGTAGGTGCTACCAGAGGACAAAGTGGTAGCCTCCCAATTCCTTTGGCATATCGGTCAGATTCGCTTGTCTTGTTAATGGTGGTGTGATACTTTTATAGGTATTGGCTCTAACCTTTATTAATCAAACCAAGATTACATTTCTCCCATCACCTCCGTATATACCCTGGGTAAAAAAATTGATGTTCAGGAGGGTTGTTCAGTCTGATGTTAAGATCTGGGGGGATCAATTTATTTATTTTTTACTAATAAGCAAGATCCCTTGCCACTAAAATCGGATTAATACATCATCAATTTTAAAGGATACTGTCGTGGAAAAACATGTTTTTTACAAAATGTATCAGTTAATAGTGCTACTACAGCAGAATCCTGCATTGAAATCCCTCTTTCAAAACAAGAAATGGATTTTTTTATATCTAATTTTAAAATTTGCTATGGGCTAGACATTTTGACATTTCCCAGCTGCCCTCAGGTCATGTGACTTGTGCTCTGATAAACTTCAGTCACACTTTACTGCTGCACTGCAAGTTGGAGTGATGTCATTACCCCTCCCTCCTACAAGCTGCTGTAATGTAAATAGAGCCTTGTCTGCTGAGCCTGTCAATTGAACAATAGGCAGGAATCAAGATAAGTTCCCACTGACACCACTTCAGAAGGACTGAAATAAGATAGTCCTGTGATCACTGCCCCCACTTACGTTTAAAAAAATAAATAAATAAATAAATAAATAAATATATATATATATATATATATATATATATACACACACATACACACACAATTCATTTTGGACACTGGAAAAAATATTTTATATAGATAGTTTATTATATTTGTTTACATAAAAATGAATGGCAGAAACACAGGAGTACATTCTCAGGACTGATGACAGGGAATAGAAAAAAAGGATAAAATAAGGAGGACATACTTGAAAACCAGGAAAATTTAAGAGGAAGTCTAGGAAGGGTTAAAATAGCTCAGGAGAAAGGAGGCAGTAAGTAGTTAATGTAAAAAGAAGTATTGCAGGCAGGAAAGGAGCACGGTCTGTGTGAGGTGAATAGCAGAGGGAACTCACAGCTCCTTTACCTCATCTAGTAACCAGTAAAACAAACTAGGAAGGCAGCAAGGAGAGAAAGTTCCCCCTCCAAAGGAAAGCAGAGATCAAACTTACAGAACGGCAGGAGCTTTGATAGTGTCTGTGGGAGGAGGGCTGCTAGTGCAGCTGTAGAGAAGGTAGAACGTAGGAAAGTGAAAGTAATTGGTTCCCTGCAAACCATGTGACCTCTCTCCTCCAAACATCACACGCATGGGCAGAGAGGGGAGGGGGAGTGTACAGCTAGATTCTCATGTTGTAGTGCGACCTGGCTTTTCATTACAGAGTGGCTGCCTCCAAGCACACAGGTAATGCTGTGCCTGCTGTTAGAGCAGCACAGGATGAATGTGTAATGAGCAGAAATGGAAGCCCCCATGACAAAATACAAACTAAAATAACTTATGCATGGATTTGTGGATTAACATTTTATGTGCCAGACAGTGTTTATGGATGTGTGTTTTTTTATAAAAATACAAAAAAAAAATTGTTTTTAACCCATGAACTAGGTGCTCTATATTTTTATAATTGATGAATTAAATGTTAAATTTTAATCGCTCTATAGCACATGACTGCTGCTGAAGATGAATTTAGATGAATTGTACAAGGCACTTTATTCACTTTATAATTCATTTAACTAACAAATGAAATTACAAGCATTGATCATGATATCAATGAGGCACACACATGAATCAACAAATCTATCCATATGTGTTTACGTGTTCTTCTGTTGTGGGGCTTCACCATCCTTGGTGTAGAACTCTCTACAGTTCTACCAGGTTTCCTCTAGCTCTTCTAGATGCCCTAAAAGAGCAGTGGCTTGATGGATCTGGCTTACTATTTCCAAACCACCCAACAAAGACAACAAAGAAGATCTAAGATTAAATTGTGCCACTTTAATCAATTTAGAGCATATGCTAGCAGTAAATGGTTCCATATCTGGCCCCAACCAATTCTGTGGCCGAATAATCCCTGTGACACAACCCATTTCTCTCAATCTGGAAATACCTCCCCTCATATTTTTCCAAGGAGATGTGTTTTCAAGATCACCAGGATTGGCGTATACACAAACTATTCCATCCCTAACAAGATCTAACATGAAGAAATTACAGATATATTTTCTAGCCTCTCTCATGGCCTGTCTGAGCTGTGGGTCAGTGGTTAAAACACTCATAACTACTGCTTCCTTACTGGACAAAAGTACATAGTCTGCCCCCTCATCCCACAGTCTTAAAACCCATGTTAAAAGGGTGTACTGTTTTGCTAAATGATAGAGCTCAGTCTGTGTATATTCCCTTAAAGGACAAGGAAAGTCTAAAATAGAATAAGGCTAGAAATGCTGTATTTTGTGTACTGAACTTACTGCACCACAAAGCCTAATCAAACAAATGATTTATGCTTTCAAAGTTGGCCACAGGGGCTGTCATCTTGTAACTTTGTTAAACATCTTTGCCTGACCCTGACCCTGACCCTGCACATGCTCAGTGTGGTCTAGGCTGCTTAGGATCGTCATAAACAAAGCTGCTTGAATTCTGCATGGCTGGTAAGTAAGGCGGTTCATAAGTATGATTGTTTCCCTGCTCAGCAGTTAGGGACCATCTGACAATTCCTATCCACAGCAGTAAATGAAGGGAGAATTTCACTGCATACAGTCAGGTTTCTTATAAAAACAGTACACATTTTTTAATTAAAGTATATTGGAGATAGGTTTCTTTTTCATTAAAGAAAGTAGAAATTGTATTTTATTTTTTTTGCCTTTCCTTGTCCTTTAACTCCTCCATCTTTAGAGTTATTATAACACACATTACCATCAACCATCCCCTCTTTATTACACTGCCTTTTCCTATGGGCCTTTTCCTATAATGGGCCTGGCAGGTTTCATGCTGACTTCTTCTACATTTTCATTTACAACAATATTCTCCTTCTCACTGTCTGTTTTTAACACCTTTTCACTGTGAGTTTTTAAGGCTAAAACTAGTAAACCAATTCACTACATCCTCCCCAAAAACCCTTGTTACTGGGGGAACTTGACTAATTCCTGCACTACAGGTAGCCATGGGCCTTCCTTCACCCAAGCAGGGAAGGAGGGAAGGTGCATGCTTTCTGCTTCTCACACTCTGCACTCTTCCTTTGAAACAAACCATTTTAGAACATTTTCAATTTAGCATGTAATACAATGTTATACCCAAACAAATCAATAAATCCAAAACATGTTCCCAAGAACTGGAACACCATCAAGGTCGCCAGGAGTCAACGCACCAATAGGCTTCTGACTTCTTATTTAAGGTAAATAATATTAGCCTGTTGAATTTGTATTTAATCTCACTACTCGCTAAATGCAAACATATCATGTTGAAAAAAAGAAAGAGAAAGAGATCCTGGAGAAAGGGAGGTCATGTTGCCCTGCACATCAGATTGTGCTACAAGTGAAGCCGGAAAAGCCCCCAATTTCCACCGCAACAGTATCCTAAGACTGATTTTAAGATCAGTTGGGAGTGAGGTAGGAATGTACTTCCATTTCTATGGTCTCTGTGAGACCAACTTTTTGAGGTCCACATTTTGGTGCCGCAAAGCCTGGGTAAGGAGACTTTTTCCAAAGATGTGTCAGGCCAATGCAAGAGATCCTGATGATGGTGCAGTGAATGGTCATGTATCTTGTAGCAAAGTGAGTGCAGCAGAGGAGACTGGCATTAGCTCCTTATCTGAGAACCCTTGATACTGTACAATAAAAGAAGTTCTCCATCAATACCATAGTGACAAGGGAGTGAGTACAGGCTGCAGTGGGGGTTTCATAGTTGGCTTTGGATAGTTGCCCTCATGAGTTTGCTGGAGGCCTGTTGGGTGCATGTGCTTCTGCTATCCCTCTGTAACAATGACATGGCACAGTAATAGCAGATTTGTATAAATGTTTGTAGTCGGGGACGTGGCCCCTCTTTTTATTAATGTATCACCACAAAGATCAAAGACCTAATGAAGGTAGGTTGAACCCCCCTGAAACGTTGATCTTTGTGGTGATACATTAATAAAAAAAGTGCCACATCCCTGACTGCAAATATATAGAGTGTGCGGACCCGTGAATTTACTGCTGCTGTTGAGGGACCTTGCCAGAGTCGACGGAGGACCAGCACCACCATTGCAGGAAAGTAAAGTTGCAGGTGAGCGGTAGATATAACACATTACATAGCTTTGTATAAATACCACAACATGTATGGCCAGGGCGCTCTGCATAAGTGCATATTCCAGACTTGCAGGAGCACAGTGTTGCTGATATGTGAAAGTGTTACGCAAGAGGAAGCCATTAGCAGCAGCCCTGTGAATGAGAGGTCAGTATATTGCCCAGTACATAGTGTTGTGTATGTGTGAGTGGACTGTGCAAGAGGGAGTCATTAGCAGCGGCCCAGTGTGTAAGGTCCAGTGCATAAGGACCAGTGAGTAAGGGCCAGTGTTTAAGGGTCAGTGTGTATGAGTCAGTGAGTAAGGCCAGTGTGTAAGGGCCAGTAAGTAAGGGTCAGTGTGTATGAGTCAGTGTGTAAGGGCCAGTGAATAAGAGACAGTGTGTATGAGTCAGTGAGTAAGGGCCAGTGAGTAATATATATGAGTCAGTGTGTAAGGGCGAATGAGTAAGGGGCAGTATGAGTCAGTGTGTAAGGGCCAGTGAGTAAGAAGGGCCAGTGCATACAATCACATGTACGGGTGACGGTGCCAGTTAACGTGTAGAATAGAGAGCGCTGATTCCCCCGGGAACCAATGAATATTCAGACGGTCTTTATGAGCCTGGGGAGGTGAAGAAGCAATAGGTGAGGGGCGTGTCCCCAAATCCCTCGTTCTGCTTCCATTGGCCGGTGCCGCCCTCGCTGGTACCTCGCTCCATCCCTTCTTGTTTCCAGAGATAAGCAATGACGGCGGGAGGAGATGGTACTGGACGCACCCGGAGGTGAGTGTGAGCCCTGGTGTTGTGGTGGGGATAATAAGCCCATTGTGCTCTCTCTGTGTCCCCAGCACTGTGCCCCGATCTCTCTCTCAGCAACAGTAGATCCTTATTCCTGGGCTGGGGGGCGGTGCAACCTGTGTGTCTGTATATGCGTGTGTCTGTATGTGTGTGTGTCTACACAACCGTGTGTTAGTCTGCAAATCTATAGATAATGCTCAGCTGCCAGAACACCATCATGTACACAATTCTGTGTGTGTGTGAGTGTATATATGTGTGTGTGAGTGTGTTGCTCTCATTGGAACTGTATCAATAGACAGTGGGGCTCATTTATAAACACTGGGCAAATATGCACCTGGGAAGTAACCCATGGCAACCATATCAAATGTTTGCTTTCATTGTTGAACCTGCAGTCACTGATTGGTTGCTATGGGTTACTGCCCATGTGCAAATGTGCCCAGTGTTTATAAATGAGCCCCAGTTGGTGTGGGCTGGGGGTACACTTAGGAATAAAGCTGTATTGTGTGTCTGTGCTGCAGCTGCCTGTGTGTCTCTGTCTGTATAAACAGCTTTGCATTGGCTGCCAGGGAACCTCTCTGTGGATCATCAAAAACTGTGCTTTGTGTAAGTGTGTGTGTGTGTGAGTGGGGTGCAGGTGGCATCATACTTCTGCACACAATTAACACATCTAGGAGAGACGGCAATGTAAACCACTGAGCTGCAGGGTTTTCAGTCTCCAAAGGACTCACAGCTGATCCTCTCCCTCTCACGCTGCATTAAATCAAATACGACTCCTGAAACACTCAGCGGTGCATGTGGGGCAGCCGGGCACAGGGAATGGCACCACTAGGGCAGGAATGAGGTGCAGACAAATACAAGAGGTCTGCTGCACTCAACCCATTAACAATATTTGTTTTAATTAAGACATATTGTGCATACAGCTACTAAAAATGCCTAACCCTTTAAACATAACAGGGATTGTTTGTCCATATATTGCAATATATTTAATCTGGCCAACTACTTCAGAGTCATCCCTGGTATGGCCAGTCCTACACTCAACTTTCATCTGATTTATTAACAATTCTACTACTTTATTAAAGGTTAAAACTCACAAACTTGGTTGCCCTTTTATTGGCCACCAGTGGGATCATCTGACTATAGCTGAAAAGGGTTGGAGCTACAACTTGGAGCTGGCCACTGCTCCTTTATAAACTATAACAAACAAGGGAAAGTTGTGCTCAACACTAATTTTTAAACCATTAAGCAGGGGGTGCAATGAGGCTGTGACCACAAAATTCATATAGACAAATACAAGAAGTCTTCTGCACTCAACCCATTAACAACCCTTCGGTGACTTAAAGTATCCTTATATTTAACAATATGGGGTACTTAATTCACTATATAATTTAAAGGCTATTCATGGGTTTTCTGTATTATGTGTACTGTAAATTTCAAGGACATATATAAGCACTCAACTTATAATATTCTTATATTTTACAGCAGGGGTACTTTATTCACTATGTTCTTGGAACATACTTCTGATATCCTCATAATTTCCAACAAGGGATAATTTATTTAATATAATACACAAGTTTCACTGAGTAGTGATGACATCACTAAGCAATGTTTATAAGGATATAACATACAGGATATTCATAGCTTTTGTGTATTATATATACTGTATATGTTTGCAACAGTTCCAATGACATATATATCTGTAGAAGCAAACAGGCTTTATTATGGAATAAAAAGGGAAACACAGGCTGGTATTGGGCTTGTATTTCTGTCTTGGGTAATTATACAAATGTACATCCCAATAATGCCCTAGACATGGCCCCATACAGAGAGTTCTGTGGTTAGTATTGCAGTTGCACTATTCTGCACTATAAATCACACATGTACTTTTGGGACAACACACCAGTTTCTTGTACATGCAGAAAGCGCTTAAAAAGGAAGCATCTAGACAAGCTCCACCCAGAAACCTTTGTTATGGACCTTAGGGATATGGAACTAATCTCAGATCTTCTCTTTCTGCAGGCAACATGGAGTCATCAGCCACTGTGCAAAAGAGGGGGTCAACCCCCAAGAAATTAGTGACAAATAGGTCATCTGTAGCGAAACCCTCACATTCTCCAAAGGGAACCATGGAGACTTCTCAACTGGCAGCCTCTAGAACTTCAGGTAAGAACCAATATATAAGGACTCATTTGCACATTACCTTATATACTCGAGTATAAGCCAAGTTTTTCAGCACCCAAAATGTACTGAAAAAGTCTACCTCGACTTATACCTGAGTCAGTATAAGCTTACCTAGATGATCAACAAGACTACGGAGCTGCAAGCCTTCTGACGCGGCATGCCTCTTCCCTGAATCGGATGGCTGCGCTTCTGACCGGAGTCCCTCCTGCACCTAGTGCACTCTTCTGTGCGCCACAGCACCTCCGTTGCCTTGCTACACCCCCGAACATGACGTGAGTGACGGCGGGAAATTATGAACGTACAGTACGGTACTTACCGGCAACCACAATTTTATTTAGTTCAAATACCAATCCCTACATCTGATCCAACCCAAACTGTACCTCTTTTACAATGCCACCTTCCTCATTACATCCAACCCATATTTACCAAACTTACCAGTAGCTGCTGCTCATTTCTCACCCTAGGCTTATAATCGAGTCAATACGTTTTCCCAGTTTTCGTAGGTAAAATTAGGTACCTTGGCTTATACTCGGGTCGGCTTATACTTGAGTATTATACTCGAGATTTGGGGTGAGTGCTTATTTGTACCCTGGGTACCCCTGGAAATATAGCAGTAGGACTGTTACCACAATGTTTCTATATATCTGTAACCTTGTTATGAGCTGAGGGGGCCCAGCCTGAAGGCCAGTTGGGGGAGATTTGGGGTGAGTGCCTATTTACTGCCCTGGGTACCCCTGGAACTATAGCAGGGTGACTGTTACCCTAATGTTTCTATATACCTGTAACCTTATAATGAGCGAAGGGGGCTCAGCCTGAAGGCCTTTTCGGGTGAGATTTGGGGTGAGTGCCCATTTACTGCCCTTGGGTACCCCTGGAACTATAGCAGGCTATTCTTTGATAGAAGTCAAGACAAAAGGTAGAACGAATCTTGGGTACTTGTAGAACTCACCAGTTATGAAGGGATGTCCAGGTGCACCGCCATGAACCCTCAGCTTAGGGAGCAGACCACCGTACAGAGAAAAAGGAGGCAGGCACTCGCGTCTTCAAGGCAGGTTTGTCAAAACATAAAAGTAGTTTATTGTAGAATTTCAACGATACAACCTCACCGCCTTACGTGTTTCATATCTCTCGGATACTTATCTCGGATAAGTACTCTCGGTTAAGTGTCCAAGAGTACTTATTTGTGCCCTGGGTACCCCTGGAACTATAGCAGGGTGACTATTACTCCAATGTTTCTTTATATCTGTAACCTTGTTATGAACTAAAGAGCCCAGACTGAATCTCTAAGGGGGATATTTGGGGTGAGTGCTTCAAATAAGGGGTACCCAGGGTACCCTGAGTACTCCTGGAAATATAGCAGCGTGACAATTACCCTCAAAGTTTTTATATATCTGTTGCACCCTAAAAATGAGCACCTCTCAAACTATCGAAGCTTATTGTACTTTTCCTCCCATCTGTATTGTGCTTTATTCCCCAGGAAAGGTCTCAATGCCGAATGCTACGAAGGACAGCACAGGCCTGAAGCATGAAACAGTGCCAAAGACTAGTGTAGGCCGGTAAGCATGTACAGAGCAGGTAAAACATAAACAAGCATACCAGCCTCACAATGGGGCCCATCTCTATTTTTTATATGTGTTTCGTATTTGTATCTTACAGGCCCACCACAGCTTCACCCATGAGACACAAAGTGGAGAGAGGTAAATCACTGGCAGTGACCACACTAGGCATTTCTCAAAGTACTGCTCTGGCGATTCTCTGAATGTAATGCTTAGAGCACTATTAAGTTCAGAAGTTGCAGTAAATGTCAAGGAAATAAGCAACCACACACTATGGCTTATAACACGTACTACTTTACTAATGAAAATGGCTACTGACAAACAATCCTAAACAATACACACAATTCTACTTATAGTGAATTATAACAGTTAAACACTTAATACTTAGCATTGTTTAGGAGTTTACAGAAGAGCTGCAGTCCTTTCATGAAAGTAGAATCTCAGGGCCCCTGGTTCTAACCACCTTCCACACAAGATCACTTCTCCAGGTCTTTCAGTGAGATTCTCTTGAGCAGACCTGTGCAAGCTCATTTCTTGGGTATCCTGACCCAATTAAACGTCACAACCTAAACTGGCTAACTCCCCCAGTACATTAGGAACCTATTAGGACAAACTGGTGATCCCTCTCTACTGTATGAAAGTGTAGGTACCAATGAATATTTTAGTTTCACTTCATTACAGAAAACATCATATTTTTCTTTGCACTAAAATCAACCTTTTGATTTCTGGAGTGAAATGAGAGAGGTGGGCAAACTAATAAGATGAGAGATGTGACGGATTTTTGTTGCAAGCAAGTAGAAAGCATCAATTTGAAGCATGCAAATTTAATAACCACTGGTTACAGTTATAAACTAGCTGTCTGCGATTGCCTTGGAACTAGCAATAGGGATTAGGCCAAAACTCACGTAGGTGCTACCAGAGGACAAAGTGGTAGCCTCCCAATTCCTTTGGCATATCGGTCAGATTCGCTTGTCTTGTTAATGGTGGTGTGATACTTTTATAGGTATTGGCTCTAACCTTTATTAATCAAACCAAGATTACATTTCTCCCATCACCTCCGTATATACCCTGGGTAAAAAAATTGATGTTCAGGAGGGTTGTTCAGTCTGATGTTAAGATCTGGGGGGATCAATTTATTTATTTTTTACTAATAAGCAAGATCCCTTGCCACTAAAATCGGATTAATACATCATCAATTTTAAAGGGATACTGTCGTGGAAAAACATGTTTTTTACAAAATGTATCAGTTAATAGTGCTACTACAGCAGAATCCTGCATTGAAATCCCTCTTTCAAAACAAGAAATGGATTTTTTTATATCTAATTTTAAAATTTGCTATGGGGCTAGACATTTTGACATTTCCCAGCTGCCCTCAGGTCATGTGACTTGTGCTCTGATAAACTTCAGTCACACTTTACTGCTGCACTGCAAGTTGGAGTGATGTCATTACCCCTCCCTCCTACAAGCTGCTGTAATGTAAATAGAGCCTTGTCTGCTGAGCCTGTCAATTGAACAATAGGCAGGAATCAAGATAAGTTCCCACTGACACCACTTCAGAAGGACTGAAATAAGATAGTCCTGTGATCACTGCCCCCACTTACGTTTAAAAAAATAAATAAATAAATAAATAAATAAATATATATATATATATATATATATATATATATACACACACATACACACACAATTCATTTTGGACACTGGAAAAAATATTTTATATAGATAGTTTATTATATTTGTTTACATAAAAATGAATGGCAGAAACACAGGAGTACATTCTCAGGACTGATGACAGGGAATAGAAAAAAAGGATAAAATAAGGAGGACATACTTGAAAACCAGGAAAATTTAAGAGGAAGTCTAGGAAGGGTTAAAATAGCTCAGGAGAAAGGAGGCAGTAAGTAGTTAATGTAAAAAGAAGTATTGCAGGCAGGAAAGGAGCACGGTCTGTGTGAGGTGAATAGCAGAGGGAACTCACAGCTCCTTTACCTCATCTAGTAACCAGTAAAACAAACTAGGAAGGCAGCAAGGAGAGAAAGTTCCCCCTCCAAAGGAAAGCAGAGATCAAACTTACAGAACGGCAGGAGCTTTGATAGTGTCTGTGGGAGGAGGGGCTGCTAGTGCAGCTGTAGAGAAGGTAGAACGTAGGAAAGTGAAAGTAATTGGTTCCCTGCAAACCATGTGACCTCTCTCCTCCAAACATCACACGCATGGGCAGAGAGGGGAGGGGGAGTGTACAGCTAGATTCTCATGTTGTAGTGCGACCTGGCTTTTCATTACAGAGTGGCTGCCTCCAAGCACACAGGTAATGCTGTGCCTGCTGTTAGAGCAGCACAGGATGAATGTGTAATGAGCAGAAATGGAAGCCCCCATGACAAAATACAAACTAAAATAACTTATGCATGGATTTGTGGATTAACATTTTATGTGCCAGACAGTGTTTATGGATGTGTGTTTTTTATAAAAATACAAAAAAAAAATTGTTTTTAACCCATGAACTAGGTGCTCTATATTTTTATAATTGATGAATTAAATGTTAAATTTTAATCGCTCTATAGCACATGACTGCTGCTGAAGATGAATTTAGATGAATTGTACAAGGCACTTTATTCACTTTATAATTCATTTAACTAACAAATGAAATTACAAGCATTGATCATGATATCAATGAGGCACACACATGAATCAACAAATCTATCCATATGTGTTTACGTGTTCTTCTGTTGTGGGGCTTCACCATCCTTGGTGTAGAACTCTCTACAGTTCTACCAGGTTTCCTCTAGCTCTTCTAGATGCCCTAAAAGAGCAGTGGCTTGATGGATCTGGCTTACTATTTCCAAACCACCCAACAAAGACAACAAAGAAGATCTAAGATTAAATTGTGCCACTTTAATCAATTTAGAGCATATGCTAGCAGTAAATGGTTCCATATCTGGCCCCAACCAATTCTGTGGCCGAATAATCCCTGTGACACAACCCATTTCTCTCAATCTGGAAATACCTCCCCTCATATTTTTCCAAGGAGATGTGTTTTCAAGATCACCAGGATTGGCGTATACACAAACTATTCCATCCCTAACAAGATCTAACATGAAGAAATTACAGATATATTTTCTAGCCTCTCTCATGGCCTGTCTGAGCTGTGGGTCAGTGGTTAAAACACTCATAACTACTGCTTCCTTACTGGACAAAAGTACATAGTCTGCCCCCTCATCCCACAGTCTTAAAACCCATGTTAAAAGGGTGTACTGTTTTGCTAAATGATAGAGCTCAGTCTGTGTATATTCCCTTAAAGGACAAGGAAAGTCTAAAATAGAATAAGGCTAGAAATGCTGTATTTTGTGTACTGAACTTACTGCACCACAAAGCCTAATCAAACAAATGATTTATGCTTTCAAAGTTGGCCACAGGGGGCTGTCATCTTGTAACTTTGTTAAACATCTTTGCCTGACCCTGACCCTGACCCTGCACATGCTCAGTGTGGTCTAGGCTGCTTAGGGATCGTCATAAACAAAGCTGCTTGAATTCTGCATGGCTGGTAAGTAAGGCGGTTCATAAGTATGATTGTTTCCCTGCTCAGCAGTTAGGGACCATCTGACAATTCCTATCCACAGCAGTAAATGAAGGGAGAATTTCACTGCATACAGTCAGGTTTCTTATAAAAACAGTACACATTTTTTAATTAAAGTATATTGGAGATAGGTTTCTTTTTCATTAAAGAAAGTAGAAATTGTATTTTATTTTTTTTGCCTTTCCTTGTCCTTTAACTCCTCCATCTTTAGAGTTATTATAACACACATTACCATCAACCATCCCCTCTTTATTACACTGCCTTTTCCTATGGGCCTTTTCCTATAATGGGCCTGGCAGGTTTCATGCTGACTTCTTCTACATTTTCATTTACAACAATATTCTCCTTCTCACTGTCTGTTTTTAACACCTTTTCACTGTGAGTTTTTAAGGCTAAAACTAGTAAACCAATTCACTACATCCTCCCCAAAAACCCTTGTTACTGGGGGAACTTGACTAATTCCTGCACTACAGGTAGCCATGGGCCTTCCTTCACCCAAGCAGGGAAGGAGGGAAGGTGCATGCTTTCTGCTTCTCACACTCTGCACTCTTCCTTTGAAACAAACCATTTTAGAACATTTTCAATTTAGCATGTAATACAATGTTATACCCAAAAGATATTTATTTCAATTGACAAACAGTGCAATCCTGTCCGACAATGCCAACTGTAATGCTTAGAGCACTATTAAGTTCAGAAATTGCAGTAAATGTCAAGGAAAAAACAACCACACTATTAAGTTCAGAAGTTGCAGTAAATGTCAAGGAAAAAACAACCACACTATGGCTTATAACACATACAACTTTAATAATGAAAATGGCTACTGACAAACAATACACACAATGCTAAGTCTACTTATAGTGAATTATAGTCCTTGCATGAAAGTAGAATTTCCGGGACCCTGGTTCTAACCACCTTCCACGCAAGATCACTTGTTCCGGTCCTTCAAAGTCTTCAGTGAGATTCTCTTGAGCAGACTTGTGCAAGCTCATTTCTTGTGTATCCTGACCCAATCAAACTTCACAACCTAAACTCCCCCTGTACATCCCTCCCAGTGTATTCCATATACTCCAACTTCAGTGTCTGTGTTGTTTTTCCTATAAGAAAGACATGGAGCCGAAAATTCTGTTGGCCACTGTTTACAGATAAACAAAAACCCTGACAACATTCTGTATAATAAACAGAGCCGGCCCGAGTTTGTTGATCATTGTCTACAGGAAACAGGCCTAGTGAGTCAAGGGCGAGGACCAGCTGAAGATTATACAGATTTCCGCTAATTTGCAGCAGATGTAGTTTGGAATCAATCCACACTTGAACATCAGTATCGGTTGGGCTTGTCAAAAAGCTTAAAGGGAATTCCCGAGACCCTTGATGACCTCATTCTACTTACCATACAAATTGATCGGAGACTCCGTGAGAGGAGAGCTGAGAGGTCAGGCCAAGGTTCCCCAATGTGGGTTCTTCCTCGTGCTCCTCCACCCGTCCGGTTGCCTGCTGCCTCACCTATTTCTGTGGACCTGAACCTATGCAGATTGGTGCCATTAGATCAGCATTAACCCCAGAAGAACGCTGTAATAACTTACCCCGGTAGGGGTGTTGGGGGTCGGCAGGGATGCCCGCTGCACTCCAAGCGGGGACGCTCGCAAGGTTCTTCGGCGCCTAGGGCGCGCGTGCCGCATCTGGTTGCGTCCTAAAGGCGCAGGCGCGCTGACGTATGACGTCAGCGCGCAAAGGCGCGAATTTCAAATGTATTTAAAGGTACGGTTTTACTTTATGCATTGCCCGTGATAGGATATTGTTTCCTGGTGCTTCTGAGCCTTGTGCTATATTCTGAACCTGTTTGATTCCTGTTTTTGACCCCTGCCTGGCTATTTTGACTATTCTGACTTCTGGATTCTGACCCATGCCTGTTTACCGACTACCTCCTCTGATTAACCCTCGGATTGACTTCCTGGTTTGACCCTTGCCTGCCTGATAACGTTTATTCTCTGTCTGCCTCGACCCGGCCTGATCTGACTACTCTTTTGCCTAAACGCCTTGTACTACGATCTTCTGTCCAAAGACTTTGCTTTACTGTCGTGCCCCTCTGCCTATCCAGAACCCTCATCTTGCACCTCTCGTTTAAGTCCAGATGGCATCCAAGTAAGCCGAGGGATCCTCCCGAGGCCCAAAGGCGGTCACACTACTGGTGAAGCACGAGCCGAGACCAGGGTGCCTGGTGTTTGTTCTGGTGTTGGCTGCCGACCATGACAAACGCCTGAGATGTTGAAGGCTCAATTCATGCTTATATTGTGGACAAGATAGCCATCTGCTTCGTGATTGTCCTACACAACCTTCTCCTAGGGGTAAAGCCATTTCTAATAAGTCTCCAGTGTTTACTTCTCCTTTAACTCTTTTACTTACAGTTCCACTTTCCTTGCAGTGGGAAGGCAGGACAGTGAAGCCGAAGCGTACTGTTTTCCCCTTCACCGGAAAAAGAATCCCATGCTATTTCAAGTCGCAGATGGCTCACCCATATTGTCCGATCAGGTCATTCAGGAGACTTTTCCCCTCTTTATGTCACTTAATAAAGTTCACTCAGAAATCTTGAACTTTGATATAGTGGCGTCTCCTTTATTTCATGTTATTTTGGGGATGACGTGGCTTCGAAAACACAATCCGTCCATTAATTGGGATACTGGGGAGATTGTTTTTTCTTCTGACTTCTGCTTTGCCCATTATCAACCAATTTTACCCTACGAGCCTGCCAAACTCTGTTCTCTTGCATCCCCACAAGGAGTTCCTGATAATCTTCCAGCGGCTTATCAAGAATTTAGAGATGTCTTTAGCAAGAAGGGAACAGACAATCTACCTCCCCATCATATTTATGATTGTCCCATTGACCTGCTGCCCGGAGCACAGATACCATTTGGTCGCATATATCCTCTGTCTGAGCCTGAATTATTGGAATTGCGTAACTATCTTGATGAGAACTTAGCCAAAGGCTTCATTCGTAATTCCACATCTACTGCTGGGGCTGGAATCTTATTAGTCGAAAAGAAAGACCATTCATTGAGACCTTGTATTGATTTCCGCGAACTAAATAAAGTAACAATTAAGAATAGATACCCACTTCCGTTCATTCCAGAATTAATGCTACGAGAAGCTATAACCTGGTCAGGATTTGCAAAGGAGAGAAATGGAAGACCGCTTTCCATACGAGATATAGTCACTTTGAGTACCTCGTCATGCCATTCGGTCTATGCAACGCCCCCCAGCAACATTTCAACACTTTATAAACTGCGTATTTCGTGATTTTTTGGACGTTTTCGTCATTATATACTTGGATGACATTCTTGTTTTTTACAATTCTTTAGAAGACCACAGAATCCACATGAAAATAGTTCTCTCACGCCTTCGCACCCATCAGCTGTATGCCAAGTTGGAAAAATGCATTTTTGAACAAGCTTCTGTGGAGTTCCTAGGATCTTTTTGTCTCCGCAAGGTATCCAGATGGATTCCTGGAAGGTTTCGGCAGTTCTCAATTGGCCTGTCCCTACATCTAGAAACGGCTGTTCAAAGTTTTATAGGCTTCGTTAATTTTTACAGGAAATTCGTTAAGAACGTCTCTCAAATAATCACACCTATCACTAGCCTTACTCGAACCAATGAACCAATCCTTCACCACCCAGATCCATCACTGCCTTTTATTTTAGAGGTGGATGCATCAGAAAACGCAGTAGGAGCCATTCTTTCCCAAAGATCAGGTATTAAAGAGGAACTACACCCAGTCACTTTCTTTTCACGTAAGAAACTACAACTACAACGTCGCTGACAGGGAACTACTGGCGATTAAACTTGCATTGGAAGAGTGGAGATATTTTCTTGAAGGCGCCAGGCACCCTGTTCTTATTTTTACTGATCACCATAATCTCCGATCAGCTAAAAGACTCAGGCCCAGAGAAGCCAGATTGGCATTATTTTTTATGCGTTTTAATTTTCATCTTACCTACCGCACTGGCACCAAAAACACTAAAGCAGATGCTTTATCTCGAATGTTTTCACCACAACCAGACATGCAAGAATCCTCTGCAACCATCTTAAGACCCAACCATTTCCTTCTTCTCCAAACCGCCTTCCTAGATCATCTTAAAAGAGATTCCGAGAATGTTCCTCGCTCTTCACTTCCTCAAGAAATAATTTGTAAAGATAGACTTTTCTTTCTTGATGATAAACTTTTCGTCCCTAAAGATCTTTGCCTTGAAGCACTCAAAATCATCCATGATGCTAAACTTACAGGTCACCCTGGGATAAAGAAGACCTGCTTGCAAAGAGATTGTTTTGGTGGCCTGGATTGATCAAGGACTGTACTAAATATGTTGGGGGTTATGCAATAAAAGGCACTAAGTTTGCCCAGGGCAGTAACCCATAGCAACCAATCAGAAGGTAGTATTTACTGGTCACCTGTTTAAAAGCAAATATATTATTGGTTGCTATGGGTTACTGCTCCTGGGCAAACTTAGTGCCTTTTATTACATATAGGGGGTTGTCTCCTGTAAAACCTGTGCCCGATCAAAAGCTTCCCATAGCACACCGTTAGGCCTCTTGCGACCACTTCCTATACCGTCACGTCCTTGGGTATCCGTGTCTATTGATTTTATTTCAGAACTTCCATCATCTCAAAAACGTAGCCAGTAAGATCCTGGATCCTGGCTTCTCCCCCTGTATCATCCCCGGGTGGGTACTGTGTTTGTGAGCCGCTCGTGGGTCGTTGTCATCCAGTAGATATCCATCACCTCTCTATCCGGTAAGCCTGACACAATGCCTGTAGGCTACTGTATGAAAGTGTAGGTATCAATGAATATTTTATAGTTTCACTTCATTCCAGAAAACATCATATTTTTCTTTGCACTACACTGAAATAGTGTGATCTGTATATATGCACGAGCTAATGGCTTGGGCCCTACTGTTCATTGGTGGTCAGTGCTTAAAGCCTGTAGACTTTGCTTAGTTCAGCGACCAACACATGACTTATATCACCTTAACATCATACTCCTAACAGGAGCACCACTGTATGGCAAGATCAGCAGTGGCAAGCAACATAAAAAAGGCCAAGCACAATAATAAGTGCCCAGTAATATATGGTTTTAGCTATTACTTACTCTGTTTTGAACTCTCTGCTTTGTTTCAGACCAAGCAACTTCCAGCAAAACATCTGCCAAACAATCTCCTCTCAAACGGAATGAGGACAAGGTTCGCCAACAAGGGGCAGCAGCAGCAGTGCATACAGCTCCAAAACCTGAAGCTTTAAAAAGATCCATTGAGGGGCCAAAGGACATCAAGTCTTTGGAAGGAAAGACATCTGTATCTAGGAAATGGAGTGGAAGCCACAAGACTGAAGTGATAAAGATGGATAATTTAGCAAAGACAAGTGGCCAAACCAAGAGCCGGAGACCAGATGGCATAGTGTCTTTGCCTGATAAAATATTAGTTCATTCAAGTGAGCTTGCTAAAATGGTGAAAAGTCCTTCTGCATTGAAACCAGACAAATTATCAAACACTGCACTGCTCACAAAGCCAGCTAGAACAGTGAGTTCGGCCTCTACAAAACCAGTTGCAGCAAAAAACCCAACCATGCCAATAAAATCAGCAAATGCTGCAACAACACTAGTAACGCCAAGGAAACCCCAATCTGTGCCCAGTGGATCCATGTATGCCAAACCTGGGAAGTCCCAATCTGCTTCAAGTAAACCTGTGCCAACAAAACCATCAATATCTCATTTGGCTAAAGCTGAAAAAACCTCACTGGAGAATAAATCAGCCCAAAGTCCATCCAGATCATTACAACCAAAGAAAAAATCAAATATGCTGAATAAATCTGATGCCACTTCTCAGCTGCCAGCAAAATCTTTAAAGAGTGCACCCTTGAAAAATAAAAAAATAAACAAAGGGGAAAAAGTTGAAATACCTCCAAAACCAGTGGAACCAGTAGAGTGTCTTGTGGACCTGGTGGAGTCACAAATACACAGTGAAATCAAACCAGAAGTTAAAGAAAGTGAGTCAGTGGATAAATCTATTGGTGCAACAAAGACACAAGATGAAAAGTTGAATTTAGACCCAGCTACTGAGCATGTGACCCAAGTGAAAGATGAACTAAGAGCATCAGAGACAGATTTAAACACTTATGTTGTAGAAACAGCTCATCATATCATTAGGCCATTACAGCCCTCAGAGAGAGCTCCAGCAGAACTAAGAGATAGTCTAATGGTCCAATTAAATTCCCAGATTGAACCAGGAGAAAAAATAGTCCAATCACCATTGTCAACAGTTTCCATAAATGATACCTCTGAACAGCTACTAGCTATTAATTCTTCAGTAGAAACCTATTTAACAGAGACTCTGACTGAATCAATGCAAACTAAAGGGCCAGAGACCCTTCAAGTGGACTCATCTGATAATACTTTAGAACAAGATGATAATACTATTTATTTCGTACAGCTATAAAACACTACACTGGGAACTGTGGAGAAGTCAGAGGAATCTATAACACCAGTAATGGAACTAGAAGAAATTCCACTGCAGCCTGTCAATGAGACGGATAGAGGAGAAGAAGTAGAGATTGAACCAGAAAAACAATTAGACTGCTTTATGACATACTTGGGAAGTGTAGACTCATCACAGTTTCATTCAGAACTTCTTTTACATAAAGTAGAAAATTGTTCAACAAGTCAAAATAACACAGTAGAATTCAGATTCAAGAGAATCAAAGAATCTTCATTGAAAGGGATCCCATCTCCAGAAGGATCCTCATCAAAAGAAGGAGTAGCCTTTGAACAAACAGTGAGACCTATAACTCCTTCAACAGAATTAACTGTGTCTCCTATAGGGCTAGACCAAGAATCATTAAAGGCTCCCATAGAATCCCAGACAGAAGCTGAACCACCAGAATCAACCACACCTGAAAAGACCTGTAGACCAGTTAATGATTCATTAGAGCAGGTACTGTTATTAAACAATGCAGATATATTGGATTTAACAGTGGAGCCAATAAAGCCTTCTAGGGATCAAGTCAACATACCCACTGAAATGAAAACTATGGCATCTCACAGAATTAGCAATATCTGAGGAGGAACACAAAAATGAACTTAGTTCCAAGAATATATTAGTTAACCCAATAAACATTAACCACCAAGAAATACATATTGACACCAAGCCCATTTTACAACCATGCACTAGCCCAGGCCATGTTGATATGAAAACAGAGTCAATTAAGTCTCCTGCCAAATCATTAATATCTCCTAAAGAAACAATGATATCTTCTCAGCAATCACTAACCTCCATCACAGAAACATTAACAGAACCATTAGTCCAATCTACAGTGACAGAACAAATATCCTCTTTATTGCAAGCAGCAGTAGAGGGTCCATGTGATGTTCCTCCAACAGCTGATGTTAATATTAAAAAGGAAATATATGCAACAAAATCTGACTTACCAATTACCTCCACAAATGAATCAGAAAAAATTCAAGAGTCACTAGGACGAGATGCTATTCATTGGAGATCACAAGAGCTACAATAATGACTTCTATAAAGGAAAGAAAATCAGTAGTGAGTCCACTGATACTACCTAAGACTGCAATGGCATGTGTAAATCCCTTAGAAGAAACACTAGAATGTCCCTGAAGCAAGGGGTCCGCCCTGCGGAAGACTACACACTGGAGTTCCGGCAATGGGCGGATGATACTGAATGGAACCCTGCAGCACTAAAAAAATCAGTATCGCTTTGGGCTTTCATCCGAACTGAAGGATGAGTTAGCCCGTACTGGCATCCCTGACAGTTTGGAGGACCTCATCCTCCTTTCTATCCAACTTGATCAGAGGCTCAGGGAACGTAGAGAGGAAGAAAGGGCGGAGAAAGCGGGCCTTCCACCTCAAACTTGGATGTTACCATCTGCTCCTCCTCCGGTCCGAATGCCTTCCACCTTTCCTCCAGCTATGCCTCCACCCGTCTTCAGTACAGCTCCAGAGCCCATGCAGATCGGTGCCATTAGATCTGCTTTAACTCCTGAGGAGCGTATCAGGCGCCGCAGACTGAACCTCTGCCTTTACTGTGGACAAGCAGGCCATTTGCTTCGGGGTTGTCCGATCCGCCCAACGGGTAAGAAGTTGCTCGAAAAAGACTTTACCTCCTGCCATGGTCCTGTGCCTCTCCTGACAGTTTCTTTGTCTTTGCAGTGGGGAGACCAACAGGTAGATCTCCAAGCAATCCTTGACTCTGGGGCCAGTGGGTGTTTTCTGGACAATAAAGTAGCACTACAATTCCAGATACCGCTCCAGACCAAGAAGAATCCCGTAGCTCTCCGTGTGGCTGATGGTTCTCTGATTACCTCAGGTCCTGTGGTGCAAGAGACTGTTTCTCTTTTTGTTTTGCTGAATAAAAGGCATGCTGAAGTCATGAACTTTGATGTGGTCTCTTCTCCTTTATTCCCCGTTATCCTGGGATTACCCTGGTTGCAGAAACACAACCCATCTATCAACTGGGCTACCGGTGAAGTAAAGTTTCTTTCGAATTTTTGTTCCTCTCGATGTATTTCCTCTTCAAAAAGAGTCTGTTCTTTATCACCTGCCTCTGAAATCCATGAACTTCTTCCTCAGGTTTATTGGGAATTTTCGGACGTTTTCAATCAAAGAGGGGCTGACAAGTTACCTCCTCATCGTATTTATGATTGCCCTATTAATCTTCTTCCTGGGGCCCAGATTCCTTTTGGACGAGTTTATCCTTTATCCGAGTCTGAACTTGTGGAACTTCGCTCTTATTTAGATGAGAATTCGTCTAAAGGGTTCATTAGACAATCTTCTTCTCCAGCAGGAGCCGGGATTTTCTTTGTTGAGAAGAAGGATCATTCATTAAGGCCATGCATAGACTATCGGGTTTGAACAAAATCACAGTCAAAAATCGTTACCCACTTCCTCTCATTCCTGAACTATTTCAACGTTTGGCGGAGGCTAAGATCTTTTCTAAACTGGATCTCCGGGGCGCTTACAATCTGGTCAGAATAAGAGAGGGCGATGAATGGAAGACGGCCTTTCGTACTCGTTACGGGCATTTTGAATATCTGGTCATGCCCTTCGGTCTCTGCAACGCTCCTGCAACGTTTCAGCATTTTGTTAATGATGTTTTCAGAGACTTCCTTGATATATTTGTCATCATTTATTTAGATGATATTCTTGTTTTTTCGAATTCTTTGGAAGAACACAGATTACACTTAAAGAGGGTCCTGGCTCGTCTGCGCACTCATCAGCTGTATGCTAAGATCGAGAAATGTGTGTTTGAACAATCATCTGTGGACTTTTTGGGTTTCTTCATTTCTCCTCAGGGTATCCAGATGGACTCCAGGAAGATTTCTGCAATTCTTAACTGGCCAATTCCGTCTTCTAAAAAGGCCGTTCAACGTTTTATTGGCTTTGCAAATTTTTATAGAAAATTTATAAAGAATTTTTCCCAAGTTATCCTCCCAATCACTGAGTTGACTCGCAATAATCAAAAGTTTGTTTGGTCCACACAGGCTCAGGAGGCTTTTGAGAAACTGAAGTCACTCTTCACTTCGGGCCCAATTCTTCACCATCCGGATGTCTCCCTTCCTTTTATTCTGGAGGTAGACGCATCAGAACTTGCGGTGGGTGCTGTGTTGTCGCAGAGAACTGGGTTTCAAGAGGATCTTCATCCTGTTGCTTTTTTTTCTCGTAAATTGGCCAAGAGTGAATGCAATTATGATGTAGCTGACCGTGAATTACTCGCCATCAAACTGGCACTTGAAGAGTGGAGGTATCTTCTTGAAGGGTCTAAACATCCGATTCTAATCTTTACTGATCATAGGAATCTGGAGTATTTACGTTCGGCTAAGAGGCTGAGACCTAGACAAGCAAGGTGGGCTTTATTTTTCATGAGATTTAATTTTCATCTTACATACCGACCTGGGTCTAAGAATGTTAAAGCAGATGCTTTATCCCGAATGTTCTCTTCTGAAGACGAGGTTCCTTTGGCTCCTGAGACGATTTTAAACTCTAACAACTTCCTCCTGTTACAGTCTACCCTGGTAGATGGAATTAAAGACGCTTCCATAAACATCTCTGAACCATCATTAGTTTCCAAGGACGGTCTTCTTCTTCATCAAGGTAAAATTTTTGTTCCAGAACAGATGCGTTTAGAGGTCCTTAAGAATATTCATGATTCCAAATTGGCGGGTCATCCAGGTATCAAGAAAACCATTATCTTGGCTAAAAGAATATTTTGGTGGCCTGGGATGGCTAAAGACTGTTTTAAATTTGTTGCAACATGTGAAGTTTGCTCTAGATCCAAGGACTCTCATTCTAGGCCTATTGGTCTTCTTCAACCTCTGCCAGTGCCTTCCCGTCCATGGGGATCAGTTTCTTTGGACTTTATTTCTGATTTACCATTGTCCTGTGATTGTTCCACCATTGCTGTTTTTGTTGACCGTTTAACCAAGATGGCTCATTTTAAGTCTTTACCAAACCTTCCTTCTGCTTCTGAGACCGCTGATACTTTCATTAAAGAAGTGGTAAGGCTCCATGGTCTTCCAGATGAGGTGGTGTCGGATCGGGGAGCGCAATTCACATCACAGTTTTGGAAATCGTTGTGTGGAGCACTCAAGATTTCAGTATCCCTTTCCTCCGCCTTTCACCCTCAGTCCAATGGCCAGACTGAGCGAACTAACCAAACTCTCGAGCAATATCTGAGATGTTATTCTTCGTACCTCCAAGACGATTGGGTGAATCTTCTTCCTCTTGCAGAATTTGCTTATAATAATTCCCACCATTCTTCAATCAATCAGTCCCCTTTCTTCGCAAACTATGGTCTTCATCCAGTAACTTTTCCCTCTGCCATTGTTTCTGATATTTTAGCTCCTGCTGTCAAGGACCGATTAACTTTTCTATCCAATAATTTTCAAAAACTTCAAGAAAACATGAAGAAGGCTCAACAAAATTTCAAGATTTATGCCGATCGGAGGCGGAGAGGTGACCCAGAGTTCAAGGTGGGTGACTGTGTTTGGTTATCAACTGTTAACCTTAAGCTTTCTTGTCCCAGTAGGAAGTTGGGTCAACGTTTCTTGGGTCCCTTTCCTATTATTCGTCAAGTCAATCCTGTGGCTTTTCAGCTTAAGCTTCCAGCATCCTAGCACATCCATCCTGTGTTTCATGCTGCACTTCTGAAACCGGCCTCAACGTTCCGGTTTCCTGGGCGTTCGACTCCTCCTCCGCTTCCTGTGGTGGTCGATGGTCAAGAAGAATTTGAGGTTGAGGAGATCCTGGATTCCAGATTAAGAGGCAAGCGTCTTCAGTATCTGGTGAGGTGGAAGGGTTACGGTCCGGAAGAGAATTCTTGGGAACCAGCGTCTAACATCCATGCTCCGGAGTTGCTGGAAAAATTCCATGGAACTTACCCTGGTAAGCCTTCTGGTTGTCGCGTCCTGAGGCCGCCCCTTGATGGGGGGCAATGTGAGAATCTACGCATGCGTCCTGTCCGGCGCAGGCACGGGCGCGTTAATGCGTGCCGGCGTGTGACGTGGGACGCCGGCGACGGTCGCGGACCCGAAGGCGTCGGCGACGGTCGCGGGCGCAAGGACGTAAGCGGAAACGCCAGTGATGGACGTGCTGGCGTCAGTTCCGCGACGTCAGCGCAATGACGCCGGTTTGGCGCCAAAGTATCAGTACTTAAACCAAATCCGGACTGTGATGCATTGCCTGGTTATTAGGTTATTTTGACTGAAACCCTAGCGTCTTTATACTATTGAATTCCTGTTGTTGACCCTTGCCTGTACCTGGACTACGATTTCTTCTGCCTGCCTCGACTCTTCGGCCTGTCTCATCGTTTACAAACCTCGCTGCCTGCCTTTGACCTCGGACCTCCTGACCACGACTCTGCTTAATCCTTTTGTACTTCGCTTGATCGTCTCATTGGATACTCTCCACAACCCTGCTCCCTGTTCCACTCCAGGTGGGTAGCGGTTGTGTGAGGCGCTTGTGGGTTCAATATCTTCAGCTCCAGCTCCTTCTACGTCTGGATAATACCGGTAAGCCTGACAGACTCTTATGAGCAACTAGAAGAAATCCATTTTGCAGAAACTGTAAATTATATACCTGAAACCTCGATACCTTCAATAGAATCACAATCTGCCACAGAAATAGTGAAACATCTACTAGAACCAGACGAAGACATAACATTTCCTCTTAAACCTTTATCACCAACTGTAAAATCAGTGGATTTAGTGGAGGTAGCAGGGAAACCTTTTACACAGCCTTTAATATCTCAAGTGGAACCTCTGATATCTTAAATGATAACATCTCCAGTTGAGTTTCTAAATGAGTCAATTGAACCAGCAAGGCCTTTGGAGGGCATTTACCATCATCAGCTGAAATAGTAAAGTCTCCATTAGGCGTAGTATCGCTTTCAGTAGACTCTGTGAAAAAACAACCTATAATGGGAGCAGTGGGTTTAGTAATACCTCATGAGCAAACTCAGTTGGAAGCAGCTAGTGTGGAAGAAACTTTAATAGATTCTGAAAAATACCTGGCAGAACATGAAATGTCTTCAGTAAAACCTACACATAAATTAAATGAAGTAGGTCATTCAGCAGTGAAATCTCAGATAGCATCTGAAAATGACACCGAAAATAGTTTTGGCATTAGTAGATACAAAATGCAGTTTGGCTACAATGGGACCATCTACAGATCTAGTACAACAGGAAAGAGGCGATTCTTCCCTGAAATCAGAGAACATACCGACTAGCCTGGTATCAACAAGTGAATTAGGGTCATCAGATATCTCATTGGAAATGGTGAGATCTGCAGAATCAGTGGAACCAATGAACTTATTATGGGAAAAGGCAACATCTAGACATACGATAATCGTTACTGAATGGAAACCATCACGTTTTCCCTCTTCCAGTGTGGATATGCCATTTCCACAACCAGAAGGTATTCCCCATGGCATAACACAATTAAGTGATGGAGCTAAACATATCACTCCAGGTGACACTAAAGATACTTTTGCATCCTACCTTTTTGTCACAGACTCCTGCATATCCTCAAAGGGGGAGGACAGTGAGCCTTGGGTTTTGGTAAACAAAGAGGAGCTGGCTGACTTTAAAGAGTCTGAGGAAAGACCACACCGACCTGTCTTGCTAAGCCATGAAGAGAAAGAAGTGTGTGAGGAGAAAAAAGTTGAAGAGGAAGGTGAAACTATGGCCTCACAGTGCAGCACACTTAGTGACCCCTAACTTGCTGATCAGAGCAGTAGTGAGACTAGTACCCCAGAAGAGCTCAGGATTTATGAAGATACAAGCTCAAGGGTGGAATCACACTCAGGTGACATGGTTACATCTCCATCTACTATGCTTACACCTGATCCTGATTTAGGTATCCACATGGGTCAAGAAGAAACAGGAGAAACCTCATTTGAAACTCCAGTCCAAAAAGGTCAAGAGACATCTAATCAGCTTCATGATGACCGCATGGGGGACAGATCGCAGGAACCAGCTTCCCCATTAAAATGTCATCCCTTAGAGACTGACACAGAAAGAAGAAAAGGGGAGGTTATTGATTTTACATGCACCCAAGCAGAAGCTGGAGGCAATGAGGAGGAGGATGAACGAGCTGGGACTCTCAATGCCCAAAGAGGTAATTGACATTTTATTGGTGGTAGCAGGAACAAGATTATAATAAAAAAAATTTTTTTTAGAAGCAAGCTTTTGGTGCTGTTAAACATGCTGCAGTTGGTTGAGAATATTTGATCTGGGGGTCAATTAATTAAGGGACACTTTACAGATACAGTATGTAGCAAACAACAGTCATAAACCATCCGAGCCACTTTTTAGTCCTTAGCCATACTTGTGTGCCTTCAAAAATTTAATTGTTTGTCGATTTACCTTTTCATAACTTTGTGTTTTCTAGTTGCCTGTCCTTCTTTCCTTTCTTCTAGTTTTATAGTTTTCCTTCTCAAGCAACTACCCTCAATCCTACACCATTGCCCTTAGTTCTCAGTAGGTCTCGTTCTTCTCTGCACTTCTTCCTTCCCGTTTCTTGTCTTTTCCCAGGTGTATCAATTTATTTTCGCTGTTATACCTATAAATTTCCTTTAATAAACTTTCATTTGTTTCTACAACTTGTGACCTGTTTTATTTGTGCATGTGTCCTGTGTGTGTGTCATTCTTTTTGTGAAGTTTTGTCACTTGTGTGGTACTGTGTTTTTTGTGATTTGTATAATTTCCTGAGTTTCGTTTAAGCTATGATATCTAAAATAATAGTAGCATGTCTGCCCTACTGTCTTACCCATATACAGGCCTGTCCTTGCATTCTGAAAAAGACACATTAGGGAATGGGTCGGGGGCATCACTGTATTCAAAGGGTGAATGCAGGTCTCTTTGTTCCATTTTAGTGACACAGCATTAAAAACTAGGACTGTCCCTGGATTAAAAGGACACTTGACGGCAGCACAATGAGCTCCTGCGTATTTCTTGCCAAATTTTTATTTTGGGAATTATTGGCCATTTCAGACTGGGGTTCCAGGGCCCACGGGGCTGCCACCATAAAGGCCCTAACACACATCTCTGGACCTCCTGCCCCAGATGTTTGGTCCACCCAGGGTGTACCTTGTTGAGCACCTTGTTTTCTATCTTTGCAGGCTCGATTGGGTCCGGGGGGAGGCCTGGAAGCAGCACCCAGCGTTTCAGTGGGAGAGAGCCTGAGGCCGAGTCCAGCCCTGTTTATTAGTTCCATGGCCCCCCACAGATCTTAGAGTTAGTGAAACTCTCATAGTAGCTATAATAGTTTGTATATAGGCCTAATCTGATCTCCTAAGTGTCTGGCCATGTGGCATAGTAGTGTGCCTTAACTTGTTATAAAGTTGGGCACTTCTTTGAGAGTTTCTTGAGGTGTTGCGGACATTATCTTTGGATAGTCTCTTATCGTACATATGGTAAATAGGCCAGTGTACAGTAAAATGCCATGGGTTTGCTTTACATGCCACTAAAACCAGCCTAGACTGTTAAATGAATTGTTTTCCCTACCCCTTTCTCCAGGTGAAACCATTGCCCCTCCTGCTGAAGGACTCTACACCATCTATGAGTCGGAGCGAGGAAGCCAAGCGCGTAGCCCCAGAGGAGCAGAGCTGGGCTTGGTGGAGCAGATCATTGGACGGACCTTGTTACTGGTAGCCTCTGACGGAGGGAGTCACAGTGGGCTGCGGGGTGCTGAACTTGGCAAGTGGGCAGAGCTGCTGTCCCCTTTGAATGAATCCCATGCCAGCATTACATCAGTCACCAGCTTTTCCCCAGAGGGTGATGCATCACCACAAGGGGACTGGACAGTGGTTGAGGTATAAACATTTCACTGATCTTGGTCTGACCGACAAGGCCATGCAAGCAGTGAGCTATGTCATGTGTGCAATATGTGTGCAGTGGTTTGAGTGAACTGAGCAGTAAATGTGTGTGTAGAATTGTTCATGTGTCAGAAGCTTTGCATTGCTTTCAGATCCTGCAGATGTTCCATTTGGATGGGCCTTGCTGCCTGCCCCTTGCTTCAATCCCTCAGTGCATTGTCATTGTTATGACAAACTGCCACATATGGGGCAAGGCGGTTACTGCAACATCAAACCCTATCAGGCTCATCCTAGCAATGGTAAATGTGGTCGTGGTGGGGTCGCCTTAAGCAAAGAAATTATTTTTTATTTCTGTGATTTCCATTGTTTAGAGGACCTGGGTATGAGAGTATAGTAATGAGAACGTAGTAACCTATAGCAACCAATCAGTGTTTAGCTTTTTGAAGCCAGCTGCAAGTATAACAATGAATGCAGCAATCTGATTGGTTGTCATGGGTTACTGCCCATGGGCAAATTTGCCCAGTGTTGATAAATGACCCCCATTGTGTTTAAGATTATATATATATATATATATATATATATATATATATATACATATATACATATATATATATATATATATATATACACTAATTACACTTGTACACTAATTACACTTACACTATTAGTATTAATTGTGCCCATGTACAGTAGATAAAACCCCTATATATCCAATCATCGACTCTCTAGCTCTTGTGAGATCACCACTCTCAGCATTATTTGGTTGGGCCACATAAAGGTTCATGGCATGGAAGAGGTTACGAAGAAGATTCTCAGATATGAGATATATATTGAATATATTCCATACACAGCCTTTATCATTGGCAAAAGAACAAAGAATGCATTTAGGGGCTTACCTACCTCCCATTTGAAGAAGAGCGTATTTATAATTCATTTGTCATTATTTCCAACGATAATACTGTCTGGCCAGTCTAAAGGCCAGTAAGGGTGATAGTTAGGTAGAATTTTTTCTCTTAAATAATCCTGAGTGCCAACCCCGAAGCTTAAACTTTATTTCTTATTTTCTGACCAAAGCCATGGATTCAAACCATGGTTAAACAGCCTACTCAGCAAGATTTCTATGCATGTGTAAACTTATGAAGGAAGAGTAGAGGTTCAAAAAAATGTTGGACCTCCAAGAGGAAGCTTAACATTTATTTCCAAAACTGAGCCTTGCACCATGCCAGTAATTCATTATGGTAATGAGAAGCACAAACATCTGATGGCCAATGACATTCTAAATGCATTTGGGAGAAGTCTATTCAAACCAACTTGACAAACAAAAGTGAATGAGTGTATATAAAGGCAAAACAATACAGACAGACCAGAACCAGTCTTAATGAGGCCATAGCCATAATAATTGACCTTTTCTAAGACCATTGGTTGCAGGAAAGATCATTAATTTTCAATAAAGACATTTAGAGATGAATCATTAGATATACAGACAGAAACAGTAGAATTCTACCTGTATCTAACGGTTCAGCAGTAAAGACTTCAAAGGTGCCTGATCACAATTTTCCGACTTGGCCAATCGATGAGTTGACAGACAGCTAACTCTTTTGCCGATAGCGGCCGGCTCATTTTCCGCCATCCACACTAAATCTATATGTGCACTTATGCTCATCAGGCTAACTCAGCTCAGTGTTTCCGAATGGTGGTTGGGACAAAATGGCAATGCCAAAGACAAACTGAAGGGAAGATTTGTGTTCACTGAATATTTCTTCTAGATAGAATATTACCAAGATGGGCGTGACAAAATATTTTAATCCAAATTGCGTAAAAACAACAGCTTTAACACCTCTAGGACTGTCTATATCAGTTAGAGCCACCCTAGCGAATGGCATATAACGGAATAGAGGTCACCAGTTCGATAGAACAACTTGGCCATGTTTGCTTTTATGCGGAGGCCATTGTAAGACAAGAATGAGAATAATGCGAGCTAGAAGAGTACATCAAGAACCAATGAACTAAAAGGGACATTTTAAGGGTTTGAGGCTCAAATGCTAATTATGAGTGTCTTCTTTCAAGAGTCTATTGAACACAAAGCTTTAACTTTAGCATGCAAAGGACGGTTGGTGATTTTGGGTTCTTGGCTGGGCATCACCCAAGCAAAATCTCAGAAAGCTTTGGACGATTTTCATAAATCGTTAAGACAGTCCATGTGAGACATCACAGATTTTGGGGCTGAAGATCCCCATGAAAAGCAGTATTGGATTTGAAACGGTTTGTGCCTTTGGAGAGTAGCTTCTCTACTGGAACTAGCAGTCTGCCTGGTGTTACAAATCAAAAAAAAAGGCAGTAAGATCCTATTACAAGCCAGTGTGGAATGTGGGCAAGGAATGGATAGTTACCATGTACCTATTGTAAATATTCCGCTGCCAGAACTTGGGTTATTCTTCTCTTAAGTTGAACAATTTGCTGATAGGCGAAGGAGATAAATATAAGCTCAGACCTTTTTCTAGGCCCACTGCCCCCCATAACATTAGTAACATAAACAGTGAGCACTGGAGACAGACAGGGCAGGAGATGTTATAACTGAATTATTTGCCAACTCCTGTTCTATTTCTGGTGGTTTTGCTGTTCCATCAGTGACAAGCCAATTGGAGAGACCGCACACCCAAACAGCGTGTCCTGGTGCTCGGTGGTAGGGGAATCGGCAACCACCCAACCAAGGTACGTAGAAGAATCACCAGCACACAGGAATTCAGTTAGCAGGGAAAGCCCTTGCAATTTTATTAATGCAGTGCATCGTTTCGGGTTGACAAAGTTTTTGCTTGACAAAGGGGCGTGCCCCGAAACGTTGCACTGCATTAATAAAATTGCAAGGGCTTGCCCTGCTAACCGAATTCCTGTGTGCCGGTGATTCTTCTATGTTCCATCAGTGATGCAGCCAAAGGGTTGTGTCACCCTAAGACTTTCTATCCGCAGGTTACAGATTAATGTAGCATACAAAGAAAATAATAACAGCCTGAGGCACAGACGTTGGCACCTGCTCTTACTTCAACTACAAAGAGATTGGCCTTAAGTGTAAAAGGGGCATTATTCTAGGTTATGTTTGGGTCACACCTGCTTTTACATGAATAAGGGGATGGATTGCACATCAGCGCCGTTCGTTGTTTCTTTATACCACATTCCCAGAGGGAGGTACCTTCTGAAGCAACAACTGCACCCAAGGCCAGAACGAAGTAGGTAAAATACCCATGTTGTTGTAGGCCAGATGGGCACAAGCAGTTCATATTTGGTATTTCTTATCTTTCGATTTAGTCCCTCTCCCACTCATCTTCCGTTCCGAACATAACAACCTAGAACAGAATTATCAGATGAACGAAACAGCGCAATTTTTTTTTAAACAAAACTTTATTTATTTGTCTCAATTGTTTACAGTATAACACATGTATGAAGTGAGTGCCATAATAACTATAACATATATATATATATATATATATATATACACACACGCACATATATATCTGTATGTATATATAGATATATGTAATAGCTAATAGGTTCAAAGTGAAAAACTTAACTGAAAGTCACAGATCTGCCTCAAGATGACCGTTTCTCCCACCATCTATGACTGTGAGGGTGCCCGCATTTGATTGGATATATATATATATCCGCAGGGGTTAAGAGATATCTGACCTTCACATGTAGGTCTAATAAGCAGGTGCTTAAGAGTCACTTACTGTACCTGCCAGAGCTGCAGGCTTCCTGTCTACGCACAAGAGTGGCGCCATCTACAGGGAACTCTCATTGTTCGTACACAGGCTAAGCTTGGGTTTCAGGTTTGGCCCTACACAAGGATGACATTGAGGTGCTGGGTGCAAGGCCTGGCTAGATTCCATGGATTAAAGAGGAACGTTACATGAAGTAGTTTGGGGTAGCAGTTCAGCTGGCGTCCCTTGTGGAGCTGGGCATTGTATCTCCCACTGCTGACATTCTACACTTAAAGGACCAGTAACATCAAATTTTTTTTCTTCAAAATTCGTTAGTATAGAACCAAAAAAACACACCAAAGCAAATAAAACTTTTAAATTGCAGAGCCTTTATTAAGAGATAACTTACCAAAATGCCACTTCTGCTCCTCTTGTAAAACGGCGAAAGGGCGACCATCCATGCAGCGGTATTTGATTTCTTCTCCCTGGCTATTCTAGTGACAGTTGGGGGAAGGCCGTCAGGGAGAGCTTATTGAGGCTGCGAGATAAAGGAGTGACGCGCTGGATAGTGAGGAAAGCTGTGAGAGAGGAGAAGAGCAGAGGGAGGAAGTCGAGTGAAGCTGGCCTGAGAGAAAGCGGAGAGACTGCAGCAGATGTGGAAGCTGCCTGCAGTTCGATCTGCTCATCACATGTGCTTGGGGCGGAAACCTGGCACTGACTTTTTTACGAGCATTTACTATGAGTTATCACCGTATTAGCTCAGATCCCGGCTGTCAGCCAGTCCATGCCTTACGTCAGGGCACAGTCTCTGCAACCTGTATATCAGATCTCCAGACATGCGTGCATTACAGGCCCCAACACAAGGGGTTAATTTTAGTCAGTCTACAGCCCACCCGTTGCTCCCCTCCTGCCTTTACTCATTGAAAAGCAGCTTTCTAATGCCGGAGGTAACATGGCCTATCAGCCAGCCACCAAGTGCAACTCCCGAGTCTGTGCCCCAGAACACCCAGGTCTCGCACAATGATTGGGCCGACTTGCTAAATAATAATTAAAGTTCCATTCCATTCTGTGTAGCGAACTGGGCGCATTGATCAGCATTAGACAGCCGTATCCACCCCTTGTATGCCTGTGGTTCGGCGCTCCGAATAGGGGAAGTGCTGCAGAGCGGACCTCAGCCTCCTTCACATACTTTCACTAGAATAGCCAGGGGGAAGAAATCAAATACCGCTGCATGGATGGTCGCCATTTTGCTGTTTTAGAAGAGGAGTTTTGGTAAGTTATCTCTTAATAAAGGCTTTGCAATTTTAAAAGTTTTATTTGCTTTGGTGTTTATTTTTCGTTCTATACTAACGAATTTTGAAGAAAAAAAATTTGATGTTACTGGTCCTTTAAGAAGGCCCTCGTAATTGCCCCCTGAACAAAAGCAGGGCCTTAGGGTATGAGCCGCTACTGATCTGTGTACACCGTGCCAATCAAACCCTTCATTCATTGGCCTGCATGGAGTGTGTGCAAGTTACAATAGCATTCCATTCATATAAAAACTAAAGCAGAAGGAGAAACATGATGTAAGATTTACAGTGATAAGGGCGGTCCTCTTAGACTCTAGCAGCCCGTCTACAGACTAAGCAGTGATTGACTCCAAGTGTGTGTGTGTGTGTGTGGGGGGGTGTTTGGATAAGACAATTGTGAACTTCCAAAAGTAACCAATCCGATGGTTTGCTACAATATTGATCTTAAAAGCTGTACAAGGATTTATTGCCTTTTACGATGCTTTACTGGATGCATAAGCCACCTATTGCAATCTTTTATACCTGTTGGCTGCCTTAAATAATAACCCTCTTTCTACCCAGAATTCCTCACAAACGTGTCACATGGTATAGGTGAATCTGTGATGGTCATTTGCACCCTGACATATATAAACAGAAGAAACTGTTTTCTCAGGTCCCATCTAGTTAGCGCGGAAGGCCTCCTAAAAACTGCTCCTCTAAATGTGATGGGGAGTTCGTATTTCGTAAAGCCAATGATTGGATAAGGAAGCCAAGGCCAAGATTTTGCAATGGAGTATAATATCAAGCACCTTCACAAATTCAACACCCCAGAGACTATGATGGCGATAATTCGGTCACAGCATAAATACGGAATGTTGTGCCCATTAGATGTAGTCATGTGACACGTCAGTCTCATTGGCTACCGCTAACAATGTGACACCCAGACAAAACCTGTTCAGGTAATGTGAATACTGAGTTGTATAGGGAAAAATGTGCTGGATGAATAGAAGGCATAAGAGAGGCCATTGTACAATTCCAACAGCAGATGCCCGGAGAGTGTTATGTAATGCATTTCTGATCAACCACCAGATTTCTAACTTTAGTATCAAAGCAGAGGGTTGGCTATTTGCTTAGAGATATAAGGACAAGAAACACCACACCAAAGATGCTGGAAAAAACAGGTAAAGACAAAAAAGGGAGATTTTTGGGTAAAACTGGCACATTGAAATTAAAAATCCCTCTACAATAGGCTATGAAGAAAAAGAATATTGATGGGGGAGGAAAATGTTTAGATTAAAACAGTTTCTCTGTTTATATACTATGTAAATTAATCAATAAAAACCAGTGGCTGGCTTGCTCCGAAGAAAATGGTTAAAAAAAAAAAAAAAAGAAACCATACATCGCCCATTCTGAGGGTTGAGGCTCTGCCCCCAAGGTTCTGACTCCACCCCAGAGGATCCAGTCACATTTAAATAAATTCTTGGCCCCTCAAATCTGTCACAGAAAGAGAAACAAAAGTGCTCAGAACCAGCACCACCAGATCCAGGATAAAACAGGATGGGTGCCATGTCTGAGCTACACCACCAATAAGCTTAGAAGGGATGGGGTAGTGTGAAAGGGAAGAGGTGGTTGTGTGCCTGTCAGAGCTGCTTGCTCCAACGGTCTCTCTTGCTTGATGGGCGTGTTTGGTGACTGCTCCGCCTTTACGGGTGCAAATTAAAAGTCAGAGAATTCTTTAGCGCATTTTTCAGTGATTGAAACTCTGATTTCTTCTTCTTCATAGTCGTCAAAATTACTGGTGTCTCCAGGACCCTTACATTTAGGGATGAAGGGAGCTTCCACCTACAAAGAAAAAATATTAGGGGTATAAACACAAGTCTGCTAGAAAGTGAGACGATGGAGTTAACACAGCATTCCTCATCTCTAAACTGGCAACATACCGGTAATAGTTGGCAGCAGGAGAAAGTGTGCCGCCTTAAAAACTAACTTACATACTGGTGCCCTCGGTTTCCCTCTAGAACACTCATGAGCAGTGCCACTGGGTCACTAACTATATGGCTGGTTCAGACAGATCAGGTGATTTTACAGCTATCTTGAGGACAGAGTTTATATTTAGGAAAAACAGCATTATACATTCTGATTGGCTTATATGCGATTTAAAGACTTGCATCAAAACGTTCAATATAATGACATCCTTGCCTACCGGCTGCCTGTATCATAAGCATATGGATAAAGAGAACTCACTATGCAGAGGTTTTAAAGGAGAACTCAACCCCCCCAACTAATAAAAGCCCCTACCCAGTACCCAACATACTCCCCCCCCATCCCCATATAGGTGATAACACCTATACGTGCCCCTGATCCTTTACTCTCCTATAGGTGCAGAGTAAACGCAGCGGAGCTCATGGGCATCATCTTCTGGCACTTCGGATTTATTCAGGAAGTGCCATATTGGTGCATGCATAGTTGGAGCAGTCTTCTGGTTTGTAGCAACTGCTCATGCACCAAAAGCGATGGAAATTGCCGAAGGGAAGGAAGATGACCCAAAAAATACAAAAGAGCTGGAAGATGGCACTCATGAACTCCGCTGTTCTTACTCTGCACCTATAGGTGAGTAAAGGCTTAGGGGGCACTTATAGTTGTTATCGCCTATGCGGGCAGGGGAGCAAGGACTATTTAGGGTACTGGGGCATTTATTAGTGGGGGTTTGAGTTCTCCTTTATTAGTGGGGGTTTGAGTTCTCCTTTAACTGGGTGGAAAAATCCAATTAAATACTATCCATACTTATTGGGATCATGGTGAATGCAGGTGCTTATTTCCCTTAAAAAAAAAAAAAAAAAAGCAGCTTTGCTAAAAGCAGGAGACTGTAGCACAAGCAGAACTGGATTTGGTGTTTGCCACAAGAGGGTCAAGATTTCTGCCTAGACTGACTGCTTTTAATAAAAGTACTACTTTGGGTCCAAATGTTATAACAACATCATCTTTGGAGAAGCTTCAAAACAGGGGTTTTCGCCTTCCTCTGGATCAACTAGCAGTTAGGCAGGTTATATATAGACTTAAAAGGTTGAACTTGATTTGTGTGTGTCTTTTCACCCTAACTTACTATGTTACTATGTATCTCAGGAATCCAACCCGTGCACCAAACCCTTCTGCTGCTGCTGAACTGCAACTCCCAAAACAGCCTTGCACTGTGAACAGTTAGTTGCAGCTTGGATGTCTGTGAGAGAGGGCCACTAATATAGGAATCTGAAAAAAATGATAGCTGTATATTATAAAGGAGTTGGAACTGTAACAACTTTGGGTGCACAGGGAATTGGGCAGGTAAGAAAAATATCACTCCTCAGGGACCAGATGGCCTGTCTGTAACATGTCTCTCTTTGTCACTCAAGGGATACCTTTCACCAACTCTAGGCTTGTCTTTGCATATATCTCTGGACTGTAATTGGTTCTGGTACATTTGTTGGGAAGGGATGTAAATCTGGAGGAGAGTATCTCTTTCCACTGAACTTCCCAGCACACAATGGACTCCCCACCCGGCAGCTATAACACAATCTTGTGTCTCTATCCATCCCGTCACCTTTTTCTGGTAGACTGCAATCCAGTCCGTTGTACTGAACCATTTGTGTCCCTTGATGTCTGTGACACCGTTCTTCAAATTCCCAAAACGCTTAGTCAGATCAACTTGCAAAAGATTTCTGAGAAGATCCTTCAGGTCGGAGCTAAAGTGAGAGGGGAACCGGACCTGCAGGGAGAAAAACAAATGTAACAAAAAGGATAAAGCATAAAAAGAATCATGTGGTGGGGGGGGCATGGACAAAAACATTGGGAGTCCTGATTTGTGTGCAAACAATGGTCTAGACTGTACTGATGCAGGGTGGGGGGAATACGATTGCAAGGGAGGACAAATACGGAACGATAGGAAGGTTCAAAGTGCTAAGAATGGTATGCTACTGGAATATGAATAGGGAGGAAAGAAGGTGAACAGAGTAAGGTTAAGATATAGGAACAAGCTTGGACTCACCTTCCCCGATACTATTTTTTCATAGATCTGAATGGGCTGATCAGCGAAAAATGGAGGATACCCAGCAGCCATCTCATAAATCAGGACTCCTAGGGCCCACCAATCCACTGCCTTATTATAACCCTGAAAGACAGAACAAAGCACTCAAATAGGCTCATACAGGAGATATTTACAAGTCATCTTTTGCTCTCATGTTACTAGACTTCCCATTAAAGGCTGCAGAAATTTAACCCTTCAAGAGTTTTTTCACCTACAAACTTTTAGTATGACACACATTAATAATTTAAGACAATTTGGTTTTAATTTTTTTTGTGGTTAGCTTTTTTTTTTTTTTTAAGATAAAATTTTATTGTTTTAACACGACACAAAACAAGAATAATATACGTATTACAGTTGCGATTGATTATAATAACTGAAATTTATATTGGTACAGATACAGTGTCTTGTCTATAGCTGTTGTTCATAACAGTAGTTAATAGTACCTATGTGGAAATGAGGATATAAAGCAAAGAGATGTAGATCAAGTGTGTACCAGGGAGACTGGGTCACATTAGGCCCCCCACACTGTGTCGAATTTGTCTGGTGCCCCTCTTGTTTTATATGTCAATTTAATTAATGGAAGAGCTCCATCTATCAGTCGTCTCCAGAAGGGTATTGTAGGAGGCGTGCATAATGCCTTTTTTTTTTGCGTAGAACATAAGGGAGCATAACCGCGTTCTGGCCACGTTGGTTGGTATTAGATCATCAATCACTGCCAGTAGGCATACCACCGGGTCGACTATCTGTGGTGTGTCCAGTTCAGTGCCCAGGGTCTCCAATACCTTGGTCCAGAATAACTGCACCGGGGGACAGAACCAGATCATATGGATAAAATTGGCACCTGGAAGTTTACATCGAGGGCACTGATCATCTTGTCTTTTTTCAAATTTTTTCAGTTTAAGAGGGGTTATGTATTCTTGGTGAAGTACCTTGTATTGTATCAGTCTGTCCCTTATCGAAATTAGGAAGCTGTAGGCCGTTTCTATTTCCTCTTCCCATTGCTCTTGGATAAGATCAGGAATGTCCTGTGACCATAGGCGGTTGACTCTATCAAAGGGGATTGTGACCGTTACCATGATGTTATATTCTAGACCAGTGCTGTCCAACTTCTATGGTACCGAGGGCCAGAATTTTTCCAATCTACATGGTGGAGGGCCGATAACGGAAGCCAGTGTTAGCCACTCCCTGTTTTTAGGCCACACCCACTTTAAACCACACCCATGTTACCGCAAGACCATGTCCACATTAATAGCACACCCAAAAACCAAATGGTTGGTGCTCACAGGGATCAGGGCCGGAACTAGGGGTAGGCAGAGTAAGCGGCTGTCTAGGGTGCCATCATTGAGGGGCGCACTTTTTTAAGTGTTTATTTAATAATTTGTTTCAGTAATCATGGTCACCCAGTTGGGTGGAGTCTATCTCCTTCCCCTTCTCCTTCTTGCCGGCAAATAATAGCTCCTTCTGTGCGGTGCACCGCGATATGCATACACGCGTCAATGACGTCACTGATGTGATGACAGAGAGAAGCAGAGAGCTGGTGGCCTGCTTGGTGTGGCTCACTCTCGCTGCTCTCAGCCTTGCACAGTTGCACTGAACTGAAGACATTCTTTCTATTACTGTGAAGTTTGAAGCTTCCCGATGGCACAGCCAGGTACAGATTTGGGGCCCATATGTTTGCCGTTGCTGCTGGGCGCTGGTACAGGTAAATAAATACTGGGGGGCAATATGATATGATCAGATTTATTTTTGGCTGCTGCTGACACAGGTAAAGATTGGGGGCAATATGATGGCTGCAGGAGGGCTGTATGATGGATGGCTGCTGAGCTTGCACAGGTAGAGGGGGCAGTAATATAAATGAAAAAGCATTGTACATTTTCTTGCGCTCTTCATTTAAAAACCATCATGGTAAGGAGGGAAATGGTAATGCAGGACAGGGGGCACTGTTTGAAGCTCTTGCCTAGGGTGCCAAACTACCTTGTGCCTGCCCTGGCTCATATGTGAAAAAAGCTAAGTCATATTAAGACATACCCTTAAATCCATATATCTCCTCCTCCCCTGTGTATAATACAGTACCCCAGCATATGATTAAACACCTTAGGGGCCACTAACAATAATTTTCAAATGCTAACAAACTCCCAGAACAAATACCAAAGTATGACACACACAGGCAGCATAGGGAAGACAGAACAGAGCAGGAGACAGGAATCAGGACCAGTCTAATATGTACTACATACAGTGACACAGGGCTGGTGTCCATTAGCATTTTGAAATAAAGTGTGAACAGGAGAACAATGTGGGCAGTTTCAGAATGGGTCTCAGGTGTGAACAGTACAGGGCTTTAGGGGAGTGAACAATAGAGGTGTCACAAGTGTGTTCAATGCAGGGGGATCACAGGTGTGAACAATACAGGGGATTAGTCTTAATTTGAGGTTTAGACAATGCAGGGGCCAGTTAATCTCTGTAGTGATACCTTTTAAATTTTACATATGGTAAACAGACACAGCAGGCAGACTTTGATGTGGAGGGCCACATTAGGGGGGGTCGCCAGTTGGACAGCCCTGTTCTAGACAGTAGTTTGCCAGGGGAGGGGTGATAAGAGAGTATTCTCTATATTGGCCATGGACATTGTTGGGGTAAGTGTGTGGAACTGTGCCTGAGTTGGAAGTATCTAGAGTTGGATTTGTTGACCGGGAAACCGCTCTTGTAGTTCATGGAGTGTGGGAAACTGCTTGTTTGGAACTAGGTCAGATGGCCTTTTTAGGCCTAGGCGTGTTCAGTACCCAAAATCAGGCAGGTCATGTAAGTGAGGGAGTAGTGAGTTGCCCCAAAAGGGAAGGTTGGGCGACAGATGAGGTACCGGGTGGCCCAGAAGTTTTAGCACCATTGACCTTGCCTTGTGTGGGGTGGCGAGAGTGCTTAGTAGAGTCACCATGTCAGAAGGATGCCTGTAGGGTTGGTTCCAAGGCAGTCAATCAAATGGAGGATGGAGGATCATGTTGGGATTGTAGGGGTTGGGGGAGAAACACCATTGCAAGTAGTAGATCTGGGAGGCCAGGTTATATAAATAAAAGTGTGGAAAGGCCAGTCCCCCTTTTGTGATAGGGGCCGTAAGTCTTTCCCAGGAAATATGTGGTGTCTTCTTGGCCCAAATAAATGGAAGTATAATTTTGTTTCCTACAAAAATAACAGGGAATAGTGAATGGAGTGTTATGGAAAATGTACAAAAGTTTAGGTAAGTAGATCATTTTGATGATACTTACTCACACCCATAGCATCAGTGGGAGATTAGCCCAGTGTTTAAGGATACCGGAAAGAGAGTCAATGATTGGGTCTGGATTGTGTTGTATAAAGGAGTGTGGGTCTGTGTGTATATGGACAACCAGGTATTTGAATGAGTTGGTCCACTTTAGGCGTAGGCCTGTGGGTGGTAGTGCTGGGGGATTAGAATCAACGGTGTAGAGTTGTGATTTTTCCTAATTAATTCTCAGCCCAGAATACTTCTCAAAGTTCTGTACTGTGGTGAGAAGGGTGGAAAGAGAGTATTCTGAGTCACCTAGGTATATAAGTATATCATCTGCAAAGAGGGACACCTTTTCAGTAATGTTGACGTATTGGAGCCCTTGTATGGTTGGACAGTCACCTATCAGAATTAGCTAGGGGTTTGATTGCCATTGCAAAGAGGACAGGGGAAGGGGGCAGCCTTGTCTAGTTCCCCTTACAAGCTGGAAAGGTTCAGAGATAACATTGTTCACTCTAATTTTGGCCGTTGGATACCTGTATAGCAGTTTAACCCAATTTATAAATCTATTTCCGAGACCAAATTTGTGGAGTACTTGCCAGAGGTAGTCCCACTCCACAGAGTCAAAGGCCTTTTTTGAGCCAAGGGAGACTACTACTGCCCGAGTGTTGCTGTTACTGTGGGATGTTTGTAAAAAGACGTCGGAGGTTAAAGTCAGTTGCCCTCCCTGGCATAAAACCTGATTGGTCTGGCTGTATTAGTTTTGTGATGGGCCGCGTGAGCCACATGGCTAGTATTTTCGCGTCAAGTGTTAATGAGAGATATTGGTCAGTATGAGCTACATACGCCAGGTTTGGGGATAACTATTATGACGGCTTCTAGAAATGATGGTGGCAGGGACACACAGTCCCAAGCAGCCTGGAAAGTTTCGAGGAGGTGGGGAGAGACCAACTCATCTAGAGACTTGTACCAATCTGGGGGGAGCCCATCTAATCCTGGGGTTTTGTTGGAGGGTAAGGTTTGTATTGCTGACCTCACTTCTTCAATGGTTATGGGTGCGTCAAGCCATGCACTTGCCGCAGGAGGTAGTTTAGGTATGGAATCTAAGAATTGGGTTAGCGGTGGTATGGTGCAAGTGGTGGAGGAGCTATATAGAGATTTGTAGTATTTGGTAAATGTTCAGCTATCACTTGCGGTTCATGAACCATAGTGCCGCTCGAGGTCAGAATTCTTGGTATGGCTGTGGAGGTCAGTTGTTGTTTGGTCAACATGACAAGTTTTCTACTATTTTGTCTCAATGATCAAAGATTCGCTGTTAACTGTAAAGTAAAGCTTGTTTGGAGATGGGGGAGCCACTGTAGTATCAGTTGTAGGGGGAATGATCGGACAAGGACTGTGGTAGATAGGAGATTTGTTGCACTAGAGGGAGTACCTCAGGTGTTGACATGGCTAGGTCTATCGGGAGAATGCTTTGTGCGGTAGAGAGTGGCAAGAGTAGGCCTTAGTGTCAGGGTGCTTCCATCGCCACACGTCAGACAGACGTAGATCGTTTGCCCAGTGTGTTAGGTGTATGTGGGACCCGTAGTGGTGGAGTGCAGCCTATCATTTGACAGGTCCATAACTTGGTTCATATCCCCCATTATGCAGGTTGGTGCAGGAGGCAGGTCAGCAAGTTTCCTCCCTAGGAGTTCTAATAGGGCAATATTAAATGGGAGTGGAGCGTATCCATTCACCACCGTCAAAGGTTTATTTGCAATAAGGCAAGCCATTATTATATATCTGCCATATTGGTCTGTTAGTTTGATTAATTCAAAGGGGAGATTTTTCCTTATAAGGATAGACACACCTCTGGAGTGTGTGGAAAATGAGGCGTAGAAGGCCCATCGCACCCATGGTTTTTTGAGGGCAAGAAGTTTTTGCCCCACCAGATGGGTCTCCTGTAGGAGCAGGATGGAGGGAGGATGACTTTTCAGGTATGACCACATAAGGCTGCGTTTGTATTTAGAGTTAAGTCCACGGACATTCCAGGACATAAAGCTATAGGACGCCATTTGAATGTATGGAAGGCATTATAACTGGATGACTGCATCCTGCACCAGGTAAAGCATCAATCACATAGTAGCATTTATGTATATACAAGAAAACAGAAACAACCCATCATATAATTTACCCCTTTCCCCACCCCCAAGAAACATTTGCCCAGAACTAAACACTTTCCCACCCTGCCCAAATTGGCAGGCATTATCCCAAAACTTAAACCTTTAAGGCACTTTCAAGGAAACTGGGAACAAATAAATAGCAATGCCACATATGTCACTGGTCATAACTCAGCCTTGATATTGAGAATTAAACAAAAGTGGCCCCACGAGTTCCCCCATTGTCCAGATAGGGCCAGTGAATGTTTAAATGGACTCGGCAAGTGTAGTGGTGTCACAACTCTCCGAATATAGAGTAACATATACTTGATCAAAGGGTGCAAGGACTGGTGATGATGTGTCCGTAAGGGTGGGTGTTGTATTACGCAGTTTAAATCTATGACTGTGGCTTGGGCACCCCCATAGATGTAACCACCATCTTTCACTTGTGAAGCTGAGGCCCAACAACAATTAACAGGCTTAGAAGGATAGGGCTCCTTTCCCACAATTGGAATCAGCGTCTGGGGCTGGCCCAAGGGCTCTGGCCAGGCCTTTGGTCCAGCCGGGCATTTGCTTCTTCAGGTGAGGTGAAGAAAACAGCTTTGGGGCCATCCACTATTCTCAGTTTGGCTGGGTACAGCATTGCGTATTTTAATTGTAAGTCTCTCAATCTGCCTTTCACTACCGTGAAGGTATTGCGCTTCCTTTGTAGGGCTGAAGAGTAATCAGGGTAAATGGAGATTCTTTTCCCCTCATGTAGAAGATCTCTCTTGATTCTTGCCATGGCCAGGATCGCGTCTCGGTCTCTGTAATTTAATAGTTTTAGCAGGAAAGGTCTCGGGCTGCTCCTGAAGCTGGCGGATGCCCAGGAACCCTATGGGCCCGTTCAACTACAAAGAAGTTAGAGAGTGCATGTTATGCCATCTGTGCTTTGAGCCACTCTTCAATGAAGGCTACTGGATCAGCGCATTCCGCTTTCTCGGATAGTCCCAGTGTTCCTAGATTGTTTCTCCTCTGGCGGTTCTCATAGTCTTTCAAGAGGTCTGCCTGGTTTTGAATTTGTTGCATAAGCTGTCAAATCTGGTCAGGAACTGGATTGCAAGTGTCTTCCAGTTCAGAGACACGAGCCTCCATGTTATTTACCCTTTCTCTGACTGTTTGGAGATCTGCCCTCAGTAGGGATAGATCAAATTTTAACTTCTCAATCTGAGTTGAAAAGGCAGTGCGTGATTTTGCTACGGCTGAGAGCAGGATCTTTACCCTCGGGTCATGTTGGGTGGCCATGGGCGAGGGGGAATAAGGTCTCTCATCCACCCTTCTATTTCCCTTGGTGGGGAGGTGGCCACCTTTTCAGGCTTTTTGGCAAATTGCTCCAGAGTCTTTTGTTTGGACCCGTATTTACCTATGAGGAGGACAGGTTAATGTCAGTGTACGGGGTGTCGCTAAGAGGAGTTGGTGCTGTTTCACAGTGTGTTGTGGATGCCACAGAAGGATTAGCCTTACATAAAGAATGTAAGGCGAGTATTTACCCTGGTGGTAGGGCTCTGCATTTCAGGGTGTTGTAGTTCACTTGGTGTGTTGGACTGGCAGTGGTAGGGTTAATTTGTAGAGGGAGCAAACAGTGCTACTACACAGGAGACCCAGTGAAGAGAGCTATGACTGCTCTTTAAATTTCCCCACAGTCTCCAGCAGGACCCAAAGAAGGGCAGTTCTGTATATTGCCTCACAGGCAGAGGCTCTGGTGGTAGAGTTAGGTGCCCCAGGGATCCGTGGGAAATAGTCCAGGTGGTCGGAGGGTCACTAAGAGTCCCACCTTGCCTTCTGTGGTACAGATTAGGCAGTCTATGTGATTTTCGCCACCTGTCTGGCGCTTCTGGACAGGCCGGCCTGTGGCAGGGACCTACACGAGACTGCGGCTTCACTCGCAGTAGTAGGCCGCGGCTAGAACTTCGCAGCCAGCAGTCACCTGAGGCTGGTCCTTTTGCGGTACAGCTGGCACCAGTGTTCGGAGGTCCCCTGACTGCTGTAGAGGGGCAGATGGACTCAGATGGGGTAAGATTTGGATTTTTAATCCCAGGAGCGTGTTTAGCGGAGAGTTCCAATTCCCTGATCTGTACTGTGCCTGTAATGCTGGGTGTGAGGCTGATAAACAAAGTCTCTAATATGGCAGGTCCTAAATATACCAGGGCCAGTGACGCAATTACTTTGGTGTCCAAACAGTTCTGTGACAAAGAGCTCTTATATACTAGGAAGCTCTGAGCATGAAGCCAAGGAAACATCCTACAGGTAGGGTCATACTCACCTTGCTAAGGATTATTTCTGGCGCAAGGTATTCTGGTGTCCCACACAGGGTCCAGGTCCTCCCTTTCACTCTCTTTGCAAATCCAAAATCTGTCACCTGGAAAACATGAAGAAACATAAAGACTTATCTGGTTTCCCAAATATCTCCACGCGCCCCTATTGATTTATGTTGATTATTCAACGGAAAGTAATTGTGCTCATTATTGGCATTTGACTCCAAAGAATGTTCTTAGTCTGGTCAGTGGATATTTATAAAGCCGGGTGTAAGTGATACACTAGGTACATGCCCTGAACTGCAATAATGTAAATTATATAGTTAGAGGGTTTTCTGAATCTGCACAAGGAATCTGTAAGGAAGCTGCCCATCTGCTGCTACGAGGGGAGCATTACCTGGATATACCCCTGCTGGTCTATGAGAAGATTCTCTGGCTTCAAGTCTCTGTATATAAGATCCAGGGCGTGTAGATATTCGAAAGTTAATACAATCTGGGATGCATAGAAGCGTGCATGAGGTTCACTGTGAGAATAGAAGGAACAAAGCTTTAGTTAGAATGAAATGTACAAATACCTCACATTCTAATGAATACTGGCTGCCTGCCCATTATATTACAGTCTAATTCTTTATACATATATATATATATATATATATATATATATATATATATATATATATATATATATATATATATATATATATATATATATATATATATATATATATCTTATAATAATCATTCGGAAGGGTTTTTTTTTACAGTGAGGGCTGTGAAGTTGTGGAGTTCTCTTCCTGAATCAGTCATACAGGGTGATACATTAGATAGCTTTAAGAAGGGGTTTGATGGTGTTTATCAAGTGAGGGAATACAAGGGTATGGAAGATAGCTCATAGTACAAGTTGATGCAAGGACTGGTCCAATTGCCATTTTTTGGAGTCCGGAAGGATTTTTATCCCCTCTGAGGCAAATTGGACAGGTTTCAAATTGCGTTTTTCACCTTCCTCTGGATCAACTAGCAGTTAGGCAAATTAAAATAGAGTTAAAAGGTTGAACTTGATGGATGTATGTCTTTTTTTCAACCTAACTTACTATGTTAATACAAAATTCCAGAAATACAAGAGGGTGTACAAAAGAGGAAATACAAATACCAGAATCCGCACCATCTTAGTGAAAAACTTTGATAACATTGCACCAGCTGCCACCAGCCACGACCTTCTGAGAAGGAAAACTCAGCTCATGCTCCTTCCCAATGAGGTTCCAGAACAACAGATGCAATACAGCCAATATTACAGAGATTGATTACAGTGAGTCCAATGGCCATGTAAACAGATTGTTTGGAATAGCAGGCGCTGGTGACATAGATGCCACCAAGGGAAAGCCCTGAGACACCGACATTGATATCACAGTAGGCACACGGCAATGAGTTGCTTTAATGGGACTTGCAAGTGTCACTGAGAGAAAGGAGCCGGAGAATAGAATCCATATTCCCATATGGATTAACTATTTTCTATCCATGCAAAGCATCAGACTTCAGTCTCGTTCTGCCAATTTTCCTACAATACATGCCCATAAGAGGGTCCTTGGAAGATAAGCCTCGGCATCCTATGGCAGAAGCTCCAACATTCACCGTGGTCATCATGAACTTACAGAAATACATTTTAAAGGAGAACTAAAACCTAAAAATAACAAACAAGGGAAAGTTGTGCTCACCACTATTTTTTAAAATCATTAGGCGGGGGTGCAATGAGGGTGTGACCACAAAATACATATAGTCAAATACAATAGGTCCTCTGCACTCAACCCATTATCAATATATTTAAGACAGAGACATTTTGTGCATACTGCTACTGAAAAATGCCTTACCCTTTAAACAACACAGGGATTGTTTGTCCATATATTGCAATATATTTAAGCTGGCCAACTACGTCAAAGTCATCCCATATCTGGCCAGTCCTATGCTTAATTTTCATCTGATTCATTAAGAATTCAATTGCTTAATTATACATTTTACAAAGGGACTAAGTTTTACCTGCAACTTACTAGTAATAAATACAGTATATTGCAATATATGGACAAACAATCCCTGTGTTGTTTAAAGGGTAAGGCATTTTTCAGTAGCAGTATGCACAAAATGTCTCTGTCTTAAATATATTGATAATGGGTTGAGTGCAGAGGACCTCTTGTATTTGACTATATGTATTTTGTGGTCACACCCTCATTGCACCCCCGCCTAATGATTTTAAAAAATAGTGGTGAGCACAACTTTCCCTTGTTTGTTATAGTTATACAGGAGCAGTGACCAGCTCCATGTTGTAGCTCCCACCCTTCCCAGCTATAGTGATCCCACTGTTGTCTAATAAAAGGGCAGCCAAGTTTGGGAGTTTTACTTTGAAAGCAGCTAGTAAGTTGCAGGTAAAACTTAGTCCCTTTGTAAAATGTACAATTAAGCAATTGAATTCTTAATGAATCAGATGAAAATTAAGCATAGGACTGGCCAGATATGGGATGACTTTGAGGTAGTTGGCCAGCTTAAATATATTGCAATCCATGTGTTGTTTAAAGGGTAAGGCATTTTTCAGTAGCAGTATGCACAAAATGTCTCTGTCTTAAATATATTGATAATGGGTTGAGTGCAGAGGACCTCTTGTATTTGACTAAAACCTAAAAATAAATGTGGCTAAAAAATGGCATATTTTATATACTGAACTTATTGCACTAGCTTAAAGTTTCAGCTTCTCAATAGCACAAATGATCCAGGGGGTCACCATCTTGGAAAGTGTCTAACACTTACAGTACATGCTCAGTGGGCTCTGAGCAGCTGTTGATAAACTAAGCTTAGGGGTTGTCACAAATTATCAAGCAGAAAATGAATATTGGTCTGTAATATAAGATGATGCTACAAGGCTGATTATTAAATTCTGATACTAATTGCACTGGTTTCTGTATTATGAAAATGGTTTATTTACATGAAGCAGGGTTTTACAAATGAACTGTTTTATGCAATAATTTTACAGAGACTTACATTGTTTGAGGGGTATAGTTTAATGTTCAGCTCCAGGCGTGAGTATGTGTGTATGTAAGTGCATGTGAAAGAGAAAGAAGACTGTAAGCATCACCGAGACTGATGTGAATTATGGACAATAAAGTGCCATATAAAGGGTATGAGAATGGTGGCGTACTTCTGCAAATGGGTGTATGGGTATATTCTCAGTCTCTATAATTGTCTATGCAAATATTAAGATAAGCAGAGTGCACTGATAAACGAGACAGAAAATGTTCAACACAGGCCAGAACTTCCTCAAAATGCCAGTGGGTCTCGCCCACAGCAGCTGCGAGAGGGAACAAGTAACATCCTGGTGTGAGAACTAGCACTGACTGAAAGGAGGAGGGTAGCTGGGATGGATGTAAACCATTATGAGAACATCAAAATCTAAACCTATGAAAGTTAAAGGGGATGTTCACAGATTGTTCATCAGAAATAAATACTTTTTCCAATTACGTTTTTCTCATATTGAAGTGTAACTCCAATTTTTTACCTTTGTAAAGTAGCTCTGAGAAGGGGTAGCCGACCCTGTGAAGTGTTCTAAATCCATACATTCAGTTAATGTGTTTCTTATGTTTGGCCCTGCTGAGCGCCACAAAAACATAACTTAAGCTTTTTGAATAGTAAATATAATTTCAAGAAACTTTGCAATATACATCAATTAAAAAATATGCAAACTTTTCATGATTTTTAATGGTTTCTGACAGTTCCCTAAGCCTAGCCCCTGATCTGTCTGACTTTGCTGTAGATTCCTGCAGTGGGTCGGGTACCCGCGGGTTACCCGCAAAAAAATTGGGTACCCTGTGGAATGAGGGTAGGATTTTCAGCTGTGGGGTAAAGATGCGGGTCAGGTTGTGGTTCTCTTCTAAATTTCTTATCTTATGTTATATTGTCTATATTTAAGTCCTTTTAAATTATCATAAAACTGGTTTCTGCCCCGCCAATTTTTGATGATGTAATTTTTTTGTTTTCAGCAACACTGCTTTGTTTGATGGTGGTTAGTGGGTTGCGGATAGGGTTGCCACCTTTTCTGAAAGAAAATACAGGCCTTCCTATATATTTATCTTTTTCCATTGGGATCAGCCATCATTTTTAGCGGCAAAGTGGCAACCCTAGTTGCGGATAAGGCAGTTGCGGGTTCGGGTCGGGTAGAGGATCAAAGTGGGTAAATATGTGGGTTGCAGTTCGGGTTGTGGGTTTGGGCCTTAGAAATTAGTTCCACACAGGACTCTACTTTGTTGATCTGGCCGACTATCGTTACTTTGTATCAGCAGCCATCTGTCTTTAGCCTGCATCCTCCAAACCCACACAATTCCCTGCACACGCGATTTCAATAAGGAAAGGAACATCACAGTGCAATGCATTGTGGGATATGTAGTTCCTGCATGCTCTCTGTAAACTGTGCAGAAGTTGTTACAATTCGTAACATCAGTATTTTAGTCCCTCTTTCCCTGCCAGGACTTCAAATGATGCAAAAAGAGAAGAACTGTTAAACAACTGGATTTAAGCATAGAAAATGGCAATTATTCATAAGAAACAGATAACTGTGATGGGTATATGTGGGCCTATTTATCAAATTTTGTTTGGAAGTCGGAGTTCCTTTTAATATATCAGGTTATGAGATATTGGCTGACCTGACCTAAGTTCAGCCCATAGATGGGGGCTTCTCAGAGGGAATTCTAAAATATTAAGAACAATAAAGGCGCCCAGGGTCGGATTGGGGGGGGGGCCTGGGGCTGCAGTCTAAGGAGCCCCCTGCCACAAAGCCCCCTCCATACCCCGGCCACAGCCGCAACCTCCCCTTCAGTGCCCGCCACCCCCAGGGGGGTGTCTGGGCTGGCAGGGACCACTGGATTTTTTCCCGTTGGCCCAGTCAGACCTTGAAGGCGACCATAGTGTAAGATCTTGGTTACTAACACATCTATGAAAGACCAGACTTTAAAGGAACAGTAACATCAAATAATGAAAGTATTTTAAAGTAATAAAAATATAATGCAGTGTTGCCCTGCACTGGTAAAACTGCACAACTATTGTTTATATAAATAAGCTAAGTGTACCTATGGGTCAGGGTTGTACCTACCTGAAGCGCCCGATTCTGCGCAAATGAGAGAACATCTCCCCGCCGGCTACATACTCCATGACCATATACAGATTGGTGTTATCCTGAGGGCAAGAAGAACAGAAACAGGCAGGATAATATAAGAAACATTATAAAAGGCGAGGCAATAATTCAGAAATTTCAAACTATTCTGCCCAACTTTTCACTCCGACTTACCTTAAACGAATACTCCAGCCGCACAAGGAATGGGAAATTCACAGCCTGCAGTATCCGTTTCTCATTCAACGTGTGCTCAATCTGCTTCAACTTCACCACCTGGTGGGGCAATCGGAATTACAAACTGGAACTGGGTTCTCCCCAAACAAACCTCCACCACCAAAGGTGGTGTAAAGCTAAACAAGGGGTAGATATAGAAACATAAAATACCGACACCATACCTTCTGCTTGTCCAAGATTTTCATAGCAAAGTGACTGCCATTTTCTTTGTGCCTGACCAGCATTACGCGCCCAAACGACCCGGTGCCAAGAGTTTTCATTCGCTCAAACTGGTCCAGATTTGCTGTGTTCTGAAAACATGGAAAGGAAGGTTCAAGGGAAAATAAACTTAGAATTCTATGCCACATGCATATAGGCTATAACTACCTGTATATCTATTATCTCTCTCTCTGTCTCTCTCTCTCTATATCTATCTATCTATCTCTCTATATATATATATATCTATCTCTCCTTCTCATTTAAGGAAACTCCCAACACACTGCCATTTAGTATATAACTTGCATTTATATTATTTTTGCCAAAGTGCATAACCTTGCATTTATCAACATTGAACCTAATTTTCCAGTTTACTGCCCAGTTTTCCAACTTAGACAGATCACTCTGCAAAGTGGCAGCATCCTGCATGGAACCTATAGTTCTGCACAATTTAGTATCATCTGGAAAAATACAGTACTTTCAATGCCCACCTCCAGGTCATTAATAAACAAGTTGAAAAGCAAGGGACCTAGTACAGAGCCCTGCGGTATGCCACTAACAACACTGGGCCAATTAGAAAATGTTCTATTTACCACCAATCTTTTAGCCAGTTCTCTATCCAGGTACAAATACTATGTTCCAGGCCAACATTCCTTAAAGGAACAATAACACCAAAAAATGTAAGTGTTTTAAAGTAATGTAAATATAATGTAGTGTTGCCCTGCACTGGTAAAACTGATCTGTTTGCTTCAGAAACACTACTATAGTTCATATAAACAAGCGGCTGTGGAGCAATGGCGGAAATTGAAAAACGGCTAAAAGGCACAGGTTAACGAATGGATAACAGATAACAACATTAGACAGACAGAGCTTATCTGCTATCTGCTGTGTAACTTGAGCTTTTTCTCCTTTGAATGGCTGCCCCCATTGCTACACAGCAGCTTATTTATATAAACAATAGTAGTGTTTCTTAAGCAAACACAACAGTTTTACCAGTGCAGGGCAACACTGCATTGTATTTTCATTACTTTAAAATACTTATTTTTTGACGTTACTGTTCCTTTAATTTAACCAGCAACAGTGTGTGGCACTGTATCAAATGCTTTAGCAAAGTCTAAATAAATCACATCCACTGCCATCCCAGAATCGAGATCCCTGCTTACTTTCTCATAAAAAGAAATTAAGTTAGTCTGGGAAGATCTATTACTCATAAAACCATGCTGGCACAAACTCATAGTATTATGATTTGCTATCCAGTATCTTATCCTTTATTAACCCTTTGAAAAGCTTTCCTACCACTGACGTCACATGAACTGGCCTATAGTGTCTCTCTCTCTCTCTATTAATCTATATCTATATCTAGTATATCTTTATCTAATACAGTATATCTATATCTAGTATATCTTTATCTAATACAGTATATCTTTATCTAATATATCTTTATCTAGTATATCTTTATCTAGTATATCTTTATCTAGTATATCTTTATCTAGTATATCTTTATCTAGTATATCTAATATATCTATAATATCTAATTTAAAGCACACACCCAATTGGCTGCCATGGTTTCTAAGACCTTGACCAAATTTGGTTCTTGCCGTTACCTTAATCCACCCAACTACCCCTCATAACAGCAAGGGTTTCTTTACCTGTGCTGGACTCTCCCATTTTTTCAGAAAATCTTCTTTTGCTTTTGCCAGAAATTCTTTCACTGGTGAGAGAGAGATTGAGAGAGAGAGAGGCAGAGAGAGATAAAAAAAAGAGAATGAAGGGGTTAATTAAAAAACAAATGGCACACTGGAGAGAGAGAAGGAAGGAAGGAAGGGATATATCAAGGGCAGAGAAAGTTTTAGATCAACAGTGTTGGCTTTTATGTGAGCAGCCAACGAGACAGGGTTCGTATGCCTGTCTCCAAATCCAAAGGCATATGGCTCAGATCAGTACCCAGAAAGTCAGGGCATAGCTACACTTCTACAGTCGGGGTCTTATAGCCATATGATGGGTCTTAGAGGGGTCGTTCACCCTTACATTAGCTTTTAGTATGATAGACAGTGATAATCTGAGACAATTTACAATTGGTTTTATAATGTGTGTTTTTTGAGTTATTTAGCTTTTTATTCAGCAGCTCTCCAGTTTGCAACTTCAGCAATCTGGTTGCTAGGGTCCTGATTACCCTAGCACCCATGCATTGATTTGGATGAGAAAAGGGGATTTAGTTTACTCACCGATAAAGCCTTTTCTCTGAGTCCCGTTATGGCAGCACAGGTGACCGATGCACTCTTCCCTTCAGGAGGCAGGATGGCAATAAGAAAAAAAGAATAGGCTCTCCCCCTAGTCTCCTCCTCTTCCCGGCATTAACCCCACCCTCAACAGTTCTGACTAGCACAGCTTACACAGGCAGAGGAGAAAAAATAGCTCAAGGGTGGAAACTCCCTGTGCTGCCATAACGGGACTCAGAGAAAAGGCTTTATTGGTGAGTAAAGTAAATTCCCTTTTCTCGGTACGTCCCGAGGCAGCACAGGTGACCGATGGGTCCTTCCCAAAGCTGTAGAGTGGGTGGGATTAGTAGGTAAGGAGAAGAAAACGTGTGGAAGGAGTCTAGGTACAGGAGAAGAGTGTGATCTAGCCCTAACATGGGCAACTGAGGGTGCAAGGCTTACCCCACAACTGAATGAAGAACTTTGCGGCCGAAAGCCGCATCAGATGAGGAAAAAACATTAAACTTCTAAATCTTTGTAAATGTATGCAGTGAGGTCCATGTTGCGGCCTTACAAATCTGTTCAGCTGAGGCATCGTGTAGTTGGGCCCAGGATGTGCTGAGGGCTCTGGTTATGTGAGCAGATGCCTTAAAAGGTATATGTTTGCCTTTGTTTTGGTAGATCAGAATGATAAGGCTTTTAATCCATCTTGCGATGGATGCTTTAGAAGCCCGAGTTCCTTTCCATAGCGTACTAAGAGGGAGTCTGATGTTCGAAAGTCCTTAGTTCTGTGGATGTAGAACTTGAGCGCCCTGACTACATCTAGGCTGTGTAATTGACGTTCTTTAGTAGACTTTGGATGAGGGCAAAGAGATGGGAGATTGATCTCTTGATTACTACTTTAGGCAGGAATGTAGAGTGCGTAATAAGACTGTCTTCATGGAAAATGCAGAAAGGTGGTTTATAACCAAGAGCACCTAGTTTTGAGACACGTCTTGCTGAGCATATGGCTACCAGGAATGCCACTTTCCAGGTAAGCAATTTGAGATCAATAGAAGCCAATGGCTCAAATGGCGGAAACTGTAGAGCTTGGAGCACTACGTTTAAGTCCCATGGTGGTACAGGACATTTGTATGGAGGTTTACTGTATATACTCGAGTAGAAGCCGAGATACCTAATTTTACCTACGAAAACGTATTGACTCGAGTATAAGCCTAGACACAACTACAGCCCTGTCTCCCAGCAGCGCACATTCCGCCAAAGCGACCCCCCCCCCCGCAATCAACCAGACTTTTTTGCAAAGTTGATGGTGACAGAGAATTGCCAAACGGATTACTGTGTGCATTGTCCCACTACCATGTGCAGAGGGTGCTGTGTGATATTGCCATCACTGTTAATCCTTCATATAACCAACAGTATATACGGTAATATGTCCTGCGGCTTGACGTCCGGATGCAACGCTAGCCGCTGCTGGAAAAATAGAGAAAGGGCCGACGACCTTTGGGGAACTGACCCCTAAGCCTTTATCTAGACCTTGCTGTAGAAAATCAAGGAGAACTGGTATGTTCATTTTGAAAGGTTTCTGGTCGGAGTCTGTGCACCAACGGTTATAAATTTTCCAGATACAGTGATAACGTGGCTGCAGTGACGCTCTTGCGGGCCTGTAGCAGCATGGTCATTACTTTGGATGAAAACCCTTTTTCTAGCCAGATGGCGCTCTCAAGAGCCATGCCATGAGCGCTAGTTTTCCCAAATCAGGGTGGCGAGAATCACCCTGGCTGAGGAGGTCCGGTATCAGTGGAGAGATGTATTAGATCGGAAAACCATGCTCTCCTGGGCCAGTAAGGTGCGATCACTATGGCCGTTGTGCAGAACAGTAGCAGGCAGCGTAGACTAGCATGAATCATGGGTATTGGAGGGAAAATATACACGAGATCGAAATTCCAGGGGGTTGTCATCGCGTCCACTGAGAACGCTTGAGGATCTCTGTACCTGGTGTAAAAGCAGTCCACCTGATGGTTGAATCAGGACGCCATGAGGTTGATCTGTGGAAGTCCCCAGCGTTCGACAAGTATCTGAAAAACGGTTCTTTGAAGACACCCTTCCCCTGGATCTAGGAAGTGGCGGCTGAGGAAGTTCCCTTCCCAGTTTAACTAGCCTGGGATGTAGATTGCTGTTAGTTGACACTGGTTGGCCTCTGCCCAGTGAAGTAGTCAAGACACAACTTGCCAAGCCGAGTTGCTTCGTGTGCCTCCCTGATGATTGATATAGGCCACCGTTGTCGTGTTGTCCGACTGAATTTTCACTGGCCTGTCGCGGAGCAGTTATGTCCAGTGTGTGATGGACAGGTAAACAGCCCTGTGTAGCTTCGCCTCGAGAGCGGACCACTGGCCTTGCACTGACCTTTGTTGGAATACCCCTACCCAGCCTCGCAGGCTGGCGTCCGTGGTGACTATGGCCCAATCTGTCCTTGAGCAACATTTTCCATTTAGTAGGTTGGCTGGTTGCTGCCACCATTCCAGTGACCGCTTTGTTGGCTGTGAGATTGTGATGTTGGCTGTGAGATTGTGATGGACTTTGGCCCACTTGCGCAGGAATTCCAGCTTTAGAGGGCGCATGTGGAATTGGCCGAAGGGGACCACTTCTATGGAGGCAGTCATGAGGCTGTGCATGCAAAATCTGGTGTTGATGCGAGTGGCTGTGGCGAATTTTCTGGTCGCTTTTGAGAGTTTTATGGTGTCAGAAATACCTTGTGACAAGCTGAGTCTAGCTGGACTCCACAAAAAAGGATGGATTGTGATGGAGTCAAGGTGCTTTTGGCATGGTGGAGTGAGTGAGTGGGAGCTCGTAGTAGTAAGTCGTCGAGGTACGGGAGAATAAATATGCCTTGTTGGCGCATGTGTGCTACCAGTGGCGCCATGACCTTTGTAAACACCCGAGGCGCTGTCGCCAGGCCGAAGGGCAAGGCGCGAAATTGATAGTGATGTCCCTCGGATGCAAATCGAAGGTATCTTTGGTATTCTGTGTGAATGGGGATGTGTAAGTAGGCGTCGCGCAGGTCTACTGTTGTGAAGAAGTCTCCCTGTTGGACATTGGCTATTACGGCCCTGAGTGATTCCATCTTGAATGTGGGGACACATAGGAACTTGTTTAGTGCTTTCAGGTCGAGAACCGGTCTGAAGGATCCGTCCTTCTTTGGTACTAGGAACAGATTGGAATAAAACACCAGCTTTTGTTCGTCGACCGGTACTGAGACGATCACTTTGGCCAATAGCATGTCCCTGATCGCCTGTTTGAGTGCTGCCCGTTTTGGAGGGGATATCGGAATATTTGACGTTAGAAATTTGGTGGGGGGATTGTGGTGAAAATGGAGTTTGTAACCGGAGGAAACAATTTGGTGTACCCATCTGTCTGTTGATGTGGGCGTCCACCTACCACCCCTGCAGACTTGGGAGGGGCTTGTATTCCAGGCTTCTCGCGACTTGTCGGAGGTCCCCTTCGCGGGGTGCCTCTGATAGTTCCATGTTGGCTCCTTGGTATTGTGGTAACCTTTAGAGTATGAAGGTTGGGGTTTGGAGTGTTGTGGTGAACGGCAGTTAGCTGTGGAGGGACGACAGGGACGCTTGAATGGTGTAGTCGTGGTTCATTGTTACTTCTCTTGTGGAAGGAAATTGCGCTTTCCCCTGGTAACATTATTGATGAGGGGATCTAATTCAGGGCCGAATAGAGAGGTCCCTGTAAACGGCAGTGCTACTAGATTTTTCAGGTCTTCATCCAAAGCACCCTTCATGCCACTATAGCCATGGCAGAAGACTTTGAAAGGAGCTTTAAGATGTCCATAGATCCGTCACAGAGAAAATGAACTGCCTGAAGAATCTTTGAGAGATGTGAGTGCATATCAAAAGTTTCATCTGTCGTTGCAGAGAGGGCTTCTTCTAGCCATAGAACCATGGTTCTGGAGACACAGGCTGAAGTCACTGTGGGTTTAAAGGCAGCTGTGTTTGAGGCAAATATGTTTTTTTAACAGATTTTCTGCCCATCTATCTAGTGGGTCTTTGAAAGAGGTCCCATCCTCTAAGGGTATGGTGGCTGGCTTTGCCAGTCGGGCCACTGGAGCATCAACTTTAAGGATAGTGTCCCAGGTGTCCTTATGGGCTTGATCAAAAGGATAAAGGTTGTCCAACTTCTTATCTTTGGACAGTTGTCTGTCCAGTGTTTTCCACTCCTTTTTTATGAGGGTTTCTACAGTCTTGTGTACTGGGAATTGCTTTTGGTGATGCTGTGTGGTACCAAATAATTTGTCTAAAGTCTTTTGCTCTTTGTGTTCTTCCTCAATGCCCAGTGTCTCAAACATTTGTGTTAGCAAGGAGTTAACTGCCTCCGTTTGTGATTTATGGGACACCTCAGTGGTATGGATGTGAGAATCAGTGCTCCCGCATTCACTGGTATTATCCAGAGCTGGAGGTTTCCCCTCAGATGAATAGTCATCAGTGTCTCTTTGTGGTGACTGCAGTGGTGCAGTAGTGGAAGCCCTTTCGGGAGGTGGTGCTTGTTGAGTCACTTTTACTGGTGCAAGTTTTTCTAGGGAGGAAGACATAGTTATAAGAGCTGCTTGGAATTTCCGGAACCAGTCCGTTATACGGACCATCTCCTTGGTGTGAGGAGGTTTTGTTCTTTTTGTGTTCATGTGCACATGGGCCTTCTTAGGGGGGGGGGGGGGGGGGGAGAGAGAGAGAGAGAGAGAGAGAGAGAGAGAGAGAGAGAGAGAGAGAGAGAGAGAGAGAGAGAGAGAGAGAGAGAGAGAGAGAGAGAGAGAGAGAGAGAGAGAGAGAGAGAGAGAGAGAGAGAGAGAGAGAGAGAGAGAGAATTAGGCACCTCCGCGTACTGCTGTCCTCCGCGTACTGCGTCAGCGTGAATGCGTTAGGCAGGTAGTGTGCGCCCTTTTCCTCTGCCGTCCACAATTCCACCTAGTTAGCGCCGGCTAGTAGCTAGTAGTGTACCTTTATTGCCAGTGGTGTGGAGGGGGGTGCGGTAGCGCTGTAGCATACCGTAGCACCTCACCCTTAACTCGTGGCAGCGCTACAGCATGCTTCTTTATATGACTTAGACCGTCGTGGGGGGAAGTAGGTAGGGCTGCAGCATACCTATACACCTTACCCCCATTCTGGAGACAGCACAATAGCATGCCCGAGATTCCAAAATGTCGCAGGATTACCATCAAAAATTACATTAAAATTGGAGATGAATAACGAATATACAAAGGAAAAAATGTAGAAAAAATTAAGGAGGTGCCTCCTACCTCCAGGAAGCAGGACGGCAAAGAACTGTTGAAGGTGGGGTTAATGCCAGGAAGAGGAGGAGACTAGGAGGAGAGCCAATTCTTTTTTCTTATTGCCATCCTGCCTCCTGAAAGAAGAGTGCATTAATCTATCGATCACCTGTGCTTCCTAGGGACGTTCCCGAGAAACCAGAATATGAATAGGAGAGGGTCTGAATAGAGAAATGAGTAATAAAAAGTAGAAATAACAATACAGTTATAGCCTAACAGAACATTCTTTTTTTAGATGGGGTCAGTGACCCCCATTTGAAAGCTGCAAAGAGTCAGAAGAAGGAGGCGAATAATAGAATAAATTAAAGACCAATTTAAAAGTTACTTAGAATTGGCCATTCTAGAACATACTAAAAGCTAAGTTAAAGGTGAACCACCCCTTTAACAAGCGTGTGACCTCACCACCAAACCAGGGGCATCATTAGTACTGGCGGGGAACAGTCTGAGTGGGCTTCTTTATTCATACTGTCTATCCAACCACTGGCCTTTAATGGACTACAATTCAATTTCCAACAACCCCTGACATAGGCTTGTGGTGGGTGCTAAAGTTACACAGAAAAAAACTTGAATGTTGACAAATTGCCTCTCTATTCCATAATGGCAGCTGCACATAGAGGAAACTGGATCTATTCTAACAAGGCTCAGCTATTTGCAGGGCACAGGATGAGGTGCCAATAATTATTCTTACACAATAGGAAGCCCCTATGAGTAAGGTGTGAGCTATACATACAGGGCAGCACTGAAGCACCTGTTGCACGGCTGCTTATCACTCCTTCTGTTAAGCGCAATGTAACGCCCCAGGGCTAAATCTGACACAGTACCTGATGTCTGCGCAATCATTTTCATACAGGTGCACTGGAATAACATACTGTAACCAATTAAAGGAATTGTTCAGTAAAGCTGTGCAAATAGAAAGGTTGTGCAAATTAAAAAAAAATATATAATTCTAATATAGTTAGTTAGGCAAAAAATGTATAAAGGCTGGGGTGACTGGACTGGCCCACAGGGATACCAGGAAAAGTCCCGGTGCACCCAGGTGTCAGTTGGCCCTCATGCTGCTAAACTTTTGGCCTATTTCATGGCCATTCCCTATTTCTATGAGAACAAAGAGGCTAAATAGGTGGAATAATAGATTATAGTATGTACAGAAAAGAGACTATGAGAATAGAGGTTGAGTGAGGAGTACCGAGGGTGGGCCTCTGGTCTAAAAACTTTTGGTGGGCCCCCGGTCTAAGGTTTTTTGGTGGGCCCCCGGTCTAAGGTTTTTTGGTGGGCCCCCGGTCTAAGGTTTTTTGGTGGGCCCCCGGTCTAAGGTTTTTTGGTGGGCCCCCGGTCTAAGGTTTTTTGGTGGGCCCCGGTCTAAGGTTTTTTGGTGGGCCCCCGGTCTAAGGTTTTTTGGTGGGCCCCCGGTCTAAGGTTTTTTGGTGGGCCCCCGGTCTAAGGTTTTTTGGTGGGCCCCCGGTCTAAGGTTTTTTGGTGGGCCCCCGGTCTAAGGTTTTTTGGTGGGCCCCTGGTCTAAGGTTTTTTGGTGGGCCCCTGGTGTCCCAGTCTGACACTGGTCTAAAATAATAGCCAGTAGACAAAAATTACCGGCACACAGGGGCGAGATGCAAGCCGGGAAACCCCTGTGTGTTTATTGAGTTGTAACGTTTCAAGGGCACGCCCCTAGGTCTGATGAAGGGACGCACCCCCGAAACGTTATAACTCAATAAACACACAGGGGTTTCCCGGCTTGCATCCTGTCCCAGTGTGCTGGTAATTTTTGCCTACTAGTACATTGGAGGGTGCTGTCCCCTCCTACTGTGCATCGGACCATCACAATAGGAGAGGCCTGGGTGTGCTGGTGGATCTTTTAATTTATAAATATAATAGCCAGAACACTACTTCCTACTTTTAAGCTCTCTTGGTTTCCACTGATTGGTTACCAGGCAGTAATCAATCAAAGACTTGAGGGGGGTGGGACATGGGCCATAACTGTTGCTTTTGAATCTGAGCTGAATGCGGAGGATCAATTGCAAACTCACTGGATATTTATGTCCCATGTTGCCCCGCTTCAAGTCACTGACTAAAACAGAGTTAGAGAGCTGAAAAGCAGGAAGTTGGATTCTGTCCTATTATGTTAGACATCCAGTCACTCCAGTCTTTATAAATTACATTTTTGACTAACTGTATTAGAAACATTTTTTTATTATGCACAGCCTGTCTATTTACCCAGTTTTTATTTGTACACTGAACTGTCCCTTTAAGCACAATGTAACACCCCAGGACTGAATCTGAAGGGGAACTTGATGTTAGAGCAATCATATTTATACAGGTGCATAGAAGCTGGAATGAGGAAACTACAACTCCCAGCATGCACAGAGACATGCCGGCTGTTAGAATCCAGATCGCTGTACACATTCACTACATCAAGAGACAGCTTCTGAGTCACAAAAATTCAATTTGTGTCTAATACTAAACATTAGAGTGCCACAGTGCAGATAGACTAATGAGCACAAATACACCTTTGGAATGGATTATGCAGAAGCCTATTATCCAGTAACTTCCCAAATACAGACCTTTAGCAGAAGCAAACACTGCTCATGGCTGTCACGTGAACTGACAGTACAAGAAAAGAGACAGCCTTAAAGGGGTGTTTCACCTTTACAGTAACTTTTAGTATGTTATAGAATGGCTAATTCTATGCAACTTTACAATTGGCCTTCATTTTTTTTTTTATAGTTTTTGAAATTTTCCTTCTTCTTCTGACTCTTTCCAGCTTTCAAATGGGGTTCACCAAACCCATCTAAAAAATAAATACTCTGTAAGGCTACACATTTATTGTCATTGCTGCTACTCATCGTCTATTCAGGCCTCTCTTATTCATATTCCAGTCTTTTATTCAAATCAATGCACGGTTGGAAGGGTAAGCTGGAGCACTGCTTTAATGGTCCCTAGGCTCGGCGGCTCAGTTCAAGAATGTCCACAGCCCGGTACTGGGCCGCGGCCCGGTGGTTGAAGGCAATAAAGGAAGCTGCAGGGAACACATCATCTCCTACACATACACACCATAGAGGGGGAAGTCCTAGCCAACTTCACTGGCTGCACAGCCCAATTCTCTCTGCCTAGAGACTCCATACTGCCTTTCCAGAGACTATTATCCTCTGTTACTATAGGCACCATCTCTTCCTACTATACCTGCTATCCCACAGCCACAGTTCCTTCCCAGAGACTATTATCCCACTGTTACTATAGGCACCATCTCTCCCTACACAGGAAGGCACCAACTTTTCCTACCATCCCACAGCCACCGTTTCTTCCCAGAGACTATTATCGCACTGCTACTATATGCACCATCTTTAACTATTATAGAACTTACTGAATTTCTGCACAATATTTAGACCTAACACAACATATAGAAAAAAAACCTGGACCATATAATTACAAAACTTACCAACGACCTACAAGCCTGGGCAAACCTTCCACTAACTCTATGGGAGAGAATCAGTCTAATTATAGCATAAATAATACCCCAGTCCATAGTCCTCAGTCCCTCTTCAAAAGGATCAACCGCCTGGTTATCCCTTTTATTTGGAAACAAAAAAAACCCTAGAATTGCCTGGGTTAAATTGACAGCAGCAAAAGAGGATGGGGGCTTAGCCATGCCCAACTTAATCAGCTATTCTATTTAGCAACAACTATACTACATATACTGGTATTAGAGGGAAATTGTGGAAGCACTCAAGGCTAAATCAAAATATATTTAAATATAATGGAAGTGCTACTTACAATGCACTTCCCTGGGCCCCTGTCTCATAAGTAATTCAGTATAAATGCAAGTGCATGTTTACAAAACAGGGGTTTTTAGTTACCAAAGTTATGATCATAAAATTGAAAAGCCACAAAGGTAATGCTATTATGCAGAGAAACATTTCTTTTTAATAAGTAAGTTAGGGACCGCCATATGGGGTTTACCTTGACGTGGTATGGTGGCTTTTCAATTTTATGATCATAACTTTGGTAACTAAAAACCCCTGTTTTGTAAACATGCACTTGCATTTATACTGAATTACTTATGAGACAGGGGCCCAGGGAAGTGCATTGTAAGTAGCACTTCCATTATATTTAAATATATTTTGATTTAGCCTTGAGTGCTTCCACTATTTCCCTCTAATATAGTATATTGGCCTGAAGCTGTGGCCTAGCTTCATGTGGTTTTTCAATAGCACCCCATACCCACCCCTTAAAACTAATGGTGGTCCTACGCTTTTAAATGTGGGCGTTGGTTTGGGCAATCACTCTCTCTTAAAAGCCTTTACTGGCGGGGGAGGATTCAGCCTTCAAATTGAAACCAATGCTCAACATACATTGAACACAGGTAATGCTATTATGCAGAGAAACATTTCTTTTTAATAAGTAAGTTAGGGACCGCCATATGGGGTTTACCTTGACGTGGTATGGTGGCTTTTCAATTTTATGATCATAACTTTGGTAACTAAAAACCCCTGTTTTGTAAACATGCACTTGCATTTATACTGAATTACTTATGAGACAGGGGCCCAGGGAAGTGCATTGTAAGTAGCACTTCCATTATATTTAAATATATTTTGATTTAGCCTTGAGTGCTTCCACTATTTCCCTCTAATATAGTATATTGGCCTGAAGCTGTGGCCTAGCTTCATGTGGTTTTTCAATAGCACCCCATACCCACCCCTTAAAACTAATGGTGGTCCTACGCTTTTAAATGTGGGCGTTGGTTTGGGCAATCACTCTCTCTTAACCCTTTCCCTGCCAAGAACGTAGCTCCTACGTTCTTGGTTAAAAAGGCTTTATGTGCCAAGAACGTAGGAGCTACGTTCTTTAGTAAAAACGCACCCTCTCTGCACAGAATCAAAATCGCAAGTGCAGAGAGGGTGCAGCAGCTTCTAAACCCCCTAGGCAACGAGCCTACCTGATCCGATGGGTCCCACGCTGCCCCCCCGCGCTGTGACGTCACAGTCACATGGGATCTGCAGGGGGGTGGGAGATCGTTTGTAAAAAGCACCCTCTCTGCACAAAATAAAAATCAGAAGGTGCAGAGAGGGTGCAGGGGCTGTGCGATCCCCCTAGGCAACGAGCATTAGGGATCTGATTACTCCCTCGTCGGCCCCCCCAGCTGTGACGTCAAAGTCACATGGGATTTGCTGGGGCAGTTAATTCCGGCCCCCAGGCGACACCCACGCATTCCACTGCGCACTTGGAGGATCGTGGAGCTGCTGCAGCTGAAGACTTCACTGTGCTGGTGAGATCTGCGCTGATCTACAACAGGTAACACACTTGCACAACTAAAACACTCACACAATACACTTTCTGTACATTTTTGACTAATTTGACTTTTTTTTTACAGATTTAGTTTTTTTCTGATTTTTGTACACTTACTCACACTTTACTCACACCTTACACACACCTTACACACACCTTACACACCTTACACACACATACCTGCACTGTGTAAGTGTGATTTATTTTTTTTTTTTACTTTGCCTTTATTTTATTCTGCCTTTTCGGCCTTTACCTTGCCATAAACTTGTATTTGTTAGTATTTTTCTAAGTTTGCAAAGTTATTATTGAATTCATTTGATTTTATTGATTTTACTGTATTGTATTATTTTATTTCAGTTTTGCATTGAATTGTTTTACTGTATTCCTTTTGTTCATTGCTTTCATACGTGTGCTTGCTGGGATTTTTGGGGGTTGTTTTTTCCATTGTCTATTTTTATTGCATTTTAGTTTTCTGTTCATTTACTTGCATTTGCTTGTTCTTTGGTATTATTCTTGTTCTTTTTCTTGTTCTTTGTTCTACTTCACTGTGCTTTATTCTTCACTGTTCTTGATTGGGTTGCTTATTAGTTTGCTAGTGATTTTGATCTATAATCACTTTTCTGTTTTATTGCTTTTCATTGTATTGCATATTTATTTGCGGGTTGCTGTTTGTCTTTTGTTTTTTCATTGATCTTATATCTTGAATTTGCTGTTACAGGGGTTAGGTTTTTCTTTTTATTTGCCAGATTTGCCTGCCAGAGTTCTAGAGGTTTCCAGGGGTTGTTTTTTTTTTTTTCTTTGTCTTGCAGGGAGTTCAAGGGGTTACTGACAGATTTGTTTATATTCTGGTGTGTGTGCTTTTTTTTTTTCTTTTTCTAGTCCTCATCTTTGCTTTTGTTGTCCCAGTTTTTCATTGATCCTTTTATCTTGAATTTGCTGTTCTGTATTAGATCTTGAATCTGTAGTTGAATTGGTTCTGTTTTATTACATTGATTTGATTTAGTTTGGTTATATTAGTGGTTTTGGTGTTCTTATTGCTTTTCTCTTTTTTTTTTTTAGTTTGCTATTGCAGTTCACTTCTTCGTGCCAAAAAAATTGTTCTTGCATATTCGTTTTTGATTGTTATTGGTATTTTTTTATTTATTGATTGGCATAGAATAGTGACAGGTTCCAGGGGTTAGGTTCTCTTTCTTTCCCAGATTTGCCTTCCAGAGGGTTCTGGTGGTTGGTTTTTTTCTTTTCTTTGTCTTGCAGGGAGTTCAAGGGGTTACTGTCAGATTTGTTTATATTCTGGTGTGTGTGCTTTTTTTTTTTTTCTAGTCCTCATCTTTGCTTTTGTTGTCCCAGTTTTTCATTGATCCTTTTATCTTGAATTTGCTGTTCTGTATTAGATCTTGAATCTGTAGTTGAATTGGTTCTGTTTTATTACATTGATTTGATTGAGTTTGGTTATATTAGTGGTTTTGGTGTTCTTATTGCTTTTCTCTTTTTTTTTTTTTAGTTTGCTATTGCAGTTTACTTCTTCGTGCCAAAAAAATTGTTCTTGCATATTCATTTTTGATTGTTACTGGTATTTTTTTTATTTATTGATTGGCATAGAATAGTGACAGGTTCCAGGGGTTAGGTTCTCATTCTTTCCCAGATTTGCCTTCCAGAGGGTTCTGGTGGTTGGTTCTTTTCTTTGTCTTGCAGGGAGTTCAAGGGGTTACTGTCAGATTTGTTTATATTCTGGTGTGTGTGCTTTTTTTATTTTTTTTTTTCTAGTCCTCATCTTTGCTTTTGTTGTCCCAGTTTTTCATTGATCCTTTTATCTTGAATTTGCTATTCTGTATTTAGTTCTTGAATCTTGAATTTCTGTTTTATTACATTGATTTGATTGATTTGGTGTTTTAGTGGTTTCGGTGTTATCGCTTTAATTTTTTTAGTTTGCCATTTCAGTTTACTTGTTCGTGCAAATAAAATTGTTCTTAAAAATGGCCAGAATGTTTTCCGCAGAAGAGGCTGCTGCATACTGCATGGCATCCAGCTCAGAGGAGTTTAGCGACTCCGATTCTGAGTATGTGCCTCCTAGATCAGAGAGTGACTCATCTACTGAGGAGTCATGGGATAGTAGTGGCACGGTAAGTGCTCTGGAGGAGCCCATGGAGGTAGATGAGGAGGTTGTGCAGGATGAGGAAGAGGGCAATAGGGCTGATGCTGCAGCTGGAGGAGAGCCTGCGTGGGGCCTCCTGGTAATTTCCCCCTTGCCATTCCCCCATTTACTGCAGTCTCTGGAGTTAAGGTGGACACTGGGAATTTTCAACCGATTGATTTTTTTCAGTTGTTTTTGACAGAGGCCATCCTACAGGATATGGTCCTCTATACAAATTTATACGCTGAGCAATACCTTGTCCAAAATCCCCTGCCAAGGTATGCTCGAGCTCGTGCGTGGCATCCAACAGATGTAAATGAGTTGAAGAGGTTTTTGGGACTCACATTGGCCATGGGTCTCATAAAGCCAATTCTTTGGAGTCATATTGGGACAGCACTACCGTGTTGTCCATCCCCATTTTTTCTGCCACAATGCCAAGAAACCGGTATCAGCTACTGCTCCGGTTTCTGCATTTCAACAACAATGCCACTGCTGTACCCCCCAATGAGCCCGGACATGACAGGCTGCACAAATTGAGGCCCCTTATAAATAGCCTGTCCGAGCGCTTTAGAGAAGTGTATGCCCCATCCCAAAACATTTGTATAGACGAATCGCTTCTCCTTTTCAAAGGGCGCATAAAATTCCGGCAGTATATCCCAAGCAAGCGTGCCCGCTATGGGATAAAATTTTATAAACTGTGCGAAAGCAGCTCTGGGTACACAAGTTTTTTTTAATTTATGAAGGGAAAGACTCCATATTAGATCCCCCTGGTTGTCCCCTTGACCTGACTGTCAGTGGCAAGATTGTATGGGAGCTCATCTGTCCCCTTCTGGGCCAAGGTTACCACTTATATGTGGATAACTTTTACTCGGTATCCCACTGTTTAGAGCCCTATATTCATTGGATACCCCAGCCTGTGGCACTATAAATCGTACCCGTAAAGGACTGCCCAGGGATCTCCTCGAGAAAAAATTGAACCGTGGAGAAATTTATGCCCTTAGAAATGATGAGCTCCTTGCCATCAAATATTTTTGACACAAGAAACGTTTTCATGCTGACAACAATCCACGATGAGTCAGTAATCACAGAACATAGAGTTGGTAGGCCCCCTAAAATCAAGCCTCGCTGTTGCAAGGAATACAGCAAACATATGGGTGGTGTTGATAGAACTGACCAACTCCAGCACTATTATAATGCCACCCGCAAAACAACGGCCTGGTACAAAAAAGTTGGCATCTACTTGATCCAAATGGCCCTCCGAAATTCATATGTTGTATATCAGGCAGCAGTACCAGGCCCAAAATTGACCTATTATAAATACCAGCAGCAGATACTCCCTGCCCTGTTGTTTTGTGGTACAGAGGGAGGCCGGGCCAGAGATGCCAGCTATGCCAGCAAGTGACAATGTAGCCAGGTTGATAGGAAAGCATTTCATAGACACGCTTCCACCCACACCTGGTAAAAAGTTTGCCCAGAAAGCCTGCAAGGTGTGCCGCAAAAGGGTATCAGACGAGATACACGGTACTATTGCCCAAAGTGCCCTCGCAACCCCGGGTTATGTTTCAAACCGTGTTTTGAAATATACCATACTGAGCTGCACTACTAATAATGATCTTGTATGTTGGTGTGTATTGATTGGCGTTATATTAAGAATTGGTGTCCCGCTTTGTGCAAAATTTATATTCAGGGCATTCATAGCATTTTATGTTCTTAATTTTGTATTTTCTTTTACCTCAAATGTCCCTAGGGCAATAGATCACACTGGGGGGTGTAGCCAAATGAGGTGTTCAGTGATGGACAAGGGCGCCCAAAAACTTGTGGTGTGTGATGACTCCATGAGATCATTTCATCTCACCTGCTGATGACTTTATCTCTCTGATGCCACAAAGACATTTTTTTTTTTACTGACACCACATAAGCTCCCTCTGAGTGCAGTTGCTGAGTATATTGGTATTTCGGATTTTACTAGTATATTCGGTTTACCTGGAATTTTGGTTAGTATTGGTTTCTGCTTTTTTTGTAAAGTGATATGCACTTCATAACTTTCTTTGTTCAACTGCCAACCAAAACCCTGTTTTGCCCGTAGTTGGTAACAGTTTGCATTTCAAAAGTTTAGGCTAAATGCAAACTGTAGTTTTTCTCTTGATTATGGATAGTAGCAGTACTGTACTAAATGTATAACTGAGATTATTTGAGAGCAACGGGCCACTTGATTGCACTGAAAGCTGACCTTGAGTTTTCAGTTCAGATTCTTTATTTCTGGGTAATATATATTTTGTTCTTGTGTAGCCATTCATCTTTTTTGCAGAATTGTGATTGGCACACCACATATTGCCATGCTGTGTCGGTTTACTGAAGAGTACAGATCAAACAAAAGGGTCCAAACATGCTCCACTAAACAGATAATGGTAAGTAGAATATTCAGTATCTATTCCGTAGGTTTTTGCTGCTTGTGTTTGGGTTTTTGGAGCGAAATGTAATTGAGGTTTTTTTTCTTCATTCAGACCAAACCGTTAACCTTTACAAAGAACTATCCACAAATCTGCATGTAGGAAAGCAAGAATGTGGCCACTGAATATCTGCAAGTCTGCACTTTCAAGGATTATATACTTTATAGCGGTATTTCACAGGTAAGGGGGTTAGTTTAGACTGCAAACCTGGAAGGTATGCCCTTAGAGTGCAGCCCCAAATGTAGCTATTGCCCATGCTTTAGAGTATTTGGTGGCAGTGTCTGTAGGCACACCCCTACATTTGTGCAGTGGCATAACAAGTATGTGCCAGGCCTGCCCGGCCCCGCAAGTAAAATTTTCTGTGGACTTGGTATGTGATCCTGCCCACAACCCCAAGCGAACAGGAAGGGCTGCGGACAGATGTGTGCATCGGGCACTCTGAAACTTTTATTAGTGGGGGGTCTGGTGCACGCTTCTGTCCACAACCCTCCCCAGTTCACAAGCTATACCGGGCCTCCTTTTCCCCGGTCCCGCGACCATGGGGATTGCTTCCTCTATTGGTTATGCCACTGCATGTGGGGTATTGTTTTGTTCAGGAGAAGTTGCAGATTGATATTTAGCAGTTTTATTTTTTTTTTTTTTAGTTTTTACAGCAACTCCTAACTATCAATCTGTAACTGATCCTGAACAAAACAATGCCACACATGCAGGGGTGCACCTAGAGGTGAAGCCTCCAAACACCCCAAAACAGGGCCAATACACAAGGGCAATTTCAGCTGGAAAATTTGGGGCTGCACTCTAAAGTGTACACCTTGCTGTTTCCCCAGCCCAAACACCCCCTTACCTGTGAAATACCCAGACAAACCATATATTCCTGGAAAGTGCACACCTGCAGCTATGCAGGGGCGCCATCCTTGCTTTCCTACATGCAGAATTGGAGGTGCAGTGCTCCGTAGAAGTTTAGCATGAAATAAAGGGGGGGGGAAGGGCCAAAGTTAGATTTCTCCCCAAAATTGCCATGACCAAGAAGAAAAAAACCTACTAAAAATCAATCTGCAACTCCTCCCAAACAAAATGATACCACACACGCAAGGGTACACCTAACGACACGGTCACCAAACACCCTAAAACAGGGGAAATAGATACATTTGGGGCTGCCCTCTAAGTGTACACTTTGCAGTTTTCCAGTCTAAACACCCCCTTACCTGTGAAATACCCCCCACAAACTATATATTCCTTGAAACTGCACACAAGCAGCTATTCATTGGTGCCATCCTTTCTTTGCTGATCGATTTTTAGTAGGTTTTTTCTGTTGTCATGGCAATTTTTAGCTATTTCAGGCTAGACTGTAAACTTCTTCGGAGTGCTGCGCCTGCAATTCTCCGCGTATGAAGGAAAGGTTGACGCAGATGAATGGCTGCAAGTGTGTACTTTCTAGGAATATATGGTTTGTGGGGGTATTTCACAGGTAAGGGGCTGTTTAGGCTGGGAAACTGCAAGATGTGCACTTAGAGCGCAGCCCTAAATTTTCCAGCTGAAATTGCCTTTCTGCATTGGCCCTGTTTTGGGGTGTTTGGAGGCCGCGTCTCTAGGTGCACCCTTGCATGTGTGGTATCGTTTTGTTCAGGACAAGTTGCAGATTGATATTTAGTAGTTTTTTTGTAGTTTTCACGGCTATTTTGGGGAGAAATCGAACTTTGTCTCCATTTTTTTGTTTATTTCCGGCTAAACCGTAAAATTCTTCAGAGTGCTGTGCCCACAATTCTCCGCGTATGAACGAAAGGATGGCGCCAATGCATAGATGCAGGTGTGCACTTTCTAGGAATATATGGTTTGTGGGGGGTATTTTACAGGTAAAGGGGTGTTTAGGCTGGGAAACTGCAAGGTGTGCACCTAGAGCGCAGCCCCAAATTTTCCAGCTGAAATTGCCTTTCTGTATTGGCCCTGTTTTGGGTTGTTTGGAGGCCGCGTCTCTAGGTGCACCCCTGCATGTGTGGTATCGTTTTGTTCAGGACAAGTTGCAGATTGATATTTAGTAGGTTTTTTGTAGTTTTCAAGGCTATTTTGGGGAGAAATCTCACTTTGTCTCCATTTTTTTGTTTATTTCCGGCTAAACCATAAACTTCTTCGGAGTGCTGCGCCCGCAATTCTCCATGTATGAAGGAAAGGATGGCGCCGATGAATAGCTGCAGGTGTGCACTTTCTAGGAATATATGGTTTGTGGGGGGTATTTTACAGGTAAAGGGGTGTTTAGGCTGGGAAACTGCAAGGTGTGCACCTAGAGCGCAGCCCCAAATTTTCCAGCTGAAATTGCCTTTCTGTATTGGCCCTGTTTTGGGGTGTTTGGAGGCCGCGTCTCTGGGTGCACCCCTGCATGTGGGGTATCGTTTTGTTCAGGACAAGTTGCAGATTGATATTTAGTAGTTTTTTGTAGTTTTCAAGGCTATTTTGGGGAGAAATCTCACTTTGTCTCCATTTTTTTGTTTATTTCCGGCTAAACCGTAAAGTTCTTCGGAGTGCTGCGTCCGCAATCCTCCGCGTATGAAGGAAAGGATGGCGCCGATGAATAGCTGCATGTGTGCACTTTCTAGGAATATATGGTTTGTGGGGGGTATTTTACAGGTAAAGGGGTGTTTAGGCTGGGAAACTGCAAGGTGTGCACCTCTAGCGCAGCCCCAAATTTTCCAGCTGAAATTGCCTTTCTGTATTGGCCCTGTTTTGGGGTGTTTGGAGGCCACGTCTCTAGGTGCACCCCTGCATGTGGGGTATCGTTTTGTTCAGGACAAGTTGCAGATTGATATTTAGTAGGTTTTTTGTAGTTTTCAAGGCTATTTTGGGGAGAAATCTCACTTTGTCTCCATTTTTTTGTTTATTTCCGGCTAAACCGTAAACTTGTTCGGAGTGCTGCGTCCGCAATTCTCCATGTATCAAGGAAAGGTTGGCGCCGATGAATAGCTGCAGGTGTGCACTTTCTAGGAATATATGGTTTGTGGGGGGTATTTTACAGGTAAAGGGGTGTTTAGGCTGGGAAACTGCAAGGTGTGCACCTCTAGCGCAGCCCCAAATTTTCCAGCTGAAATTGCCTTTCTGTATTGGCCCTGTTTTGGGGTGTTTGGAGGCCACGTCTCTAGGTGCACCCCTGCATGTGGGGTATCGTTTTGTTCAGGACAAGTTGCAGATTGATATTTAGTAGTTTTTTTGTAGTTTTCACGGCTATTTTGGGGAGAAATCGAACTTTGTCTCCATTTTTTTGTTTATTTCCGGCTAAACCGTAAAATTCTTCAGAGTGCTGCGCCCACAATTCTCCGCGTATGAAGGAAAGGATGGCGCCAATGCATAGATGCAGGTGTGCACTTTCTAGGAATATATGGTTTGTGGGGGGTATTTTACAGGTAAAGGGGTGTTTAGGCTGGGAAACTGCAAGGTGTGCACCTAGAGCGCAGCCCCAAATTTTCCAGCTGAAATTGCCTTTCTGTATTGGCCCTGTTTTGGGGTGTTTGGAGGCCGCGTCTCTAGGTGCACCCCTGCATGTGTGGTATCGTTTTGTTCAGGACAAGTTGCAGATTGATATTTAGTAGGTTTTTTGTAGTTTTCAAGGCTATTTTGGGGAGAAATCTCACTTTGTCTCCATTTTTTTGTTTATTTCCGGCTAAACCATAAATTTCTTCGGAGTGCTGCGCCCGCAATTCTCCATGTATGAAGGAAAGGATGGCGCCGATGAATAGCTGCAGGTGTGCACTTTCTAGGAATATATGGTTTGTGGGGGGTATTTTACAGGTAAAGGGGTGTTTAGGCTGGGAAACTGCAAGGTGTGCACCTAGAGCGCAGCCCCAAATTTTCCAGCTGAAATTGCCTTTCTGTATTGGCCCTGTTTTGGGGTGTTTGGAGGCCGCGTCTCTAGGTGCACCCCTGCATGTGTGGTATCGTTTTGTTCAGAACAAGTTGCAGATTGATATTTAGTAGTTTTTTGTAGTTTTCAAGGCTATTTTGGGGAGAAATCGCACTTTGTCTCCATTTTTTTGTTTATTTCCGGCTAAACCGTAAACTTCTTCGGAGTGCTGCGCCCGCAATTCTCCATGTATGAAGGAAAGGATGGCGCCGATGAATAGCTGCAGGTGTGCACTTTCTAGGAATATATGGTTTGTGGGGGGTATTTTACAGGTAAAGGGGTGTTTAGGCTGGGAAACTGCAAGGTGTGCACCTAGAGCGCAGCCCCAAATTTTCCAGCTGAAATTGCCTTTGTGTATTGACCCTGTTTTGGGGTGTTTGGAGGCTGCGTCTCTAGGTGCACCCCTGCATGTGTGGTATTGTTTTGTTCAGAACAAGTTGCAGATTGATATTTAGTAGTTTTTTGTAGTTTTCAAGGCTATTTTGGGGAGAAATCTCACTTTGTCTCCATTTTTTTGTTTATTTCAGGCTAAACCGTAAAATTCTTCGGAGTGCTGCGCCCGCAATCCTCCGCGTATGAAGGAAAGGATGGCGCCGATGAATAGCTGCATGTGTGCACTTTCTAGGAATATATGGTTTGTGGGGGGTATTTCACAGGTAAGGGGGTGTTTAGGCTGGGAAACTGTAAGGTGTGCACTTAGAGCGCAGCCCCAAATTTTCTAGTTGAAATTGCCTTTGAGTATTGGCCCTGTTTTGGGGTGTTTGGAGGCCGCGTCTCTAGGTGCACCCCTGCATGTGTGGTATCGTTTAGTTCGGGACAATTTTTTCTTTCTTATCTGGCTTCATTGAAAATTTTTATTGGAGATTTTTTTCTCAAATTGACTTTTTACTTTGTGACTGTGATAGTGTTTCAGAAAAAAATAAAAAACTTGAAAAATATTGTTGAGTTTTATGGTGGTTTGTGTGATGGCGACTACATTTACAGCAAAAACTACACAACAACTAAAAACCTAAAAGTATGCGGTTTCTAAAAATACCTAATTTATGGGGGGTTTTCACTTCTTTCGTTAGATATACCATGTTAACCGGGAGATACACTTATCTATTTTGTTTTGAGGTGAAATTGTACAAAATGCTGTTTCATTATTGGGGTGTCCTGTGGACAAGAAAAGTGGGATACCAATATGTATTTCGTATCGTTGGATTCAGCAGAATCAGGGTTTTTACAAACAGTAATTTTTATCGGCATATGTAAGATATTTTGGGAAAAAAGACACAAAATATAAACCCTTTTTTCTTTATTTCACTTTTTTTTTACATATTTCACTCAAAATTTTTGTTACATCTCCAGAATAAGTAAAAATTTTTTTTACAGTGTTCAAGCCCAAATCGTTCTGAAAAAAACAATATATAATTTGCCATATTTCGTGTAGGTTTTCTTGTCAAAAAACCTAACTAAATGCAATGAGTTCAAAATGTCTGAAAACTGCTTGGCAGTAGATGTTCACTTTTGGAACAAATCGGCTGGCAGTGAAAGGGTTAAAAGCCTTTACTGGCGGGGGAGGATTCAGCCTTCAAATTGAAACCAATGCTCAACATACATTGAACACAGGTAATGCTATTATGCAGAGAAACATTTCTTTTTAATAAGTAAGTTAGGGACCGCCATATGGGGTTTACCTTGACGTGGTATGGTGGCTTTTCAATTTTATGATCATAACTTTGGTAACTAAAAACCCCTGTTTTGTAAACATGCACTTGCATTTATACTGAATTACTTATGAGACAGGGGCCCAGGGAAGTGCATTGTAAGTAGCACTTCCATTATATTTAAATATATTTTGATTTAGCCTTGAGTGCTTCCACTATTTCCCTCTAATATAGTATATTGGCCTGAAGCTGTGGCCTAGCTTCATGTGGTTTTTCAATAGCACCCCATACCCACCCCTTAAAACTAATGGTGGTCCTACGCTTTTAAATGTGGGCGTTGGTTTGGGCAATCACTCTCTCTTAAAAGCCTTTACTGGCGGGGGAGGATTCAGCCTTCAAATTGAAACCAATGCTCAACATACATTGAACACAGGTAATGCTATTATGCAGAGAAACATTTCTTTTTAATAAGTAAGTTAGGGACCGCCATATGGGGTTTACCTTGACGTGGTATGGTGGCTTTTCAATTTTATGATCATAACTTTGGTAACTAAAAACCCCTGTTTTGTAAACATGCACTTGCATTTATACTGAATTACTTATGAGACAGGGGCCCAGGGAAATGCATTGTAAGTAGCACTTCCATTATATTTAAATATATTTTGATTTAGCCTTGAGTGCTTCCACTATTTCCCTCTAATACATATACTGGTACAATCTTAACCTACAGAATTCCAATACGACATTTCAAGCCACAGTAAAAAATTTTATTGTGTGTTTACATCCTCTAATTTTGGAGCCAAAGAATCTCCTTTTTTCAATGCATTACAAATAGAGTTGCAGTGATGGGGGTGGGTTAGAGCAGTGATCCCCAACCAGTGGCTCGTGAGCAACATGTTGCTCTCCGACCCCTTGGATGTTGCTCACAGTGGCCTCAAAACTGGTGCTTATTTTTGAATTTCTGGTTTGAAGGCAAGTTTTAGTTGTACAAAAACCATGTGTACTGCCAAACAGAGGCTCATGTAGGCTGCAAGTCCACATAGGGGCTACCAATTGCCAATAACATTCCATATTTCACACCCCTAGGAACTTCTTGCATGATTATGTTGCTCCCCAACTTATTTTACATTTAAATGTGGCTCACGGTTAGAAAAGGTTGGGGACCCCTGGGTTAAAGAATGGTGTAGTCAAGTTGTCAGTGACTGGAGATCTGAAAGTCTAACCTTTCCTCCTGGTTCACAGGGCCAGGCCCTGGAGACAGAAATCATTATAATGATTTAGAGGCACATTTATCAATCGAATTGTATTAATAAAATCAAATTTTCTAAACTGAGATAAATAGAATCGGCCCGAAAACTCATATCGAATTTAAATCTAATTCGATTTGAATTTAAAATACTTGATACAAAAAACCTTGAATGTCAGGAAGGCTACAAACATCTCCAAATTGATCGCTGGACCTCTCCCATTGACTTAAACAGCAACTCGGCAGGTTGTAGGTGGTGAATAGTTGAATTCGAGTTTTTAAAGGGCTAGAGTACATGGTAAATCTTGAAAATCTCATAAAAAATTTAAAAACTCTAATCGAATTTCCGAAGTCCCTAGTCGAATTTTACAGCTTTGACCATAAAAACGAAAATTCTAATTTCGAATTTTTAATTCGACCCTTGATAAATCTGCCCCTTAATCTGTACCCCCCTTGCAGCATCCTGCCAACAGATGAGGACAAGGGAGTAGCAATGGCCCTGTGTGTGCGCATGTGAGGGCCCTGGGTAGAATTCTTCCATTTTAGAGGCATGTGGGTGTCTCAGGTCACCCAGCCCTCCTTCCCAGAATGCAATGTTTTGTATTAGGACTTCTGCCCTTTTGCTACAGATTCAGTATGTGCCCTGCTGGCACCTTCAGCATAACTCAAAGAGCGCCCTCCTTTACCCACTACCCAGCCGTGGCCTAACAGTTTGTTCTGTAGTACTGTAGCACTCCTGCCCCTCGCGATTCTGGTTAGGGGGAGAGGGACTGAGCAGAGAAGTCAGTTTCCATTGCCAGAAGATGCTTCTGGAAAGCATTGACAGCAGAGATCCAGGTTCTGCTTTAATGGGATGCAATGCCTCGCAGAGGGGTGGGAGACGCCCAAAACTGACCCTGTTATGAAGGGGGAGGAGCTTGCTATAAATAACTGCTAACGGATTAACCCGGGATGAAAGCTCATTAGCAGTAACCTGCCATACAGCAATCTTAACCCTTCTGCTGCCAAATATCTGCTCAGTGTCCTGTCTGCTACAAACCTACAGTGACTCTCACCTAACCCCTTACTCTCTACCCTTGCTCCTTCCTTAAAGGAACAGTAACACCAAAAAATGAAAGTGTATTTAAGTAATGAAAATATCACGTATTGTTGCCCTGCACTGGTAAAACTGGTGTGTTTGCTTCAGAAACACTATTAAAGTTCATATAAACAAGCTGTTGAGTAGCAATGGCAGAAATTGAAAAAAGGCTATATGGCACAGGTTAAATAATGGATAACAGATAACACCATGATGTTCTACAGAGCTTATCTGCTATCTGCTGTGTAACTTGAGCCTTTTCTCCTTTGAATGGCTGCCCCCATTGCTACACAGCAGCTTATTTATATAAACAATAGTAGTGTTAATGAAGCAAACAAAGCAGTTTTACTGGTGCAGATCAACACTGCATTATATTTTTATTACTTTAAAACAATTTCATTTTTTAATGTTATGGTCCTTTAATGAGCTGTTCAGCTTCGCTACTGGATTTTATGACATTTTGTGGAATCATTTCATTTTTTTAAAATGTAAACCCATCTTCGGAGTCCCTGTGTAACATTATCTAAAGCCCAACTATTTTATACAAAGAAAAAGAGGTGCTCAGCACTCAGCAATTACCAAAGACATAAATCAATCAATTAATAATCAATTAAAGATGTGGTTTACCTCTAAATTTTTAGTATGTTATAGAATTATTTGCCTTCTTCTTCGGACTCTTTTCAGCTTTCAAATCATGTAATGTTATTGCTACTTTAGATTACTAATTTTTCTGGGTCAACTAGCAGTTAGGCAGGTTAGACATGTGTCTTTTTTCAACCTAACTTATTATGTTTTTCAGACCCTCTTCTATTCATATTCCAGTCTCTCATTCAAATCAATGCATGGTTGCTAGGGTAATTTGGACCCTAGCAACCAGATTGCTGTTGCAAAATGGAGAGCTGCTCAATAAAAAACTTATTAATGCAAAAACCAAATAATAAAAAAATTAAAATCAATTGCAAATTATCTTAGCATATCACACTCTACATTGTTAAAGTGAACAACCCATTTAACTGAACATACAGTGCATTAGAGATAAGGAAACAAAAGGAAATTTAAAAAGGGGTGGTTCACCTTTAAAGGAGCAGTAACACCAAAAACCAAAATTATTTTAATGGAATGACAATATAATGTACCGTTTTGCTGTGCTGGTAAAACTGATCTATTTGTTTTAGATACTCTACTATAGTTTATATAAACAAGCTACTGTGTAGCCATGGGGCACCCATTCAAATCTGAAAAGATAGAAAAGGCACAGGATACAAAGCCGATAACAGATAAGATCTGTAGTATACAATGGGATTATTCAGAGTTTATCTGTTATCTTGTTGCATGACAATTTTATGGCACAGGTTGTTGAGGAGCCAACCAGAAAAAAAATGCTATTCTGGATCTAGTGATCTCAAATGACCCACAACAAAAACCATGACTTTCAGAAAAGCTAATTTTAGTGCCTTCAGGGCTGCCCTTCAGAGCATTGATTGGGGCATTAAGTTTTCAGCTAAAAACACAGAACAGAAATGGATGCCATTTAAAATTATATTAAATCATTACTGTTCTCAATTTATTCCCTTAAGGAGTAAATGTAGAAGCTCTAAGAATCACCCTATGTGACTTAATATAGAAGTAAAGAAGTTAATAGGAAAGAAGAGAAAAGCATTTAAAAACTACAAGTCTGTTGGGACAGAAGCTGCATTTAATGAATACAAACACTCTAATAAATGTTGTAAATCAGCAAAGAAAGGAAATGAAGAGTGCATTGCGGCGGAGGCTAAGACTAACCTCAAAAAGTTTTTTAAATATATTAATAGTAAAAAGATGCAGGTTGAGAGTGTTGCTCCATTAAATAATGGTAACAGTATGGTTGCAACACATACAGAAAAGGCAAATGTGCTAAATCAGTTCTTTTCTTGAGTGTATACCATAGAGGAGTCCAAGTTCCCAGGCTCACTTCATAGCTGCACTGATGGCTCAGCTCAATCTAGTCAGTGGCTGACTCAGGATATGATCCATAAAGCTTTAATAAAAATGAATGTAAACAAGGCTACAAGGGCCTGATGGCATACACCCCCAGGTTCTAAGAGAGCTTAGTTCAGTTTTAGACCAGCCCCTATTTCTGATTTTCTTTCTATTCACTTTCATATGGTATGGTACATATGGATTGGAGAAAAGCTGTCATTCCAATATTTGTAAAGGGATTACGATCTCAACCTGACAATTATAGGCCAGTAAGTTTGACATCTGTGGTGGGCAAATTATTTGAAGGCTTGTTAAGGGATCAAATTCAAAATTTTGTCCTAGTGAATGACATTATGAGCAGCTCAGCATGGCTTTATGAAGGATAGGTCATGTCAGACAAATTTGATTGCTTTTCATGATGAGATAAGTAACATGCTGGACAGTGGGTCTATTTGGGACAGTGTGATCTATTTGGATTCTGCCAAAGTGTTTGATAAAGTGCCCCACAAACGACTGCTTTCTAAACAAAGGACTGTTGGGCTTAATGAAGTCATTTGCGCATGGAAACTGGCTACAGGATCGAGTACAAAGGGTGGTTGTTAATGGTACATTCTCTACTTGGAGTAAGGTTCTTAGTGGGGTCCCTCAGGGCTCGGTATTGGGTCCGCTTTTATTTAACTTGTTTATTAATGACTTAGGGGAGGGTATTATAAGTAATGTATCAGTGTTTGCAGACAACACAAAACTATCCAGCCCAATAAATTCCATCCAGGATGTGGCATCCTTGCAACATCTTGACAAACTGGCAATCTGGACAGCTAAGTGGCAAATGAGATTCAATGTTGATAAATGTAAAGTCGTGCACCTGGGATGTAAAAATATCCAAGCCACTTATACCCTTAATGGGACTGCACTAGGCAAATCCATTATGGAAAAGGACTTTGGAGTCATTGTAGATGATAAACTTGGCTGTAGCAAACAACGCCAGTCAGCAGCATCAAGGGCAAATAAGGTCTTGAGCTGTATTAAAAGGGGCATTGATTCACAACAGGATGAGTTCATTCTTCCACTTTATAGAGCACTGGTAAAGCCCCATTTAGAATATGCTGTACAGTTTTGGTCTACATCACTCAAACAGGAGGACATTATTGTATTAGAGAGGGTACAGAGAAGGGCAACTAAGTTGGTAAAAGGTATGGAAAATCTTGGCTATGAAGAAAGACTGCCCAAATTGTTGATGTTCACGCTGGAGAAGAGGTGTTTAAAGTGGACCTGTCACCCAGACACAAAAATCTGTATAATAAAAGTCCTTTTCCAACTAAACATGAAATCCATTTCTATTTTTTATTAAAGCATTCATAGCTGTTATAAGCTCATTTAAAAATCTCAGTTGTCAATCAAATATTGTCTGCCACTCCTCTATGCCAGTGGCATAGAGGCGGGGCAGACAATTACTTTCACTTCCCATTCAGCACTTCCTAGATGTCACTGCTCTCCCCACATTCCCCCATTCTCTTTACCATTTAATTGTATAACCAGTGCATCGGGATGGACATCGGGTCCCCTATTCTGGTGCACAAACAAGATTTTGAGATGATACAAGGCTTGTCTTAAAGGAGAAGGAAATAAAACTAAGTAAGCCTTATCAGAAAGGTCCATCTAAATATACCAGTAAACCCCCAAAGTAGTGCTGCTCTGAGTCCCCTGTCAAAAGAAACACTGCATTTCTTTTCTTCTATTGTGTACACATGGGCTTCTGTATCAGACTTCCTGCCTTCAGATTAAACCTCATTGCCCTGGGCAAGAGCATGCTCCGTTTGCTCCTCTCCCCCCTCCCTTCTCTGCTGTAATCTGAGCCCAGAGCTATAAGTGAGCAAGGAGAGACTCAGGCAGGAAGTGATGTCACGCCATGTTAATACTGCAGCTCCTATCCTAAACAAACAGAGAGTTTCTAGAGCTTTTTACTCCGGTATGGTAAAACATTCTACAGAATAAATATAGCATTCTAGCTTGCACTATTGCAGATATTGGCGATAAAATGCCTCCGTAGCTTTCCTTCTCCTTTAACTAAAGAAGTAGCTAGATATGTTGTACATTATGTTTTGGGCTTCTGTACCAGCCCAAGGCAACCACAGCCCTTTAGCAGTAAAGATCTGTGTCTACAAAGATGCCCCAGTAGCTGCCCATCTTCTTTTCTGCTGATTCACAGCACATGCTCTGTGCTGCTGACACTTATGGAGCTTAGGGACCCACTCACTATATATAATACACATAGAATAGAAATGTCACAATATACGTCTGATTAGTAATTAATACAGATAATTACTACATGGCAGCACAGAAACCAGTGCAATTTGCACCAGAATTTAACAATCAGCCCTGTAGCATCAGTTTATATTACATGCCAACCTCCTTTTCTGCTTGATAATTTGCAACTACCCCTAAGCTTAGCTACTCAACAGCTGCTCAGAGCCCACCGAGCATGTGAGTGTCACATACACTTTCCAAGATGGTGACCTACGTGTCAAATTTGAAGTCCTGGATCATTGCTGCTATTGAGAAGCTGACATTTTTGGCTGGTGCAATAAGTTCAGTATATAAACTATGGTATTTTTAGCAATTCATTGTTGGGGTTTAGTTCTCCTTTAAAAAGTCAGTGGTCTGAAATCATTTTGCATGGATATCACTGCACAGTGTAATTAGTGGACAGATGAAAGAAAGAAGAGGTTTGTTTGTCAACATTAAATATTAGAAACAGAGTATCAGGTGCAAAACTCTTCAGAATAGAAAAATCTATATTGAATTAAATTTTGTGTAAACCACCTGGTTAAAGTGTTTGGCACCGAATGTTTCCTCTGTACAATGCACTGTACTTTGTTTTTAAGGTCAAGTCTGTCTGTTTGTGCAGCAGATCTTATTTACTCATAACATGCATGGGCGTTGGCAGAGCTCATTATAAATCAAAGGCACAGAGGCCCACGAGTCCTTTTGTTCTTCTTCAGTAAAAGGGCTGGGCAACAAGGGTTTACGGCTGTACCCAGAATTCCTGGTACTTCCTAAAAAGGTGAGTTCTGATACTGGAATTCCATTGCATAGTTATTGGATCTGTTACACGGAAACCCATTTTCCAGAAAGCTCCAAATTACAGAATGACCATCTCCCATAGACTCCATTATAATCAAATAATCCAATTTTTTAAAAGATATTTCCTTTTTCTCTGTAGTAATAAAACAGTTCCTTGTACTTGATTCAAACCAAGATATAATAATCTGTATTGGAAGCAAAACCAGTTTACTTGGTTTATTTACTGTTTACAAGATTTTATAGACAATCTATGAAGATCCAAATTACGAAAAAATTCCTTATCCAGCAAACCCCAGGTGCAGAGCATTCTGGATAACAGGTCCCATATCTGTATAGGATTCAACCAGTTATCCAGGAAGCTCCAAATTATGGGAAAGCCACCACCCACTGACTCCATCAAGAACTCCATTTTTTTTTTTAAAGATTTCCTTTTTTTTCTGCAATAAAACAGTAGCTTGTACTTGATCCCAACGAAGATATAATTAATCCTTATTGGAGGCAAAACCAGCCTATTGAATTTATTTAATGTTTCCATTATTTTTTAGTAGACTTAAAGGGGTTGTTCACCTTCCAAACACTTTTTCAGTTGAGTTGTTTTTGGATTGTTTCTCAGAAAAAAAAAGACTTTTTTCAATTGCTTTACATTTTTCACCAGTTTTCCAAAATCTAAGTTTAATGTAGTCTGGCAGCTCAGTAATTCAGCTGCAGACTCTGAACTGTTACAGTTTTGCAACATTTAGTTGATACATTTCTCAGCAGCATCTCTGGAGTATTAGCAACTATTGTATCAATTTTAACAGCTGCCTGTAAGGAAACTCAAGAGATTCTACTCAGCAGGGACATAGATAAGAAACGTATTAACTAAATGTATCAATTTAGAACAGTTTACAAGATCGGCGACCCTCCCTCCCAGAGCAAGCGGCTTCAGAAGGTGAAAAATGACACTTACACTTTAAATATTAGAAAAACGGTCATACATAGAAAATGGAAAGTCATTGGAAAAAGTCTTTATTGCTGGTGATCTATCTGAAAACAACTAGTTGTCTGAACCACCCCTTTAATGAATCTCAGGGATTCTGCTCAAAGGGACAAAGATAAAAAATGTATCAACTAAATGTATCAATTTAGAACAGTTTACAGCCCCCCCCCCCCAGAGTGGCTTTAGAAGGTGCAAAATGACACTTGACACAAAATATGCTTCAATATTTTAAAAACAGTAACACATAGAATATAGAAAGTAATTGAAAAAAGTCTTTATTTCTGCTGAACTGTCTCAAACCAACGAGCATTCTGGATAACCGGTCCAATAACTGCACCGTAAAGGTATGGGATCCATTATTTGGAAACCTGTTATCCAGAAAGCTCCAAATTACAGAAAGGCCGTCTCCCATAAACTCCATTTTATCCAAATAATCCAAATGTTTAGAAATGATTTCCCTTTTCTCTGTAATAATAGAACAGTACCTTGTACGTGATCCCAACGAAGATATAATTAATCCTTATTGGAAGCAGAACCAGCCTATTGGGTTTATTTAATGTTTACATGATTTTATAGTAGACTTAAGGTGTGAAGATCAGAAGGGGTGATTGTTTTTTTCCTCTTGCTTCATAGCTTTCTGCCTGGCATTTGTGTTTCTATGGACACTGCTGAACTGACTAGGACATGGAGTTGTTTAGGCTGGATTGCCGTGGGCAATTTTCTTTTTGGAGTGGAAACAATGGAACAGTGGAATGAGACTGAAATATGAATATAAGTGGCCTGAATAGAAAGAGGAGTAATAAAAAGTAACAATAGCACATTGGTAGCCTTACAGAGCATTTGGTTTTAAGATGGGGTCAGTGACCCCCATTTACTGGAAAGTCAGAAAAAAGCAAATAATTCTAAAACTATAAAAAATAAATAATGAAGACCAATGAAAAATTGCACATTATTGGCAATTATATAACATACTAAAAGTTAATTTGAAGGTGAACCACACCTTTAATAATAATTCTATATACATGTTTATTTCCTTGCAAGGAGTTATTAGTGCATCCCTCCCATACTCTAGCAGGAGGAGTACTACATAAAGAGGAGGAGCACTTAAACTGAAGTGTAGTTACAGTAGTGAGGATTAAATGCAGGAGACAGTGAACAAGCCTGGGAGATCATACTAATCCTTATATGGAAAAATATCAAAGTAATGCCAAGTGAGGGAAGTACTCACCACTTTCAATCTCGCCACCCTTCTTTGTGGTAGCCGCGTTGCCCATGGTGGGGGGCGGACGGGTCCTCTAAATTCTGGACAAACGCCCCCCACCAATAAGTTTAAGACCTGCGATGAGAAATCAGTCCGTTACTTCTGGGTTACACATCGATCAGCATCTGTAGGGAAAAGCCTTAAATATATTATCCCGAGGGGCTAAAATGTGCCCAGGACTAATGACGGTCTTTGTGAGGTGGTAGTGTTGCTGTAGGGAACTATCTAGCAGTGTCTCCTCTTTCTTTCCACACCACAAAAACATAAAAGCAGGTTATGGGGCTCCTGCTGAAAAATTCGAGAGGGAAGCTGGATTGTAAGCTCCACTGGCCAGCGACTGGAGTAAATAATGCAGAAGCGTATATATATCTCCTTGAAGAAGCAGCACTCACAGGACATCAAATCATTTAGGGCTCTTACAGACGAGCGTTTTTACCTGCACTCCCCTGCGTTCCGTTTTTCAGCGTTCAGCCACAGGGGAGCGCAGGAATAGACGCATTACATTTTTTCCAATGGGGCTGTACTCACACAGGTGCGTGTAGGCGCCGAACGCAGGTTGAGACGCAACATGCTGCATTTTTCCTGCGTTCGGCGCCTACACGCGCCTGTGTGAGTACAGCCCCATTGGAAAAAATGTAATGCGTCTATTCCTGCGCTACCCTGCGGCTGAACGCAGAAAAACGGAGCGCAGGTAAAAACGCTCGTCTGTACGAGCCCTTATTAAGAATTCATCACCAACGTTTCGGCTGTTGCACCAGCTGTTCTCAAAGTCCAAAAAAGATTTTGAGAAAGGCTGGTGCGACAACCGAAACATTACTGATGGATTCTTAATAAATTATTTATTGTCCAAACTCCAGGCCTAAATTGTGGTACTTGGGTACCGCCCCCAGAATGGCAGAGGGGTGTCACTGATCAAACCTGCCTTCCTCCCCACCCTATGGCTGAAGGGGGCACCCCACAGGCCAGCCCACCCCTCACACCTGTACAGAACCCCCGTCGGAACAGCGCCCCCTTCAGTACCTTTAGCAAGAGCAGCAGCCGCACTACTACTGCTCCCTGCAGCTCCAATGTCACATAACATGGCAGGAACAGTTGTAATGTGCAGTCAAGTAACTACTACTGCCTACCCCAGCCTCCAGGCTGTGCCCCAGGTAGCCGAGTAAACAAACTCCGAGCACCCCCTCGTACCGCTGGCAAGGAATGCTGGGAATTGTAGTGCAATGTGAGCAGGGGAGACGCCGGCTAGAGAGCCACTAACAGCGCCTTGGGCCTATCCATACATAAGCTAAAAACCGCAGCTCAGATACCTCTGGGAAGCGATATGACGGGCCTGCTGGCTCTCCTCCCACCGGACGCATCCAGCACCCGCTCGTCACCTCTAGAACCCCGCAGGCCGCGGAACCTTTTCCCTCCTCCTCTGCGAAGCCTCCAGGACCCCCCCACTCACCTAATTAGCTCCGCCTCGTTCGTCGTCATACAAACCTTGTAACCCAATCACGGAACGTAGCCCCTCCCGCCCCAGGACAAGCTGCCTCGAACGTACTCCCCTAGTGCCCCTCGTAAGTCCCACCCCTTTTTAGACGATCATCGGTAAAGCGGTAAGGCCTAATCCCACCTCCCCTCCCTGTCACCCAGGAGACGGGAGTCCTGACGTCACACAGGAAAAAAGCCCAATGAGAAGGCGTGGGAATCAACTGTCTCCGCCCAACGCTTTCTCATTGGCTATAGACTTGCTCTGACTGGCAGCAGAAAGGCGGGACAAATCTGCAGGTAAATGATTGGATCAGTTGCTGCGCTGACACCATCGGGCTATTAATAGAGAGTGCAGAATCCCGCCTCTTTCAGCTCCAGGGTTATTAACTCGGTAACCGCTAGAGCTTCGAAAGCGGGTAGTAAACGACGGCAGAGTGCGCATGCGCAATTCAGTCTGACGTTTGTATGTACGTTAGTAATACTTTTCCCATGCGCGCACAGAATGATGTGCGCTCTTTTGACACTATGTGTTTATTAGTTGCCTCATGAGTTAAACATTTTCTTTCCTTTCTGTTTTTGGCCTTAGTCTTGTTGCATGGCTCTCATTGCATATCCATGTCTTAGTGCGAGTGGGCCACACGCCCCACACGTAATAGCACGGTGACCCCAGTATGGGACAGTGACTCACAGTATGTAATAGCATGTGACCCCAGTATGGGATGGTGACTCACATTATGTAATAGCACCAGGGCCAGACTGGGAGTTAAAAGCAGCCCTGGCAAAAACTTCTATGCAGCCCACGTGCGAGCAGAATATACAGGTTTTAAATGGCAACAAATGCTATACACAAAAAACAATATTCAATAAAATGCCCAAGGTTTTGTCACGAAAAGTAACCCATGGCATCCAAGCTCAAGTTAGAATGCAGTTATTGGACCCTGCAAATCTTTATGGCAGATACGTTTTTTTTTATATGTGGAATTTCTCTGAATATAGCAAGGTCAGCATAAAGCATAAATTTACCAAAAACCAAGAGAGTTTGAAACCACATAAAATAACAGGCATTGTGAGTAATGGTACTAAAATTACATGCTGCATTCTTTGAACAATAAGCCCTTATCAACACCTGCATAAGTGGCTATATAAACAGTAGACATTATTGTAAACATTCTTTGAAAAGTCAGCTCTAAGGGGGGGCCCGGCCGTGCCACACTTTTGTGATTAGCCGGGCCACCCTTTACCTAATCGAATAGTGCCCGTCCTTCCTAAATTTCATTGGTGGTCAGCAGCAGTTCCAGTTGGCTGCGACCCGTGCGTACGCATGACGTCAGTATGCACTGGCGCAGTTGTAATAAAGAAGTGTGTAGCCTGCCGGCTGCAGTCAGAAGACGCGACAGGAGACGGCGGTGCTTCTTCCTTGGAGACAGAGGTGTTTCGTACTGGAGACGAAGACGCCGCAGGAGAAGAAGCCATCTGAGAAGGAGACTGCCGTGGAAGAAGACATTGTTAAGGAGGCACAAGAGAGACCCCCGTTACAGGTAAGTTCCACTGAAGGCAATATAGCCCCTGGCCACCAATGTGTTTTCATAATTTGAGTAGGAGTCCACTGGCCACCAATTGTTTTTTACAACTTGGGCAAGGTTTTTTTTGTAAAGGGGCCCTGGTTTGAAGAACTTGTAGGGGGCCCTGGTCACTTGTTTTTTTGAACCCCTGGCCACCAATCAATGTCTTTTTATAATTTAAGTAGGAGTTCCCTGGCCACCAATTATTTTTTATAACTTTGGTAACATATTTTTTTGGAAATTTTTAAGGGGGGCCCTGGCCACTTATGTTTTGGTTTTATTTCTTTAACTTGTAGGGGGCCCTGGCCGCTCTTTTTTTTTCTTTAACTTGTAGGGGGCCCTACCCGCTCAGGTTTTTTTTCTTTAACTTGTAGGGGGCCCTGGCCACTTTTTTTTTCTTTAACTTGTAGGGGGCCCTAGCCGCTCAGGTTTTTTTTCTTTAACTTGTAGGGGGCCCTGGCCGCTCTGTTTTTTTTTTCTTTAACTTGTAGGGGGCCCAGGCCACTTGGGTTTTTTTTTCTTTAACTTGTAGGGGGCCCTAGCCGCTCAGGTTTTTTTTCTTTAACTTGTAGGGCGCCCTGGCCACTTGGGTTTTTTTTCTTTAACTTGTAGGGGGCCCTGGCCACTCAGGTGTTTTTTCTTTAGCTTTTAGGGGGCTCTGGCCTCTTGTTTTTTTTTTCTTTAACTTGTAGGGGGCCCTGGCCGCTCTGATTTTTTGTTTCTTTATTTTTTGGTATAGTTTTCATTATATGCCTGGCTGCTTTGTGGTGCCTTGTGCTTAGCTGAATGTTTTTTTTGTTTCCCAATTTTAACTTGCACTTTAGTAGGGTGAAGAACTTGTAGGGGGCCCTGGTCACTTGTTTTTTTTGAACCCCTGGCCACCAATCAATGTCTTTTTATAATTTAAGTAGGAGTTCCCTGGCCACCAATTATTTTTTATAACTTTGGTAACATATTTTTTTGGAAATTTTTAAGGGGGGCCCTGGCCACTTATGTTTTGGTTTTATTTCTTTAACTTGTAGGGGGCCCTGGCCGCTCTTTTTTTTCTTTAACTTGTAGGGGGCCCTACCGCTCAGGTTTTTTTTCTTTAACTTGTAGGGGACCCTGGCCACTTTTTTTTTTCTTTAACTTGTAGGGGGCCCTGGCCACTTGTTTTTTTTTTCTTTAACTTGTAGGGGGCCCTAGCCGCTCAGGTTTTTTTTCTTTAACTTGTAGGGGGCCCTGGCCGCTCTTTTTTTTCTTTAACTTGTAGGGGGCCCAGGCCACTTGGGTTTTTTTTTCTTTAACTTGTAGGGGGCCCTAGCCGCTCAGGTTTTTTTTCTTTAACTTGTAGGGCGCCCTGGCCACTTGGGTTTTTTTTCTTTAACTTGTAGGGGGCCCTGGCCACTCAGGTGTTTTTTCTTTAGCTTTTAGGGGGCTCTGGCCTCTTGTTTTTTTTTTTCTTTAACTTGTAGGGGGCCCTGGCCGCTCTGGTTTTTTGTTTCTTTATTTTTTGGTATAGTTTTCATTATATGCCTGGCTGCTTTGTGGTGCCTTGTGCTTAGCTGAATGTTTTTTTTGTTTCCCAATTTTAACTTGCACTTTAGTAGGGTGAACACTTTTTTGCACTTTGCCGTGGAACTTTATTTTGACCATGCCCATTTTGTGGCTACACCCCCTAATTGAAAAACCAGAGCAAAAAAGGGAGCACTCACTGTTCCAATGCCGATGCGCTGTGCTTCCACGTGAAAAAGCGCTTCTCGTAGCGTATAATCCAAGTGAAAATCTTCAAAAGACACGGAGCACTTGTGAGGCTAAAACCATACTTTTATTATACAAATATCATTAATATCATGACGGGATCAAACTTAACACACTTGACGCGTTTCGTGGACCAAACCACTTCCTCAAAAGCATGATTAGTTTGACTGCACCTGAACATTTTAAAAGGCTCTTAGATCACACCTCCTAAAAACATTAACCCTATATAGTATCTCGTTGCTAGGGGATATTTAGGTAGGTTTGAATTATAATATCTATACGTGAACAAAATATATATCATATACATTTATCAATAAATCAATTCCCTGTTCAAGTTCTTCAAATTTAGGAAGAAGGGCTAATAGGTTATTATTCAAATAGCACATGCAAAATAGAACATGCAAATATTCATATACCTATGTTAAATGCCAGGACTGAAAATCAAGATTAAATATACATTATACCAATTCAGTAATAAATCACGCAATAATAATTAGTAAAATCCTAAAATAATAGTTTAATATCTATAAATATTTATGTAATTTATTTGCATGTTTATTTTCAAGAGAGGATAAAAAGGACAGAAGCAGGCAACCTGGGGACACCTAATGGAAACATGGAAACACCAAAAGAAACATGTCAGTTCCCAATTACGATTCAAACCTCCATTGGTTTCTGTAGTTCTAAGATGGTAAATCCAGAACACCTCTAACTTAGAAAGGGTTTTACTTTTATCCCCCCGGCGTATGTTCCACTTAGGGCTGTCTATAATCTGGAATGTAAAATTTGATATTTTAGCATGATGTTCAATAATGTGTTTGGCTATCGCAGATTTGGTATCACCTCTCTCTGCGGCTGATAAATGTTCAAAGAATCAAACGCCAGCACAACGTGTAGTTTTACCCACATATTGTGCCCCACAAGCACATGTAGCTAGATAGATGACCCATCGTGATTTACAATTAAAGTGACGTTTGATTGAGTAGTTTTGTTAGTAACAGTGCTCACAAAAGAATTGGACATATTTAGAACTGTGCAAGCTTTGCATCTAGTTCGACCACATCTAAACGTCCCTTTGTAGCTAAGCCAGGTGGGTTCGCTGTTCTGGGTTTTGGACTCGTATAAACTAGGGGATAACCAAGACGCTAGAGATTTACCCTTACGGTATACAAAGGACGGGGTTTGATCCAAAGAAAGCTTTAATACAGGATCTTGTAGAAGAACACCCCAGTGTCTGCAAACACTCCTTTGTATGTAATGGGTATCCCTATTGTATACGGTACTAAAGCGCAAGGTTGCTGCCTGATTAGGTTCACTGGTTAACCTCTCTCTTTTACGTCTGATGTTATGCCTCAAAGGATCTGATCTATTATTCAGGACAGCTCTGTCATAAGCTATTTTGATATTCTTGGAGTCATACCCACGTTCTAAAAACCTATCCCAGAGCTCCATAGCTTTCTCATGAAAAGTATCCCAGCTGGAACAAATTCGGCGCAGTCTTGAAAACTGGCCTACAGGAATACCCTTAATACACGAGACTGGATGGTCGCTCTGGGCATGTAGAAAGGTGTTCCGTGTGATTGGTTTACGGTACAGTGTGGTACTAATCGTGTTCTGATTACAAAATCCCACAAAGGCAAGCAGGGATTGATCATCCCCATCCCGTATCCCTATACAGTCGTCAATATAGCGGTAAAACCGAATTATGTGTTTGCGATAAGGGTTTACCTCTCCAAAGACATGGTGCCTCTCCCACCAACCCATGAAGAAATTGGCATATGTGGGAGCAAAGGAGGCGCCCATGGCGGCCCCACGTCTTTGGAGATAAAAACCCCCATTGAAATAAAAATAATTAGAGTGTAAAAGAAAATCAATGGATTTCAATATGAATTCATTTTGGATATCTGGAAAACATTTCTCATATGATATCCAGAAGTCTATTGCTTGTAGTCCAAGGCTATGTTCAGTGGATGAATATAATGCAGTAACATCCATGGAAAACCACCTATAAGTTGGACACCAATGAACATCTTCAAATTTGTTAAAACACATTGTTCTATCCTTTAGATAGGTAGGGAGCTTTTCCACTATGGGCATTAATAAACTATCAACATATTTAGAGAGACCTTCATTAAGGCCCCCAATACTTGCTACAATTGGTTGACTCTTCACATCAGTTAAAGACTTGTGAACCTTAGGAAGTATATGGAAGATTGGTATTACAGGATTGACACAATTTATAAACTCGCAGTCTGACTTACTTAATATGCCTTCTTCAAAGCCCATAGTAATCAGAACCTCCAGACCTTTCCCAAATTTATCAGTGGGGTCCGAAACCAATTTGGTATATGTTTCAGCATCCCCGAGTTGTCTCATCACTTCCTCCTCATAAAACGTGGAGTCCATGACAACCACGGCCCCACCTTTATCTGCATTTTTGATAACAATATCTTTATTTTTACGTAAGGCCGTGAGTGCCATGCAGAGCCGGGCCAACCCAGCCAGGCGCCCTAGGCAACCTGGCTGGGAACGGCGCCAGCTGAGTGCGCATGCGCCAAACTGTGCTCGGACACGCATGCGCACATGCGCAGAAGCGCTATCACAAGAAATTATCTGTGGCAGTCGGCGAAAGACAGGACCGGACAATGGGGTAGGTGTCAGAGCAGGTATGTGCCTGGCGCCCCCCCAGCTTTGCGCCCTAGGCACGTGCCTACTCTGCATACCCCTAGTTCCGGCCCTGGTGCCATGGACTCCCCCCGGGTAAGATTCTTGGGTCCTTTCGATGATTTATGTGGTACAGCTAAAGCTTCAATATATTTTTGTACTAACCTGTGAAAAATTTCAATATGGTTACTTTTAGATTGTACAGGATAATATACAGATTTGGTTTTCAAGCCTGTGCGTGTAATACCTCTTTCTAAATCATTTGAGGGTTCATTTTCTCGCTATAAATCTTGTAATATGTGTAATGTGCACAAATCATCAAGGCTGGAAAAAGATGGCTCTTCAGTGTCTGCAATATTAATATCTCTGCTTACAGAACTACTATCAGATTCTCCACTATCTGTACTAACAGGTGTTATATTAGAGGACATATTAGAGTAGTGTCTCTTAAGTGTAATAGACCTAATAAATCTATTCAAGTCCAAAATAGTGGAAAAGACATCACAATGGCTGTCTGGTATATAATTCAAACCTTTGGATAACAAATTAATTTCGTCTGTTGACAGATTATATGAGGATAAATTAATTACATTTCCTGGAATAGTATCATTAAAAAGTACCCCCATATTACCGTCCATAGTTTCCTTCACCAGTGACTGTGTTTCTTGCGACCTATCGCTTTTGAGGCCTGTCCTAGATTTTTTGGCTCTGACCCCCCACGCCTTGTTCGTCTCTGCGACTCCGGGTCTGTATCGAATCCCTCGTGGGTATTGGCATGATGGTCTTGTCCCGTCGAGAGGTCATCTGATCAATGTCCTCGTCTGGGTCGCTGCCTGAAAACTCTGGATCCTATGTTAAAAAAGATGAGGAAGACAAAGATCTGGAACAGGTTGTACTGTCATTTTTATCATTAAAATGAACATTCTTTCCTTGTTTTAGGATTGGTCGTGGTGTATGTTGGTCTTTCTTTGAATATCTATTAAATGATTTATAGCCATGATACTGGGATTGTTAAGATAATCTTGCTTATCATCACGCTGGAACTTCTCCCTTTTTATATTTTTGACAAATAGTTCATATTGGAGTTTTTCTTGTATATGCTCCAATTGTTTTTGATCTAAAGCCGGCTGCTGTAAATCAGCTATTTTATCCTGAACCATATGTAGCTGTTGTTTATCCCGTGATATAATCAATTGCATTAGCTTAATAGAACAGTCCATTGAAGTACCATTTCATGCTTTAACAAAGTCCGGGGCGAGATCTTCAAAGGTGGAAAACTTTTTTATTCTAAGTCCCCTAGGTATACGGCCGCATTTTATATAATTATCAAGGGAACATATCTGCCACCATAAGAGCGCCTCCCTTTTCATCACCCTTTCAATATCACGGTACACATACCTCCTTATAGGTTCTTGGGTGCCGCTTTCACGTGCAATGTCCTCCGTATCGGCAAAGATCAATTCAGCCTGCCTTTGGCGGTTCATATCCTGCGATAATGTAATCCGCTCTTCTGCCATATTCTTGCTGTGCCGCTCACGGTATTATGATCAATTAGTATATAGGAACAGGCGCTACACCAACGAGAGTTTCAAGGGTGAAAAACCAGAGCAAAAAAGGGAGCACTCACTGTTCCAATGCCGATGCGCTGTGCTTCCAAGTGAAAAAGCGCTTCTCGTAGCGTAGAATCCAATATTGTGTGTTGCAGTTGCTGCGGGACTGTGTAAAGTGAATTTGGGCTAAAACAAGTGTTAAAAATCCTGGCAAAAGTGTGTTTGAATCATTGCTCTGTGGTTCAGAAGCTGCTGCTGAAAGTCTGCTTACAGGTGCAGGTTAATTAAAAGTGGCTAATTGATTCAGATTGTATACCCAATGCTCAGAGTGCAGAAATGGGCAAGAAAAACAGAAAAGGATCTGTGAAATCAAGAAGTTTGCTGAATGTGTGTACCGAACCAGTGAAAAATTTGGGAAATCAAATTATACTGCTGGAAAATGTTTACCACAAAATAATGTTTATTGTGTGACGAAACATACAAATGCTGTTGGTGTTAAACAAAAATGGGGCATTGACTGTGCATTGCTTGGAGGTGGCAATAAATGGGATTCATGCAAAATCTCTCCATGTTAAGATGAAAATTGTGCAGCTAAAGTGTGTAGTTCACAGCCCAAGGGAGTTAACACTAAAGCAAACTTCCAGGTGCAGCAATGGTTAAATAGAGTAAAAACTGACAGTGAGAGTCAGAAGCTGCAGTGCCTTGCTGAAATTGTTCAGTGGTTAAAGGACAAGGAAAGGCAAAAAAATAAAATCCAATTTCTACTTTCTTTAATGAAAAAGATCTCCAATATAATTTAATTAAAAAATGTGTACTGTTTTTATAAGAAACCTGACTGTATGCAGTGAAATTCATTGTCAGATGGTCCCTAACTGCTGAGCAGGGAAACAATCATACTTATGAACAGCAGGGGGAGCCCCCGCCTTACTTACCAGTCATGCAGAATTCAAGTAGCTTTGTTTATGACGATCCCTAAGCAGCCTAGACCACACTGAGCATGTGCAGGGTCAGGGTCAGGCAAAGATGTTTAACAAAGTCTCAAGATGACAGCCCCCTGTGTCCAACTTTGAAAGCATAAATCATTTGTTTGATTAGGCTTTGTGGTGCAGTAAGTTCATGCTTATGTTTAGTATACAAAATACAGCATTTCTAGCCTTATTCTATTTTAGACTTTCCTTGTCCTTTAACCCTTTCACTGCCAGCCAATTTGGCCAAGTTGGAACTTCTATTGCCAGACCGTTTTTGAACATTTTTTGCTCTTTCACTTTAGGGGACTTTCCTGGGGGGGTCTTTTAGTTTACCCATGAAAACAAGATATTGTTTTTTTCAGGACAACCTAAGCTTTCAAAATATGCTAGAATTTAGTTGTCATTCCAGTCCTGTAAAAAGATATGGGCTTCTAAGTGTATAAAAAAAAACAAAAAAAACAGTTTCACATGATACAAACGCATATATCAGAAGCATAATTTATTTTATGCATGAGAACATGGCAGATTTGGAAAGTTCTGTGTCTCCCGAACGAACCAATACCAAATATATATAATTTTATGGAGATTTCTCACTTCGATAGTTGAAAACTCCGAAGCAGTAAACTACCAAATTTCCAAAGCACCGCTCCACAAAACAGCATACATCTGATTTCAAGGCCAAACATTCCACTAACAGTAGGTTTACCCTAAAAAACTACCCCTTATTGGAAAGAACAGATTCTAACGAGTTCAAAATGGGTAAATATATATTTGTACTCCAAACTACCAAGTTGCAATTCTTTACTAAAGTTAGCAGTTTTTATAAAAATGTGTTACATTTTTGAAAAATCACCTCAAAGTGTCCAGTCTACAGCATTGTATCTCCCACATATCATTATATACCAAGATACAACACCCCAAATATGAAAGCCCAGGGTCCGCTGAACAGTTTGATGCCCAATATGCATAGGTGCACCTAAGTATGTGGCATATAGGGGCCCCAGAACGAAGACACCCCATATGAGTTATCAGTTCTGGAATTCCAAATACTGCAAAATCCGCACATTTACATCATTTTTCAAGGGGCAAAAGTACAAAAATGTATGTTCACCCCAGAAAACCATATACTTTTGGAAAGTACACATTCCGACAAATCTAATATGGGTATGCACATCTTTCTACTCCAAAGTACCAAGCCGTAAAGCTTTCCTACATTTCGCAGTTTTTATGACATTACCGAAAATCAACTCGATATTGCAAATCTGAAGCATCGTATCTCACACATATCATTATATACCAAGATAAAATACCCTAAATATGAAAGCCCGGGGTCCGCTGAACAGTTTGATGCCCAATATGCATAGGTGCACCTAAATATGTGGAGTATAGGGGCCCCAGAACGAAGACACCCCATACGAGTTATCAGTTCTGGAATTCCAGATACTGCAAAATAAGCACATTTACAGCATTTTTCAAGGGGCAAAAGTACAAAAATGTATGTTCACCCCAGAAAACCATATGTTTTTGGAAAGTACACATTCTGACGAATCTAATATGGGTATGCACGTCTTTCTACTCCAAAGTACCAAGCCGCAAAGCTTTCCTACATTTGGCAATTTTTATGACATTACAGAAAATCACCTCAATATTGCAACTCTGAAGCATCGTATCTCCCACATATCATTACATACCAAGATAAAACACCCTAAATATGAAAGCCCAGGGTCCGCTGAACAGTTTGATGCCCAATATGCATAGGTGCACCTAAATATGTGGCGTATAGGGGCCCCAGAATGAAGACACCCCATACGAGTTATCAGTTCTGGAATTCCAGATACTGCAGAAGCCACAAAAAAGAAAGCTCTCTGTTTGATTTCAAATTAAGCAGAGAAATCCCTGTCTAAGGCTACTTGGTGTGTGAATTTTGGGAAGTTTTGAGTTGATTTACTTTATTTAAAATCGATTTTTATTTTGACCCAGAAGGTGAGTGATTGCTAGCCCAGTTCCCTTCACTTCCTGTGGGCTACAAACGCACTGACAGATCCCCTACCCCTCCCCCACACCTGGGTGTCAGTTTCACTTGTTTTTTGTATTTAGTTTCAGCTGAAATTTATCACTATTTGCACAGATTGTGTGTGTGCTTTTATTTTTATCCTTGTTTTGTAAGGAGAGAAAGCTAAAGGGAGAAGGATTTAAGAAAATAAAACATTTTCTAGTAGCAGTGCAACTCCCAGGCACCTGCTCTCATTAACCCTCTCCCTGCTAAAGCTTCTCATTGTTGCATTTACTTTTGCTGATTAATAGAATTAAGCTTACTTTTTTGTGGATTGTTTTGTAAAATAATGGGAGGGAATAAAAAACAAAATTATAAAAAATACCTCAGGCTCCTAAAGGAAAAGGAGCTGAAAAACCTGGTTGTAGCTATGCTAAAAAACACCAGTCACAGCCTTTGTCTAAAAGCTCCACTGCTTCTGTTTCTGCTGCTGCTGCAGCCAATGTGACCACTGCTAAAAGTTTTGCACAGGCAGTGGCTACTGGCAACAACCCAAGCCAAGTCACTGCTGGGGTAGAGCAGCTTACAAGGAAGCATGGGGTTAGATGTCTAATGACAGGAGCTCATGGCATAGAGGCTTACATAAAAGCTGCAGCTGAAGTGGTGGGCCCCTCTGTAATAGTGGCAGCAAGTAAAATGTATGGGAAAGCCATAATATTTGCCCGTACACTAACTGCAGTGCATACTCTAGTGCAGAGAGGCATCACAGTAGGGGATAGTTATATCCCTGTAGAACCCCTAGAAGGATTAGGCATAAAGATAGTCCTATCTAATGTGTCCCCCTTCCTGCAAGACCATTTATTGCTACCCCACCTGCAAGCCCTCGGTGAAATAAAGTCAACTATTTCTAAACTTCCCTTGGGTTGCAAGGAGAGCAGATTGAGACATATCCTCTCTTTTAAAAGGCAGGTGCAATTACTTTTGCCTCGGGGTCAAGATACTATTGAGGGGTCCTTTGGTGTTCCATTTGAGGGGGTGCTGTATAAAATTTTTTACTGCACAGAAGAAGTGAGGTGCTTCCTTTGCAAGAACCTGGGACACACTCGCCAGAGTTGCCCCAAAGGGCATATTAAAGAGGACCTGTCACCTTGAGATATGAGTAATATATATCTTTCCCTCCTTAGTTAAACCCTATAGTCAACTGTTTTTGTTTATATCTAAAATGGATTAGAAAATATCCTACATGTAAAAAGTGTTTCATAGGTGCTGCCATCTTGAAACAGGACCCCTCTGTTTAGTGTGTGTGGGCTGTGCCAAACTGCCAAATCTCATGCATGCTTAACCCTTTCCCTGCCAGCTGTTTTGCCCTAGATGCGAATATCTACTGCCAAGCAGTTTTTACCAAGGGCCTTTCCTGGGGGGGGGGTCTTTTAGTTTACCAAGGAAAGCAATATATTGTTTTTTTCAGGACAACCTGAACTTTCAAAATATGCAAGAATTTTGGTGTAATTCTACTTCTGTAAAAAAATATAGGCTTCTAAGTGTCTAATAAGATGGAAATAATCATGTTTATCTAGTTTTGTGGGGAGCAAAAATAGAAAAAAGTAAGTTCACCCCAGAAAAGCATATATTTTTTTGGAAACTACACATTACACATTACTGCGTTAATATCAAGGGGTTAATCAGTGCAGCATTAACAGCATTATATGACCTTTAATATGGTGCAGAGAGGGATTTTCTGAGAAACTTTGCAATTGTTTTTTTCATTTTTTTATTTGCAGTTTGAGTTTAGCTTTTTATTCAGCAGCTCTCCAGTTTGCAATTTTAGCAGTCTGGTTGCTAGTGTCCAAATTACCCTAGCAACTATGAATTGATTTGAATGAAAGATTATAATCTGAATCGCAAAGAGTCTGATTAAAAAAAAAAGTACCAATAACATGTTTATCCTTACAAGGCAATGCTCTTTATATGGGTGCAGTGACCCCACATTTAAAAGCTGGAACTGGGGACTGTTCCTGCTGAATTGTGCTTAGTACAGGGAATACCTATATACCATAGTTTTATGGGATCTCTCTGTACAGACTATGAGCAAACTTAGGGACTGTTCCTGCTGAATTGTGCTTAGTACAGGGAATACCTATGCTGCCATAGTTTTATGGGATCTCTCTGTACAGGCTATGAGCAAACTTAGGGGACTGTTCCTGCTGAATTGTGCTTAGTACAGGGAATGGCCCAGTGTCCTGCTCTGATGTCTGCTATGTGCCACCAGGTTATACTGATAAACAGGAGAATTGTTTTTAACAGGTCTTTGGTATATGAAAATCATGAATGACACAATGAATTTTACTAGAGCTCTTACATGCATTTGCCTATTTATAGAATCAATTCAGAATGAAATGCAATTAATTGGTTGAAATAATTTATTGTATATGAATGTATATTGATTAAATTGATAGTTATGTGATTTATACATGAAATCCAGACCCCTCTTTTGCTCAAATTTTTGTGCAAAAAAAGCAGCCACAGTGTCATCTCAGTTCTGAGCTCAGCCACAGCTCCTTCATTCTATTAACAGCACTACTCTGCAGCAGAACAGCTTCAATCCCCTCTCTCTCCTACACCCCTCTGGAGCGCACTCTGACAGACAGAGAGAAAAGACAAGTTTTGGAGAATTGGAGCACAGACTGACTAGGTTTACCTAGTTATTAGGTTTACCATGTGGTCGTAGTGGGCGGCGGCACACTGCAGGCTGCAGCAGGCATTCTCTCCCTCTCTGTGTCTCCCCAGCCCCCACACAGTCCGACTCCAGCCAGCAAAGCCACGGGGGAGGAGGCGTACATGACATCCACACTCTGTCTCTCCCCACACACCCAGTCACTTAACTTTATTTGCACTTGATCCTTACAACAAGCAGCACAAAATGCTGTGACAAGCAGCACAAAAAAATGAGGATGGAAATCTGACGGAGTGCGGAGAGCTTGGCTGTTATTGTGAGAGGCAGATAATGTGAGGCAATAGGTGAACTTCCACTCACAACCCCCTACCTCCTCCTGATCTCCGTCCCTCCCGGTCAGTGCCCCTAACCTCTTATGTGTGTGAATGGGCTCCCGATCGGACACAGTGCACAAGCAGAAAGAGTGAAGGGTCATGATGCCACACCCCCACACCACTGAGACGTTTGTGTTAAATATTCCTGCGTCCCCTCAATAACAGCAGGCAGCAGTGTCAGGGCGCCACAACCGATTGCCTTTTGGGAAGCAGCTGTCCGAGGTAAATCATTTGAAGCTGTGCTGGCGTTTTAATGTGTGCGGTGCAGCTGTGAGACGGAAGTCAGTGCTGCTTCTGAACGGAGTGGGGGGGGCTCACAGACACACGGAGAGAGGGAGAGAGAGAGACAGACATAAGGACGGACGCACCGGCATCTTCCTCTGTGTTTCACTTCCGGAACACACACCCCCCTGCTCCGGCGTGCACAGTCCAACCTTCACCAAATCTCACGAGATCTACATATTTTCCCGTGAGGCTATGCGCACCGACTTTCACAAAGTCGGATCTTGTGAAGTCGCGTGCGCATTGTTAAAAACCCTGCATTCATTTCATTATTACAAAAAAGAATCAATGTATGTAATACCATTAACTCTTTCCTTACAAAACCACTACAACTGAAAAACTGACAGGTTTCCTTTAAGACCACAGTCCCTGTTCCTGCCCCCAGTACCTCTAATGCAACATCATACCCTGCTACAGCTATTGCTGCAGGCTCCTCAAAGGAGAAATCCCCTTCAGTAAAGAACCTTAAGGTGGTTGTTACACAACCCACCTCTGAAACCTCCAAACCTCCTCCTTCTTCACTCAAGTTATCTAAGGATGCAGCCTACATTTCAACTCAGCAAAAGAGAAGGGGGGGAGGAATGTCAATGCACCCCCCAGTGCTGCAGTTGTTTTTGCCAAAAACCAACTTAACCCTGTTATGAGCAATCCTAAGGGTGTGGTGGTGCCGGTGGTTGTAACACCTGTCATGGTGGAAGCAGAGAGTAGCATTTCCTCTTCAAATGATAAGAAAAAGAAGAGGAAATTTAAATCCAACAGGCTGATACCTGAGGAATGGGTTTCAGTGGTCAATGATGGAGCATCCCCATCCAAGGGCAAAAAGGGCAGCAAAACATCTGCTCCTCATGTGGTGATATTGTCTGGTCCAACTGTTGGATGCAATCAACTGGTGCCAGACCATGCACCTATAGACTCAGTTGGGGAAGAGGAGATAAATGGTCTGGAGAAATTTGAACAGGGGATTATGGGTCTCCCCACAGAGTCAGGGGTGCTGCATCTGTCTCCAACAGGGGATCTTCCCCTGGAGTATAAAGGGACAGCTAATGAAACCCCTGCAGAGTCGGCCGTAAGTGTTCCTGAGGTGCTGAGCTTTGGCAACTACAACCAGCCTCAGTGTTTAGTGCCTCAGGGTATTTCTCTCCAAGAAATGGAGAACATTGGCACAACCCCCATACAGGATCCTGCAGACAATGCTGCGAGGGAGGATAATGAGGCTAGAGTTGTAAATATGGAGGATAGCCAGACAGACTCTGTAAGGTCTACTGTGCATGTTAAGATCTCTCCTCCATTCTCTTCCACTGATCCCAATGTTATTGCCATTCAGGAGGCACAGGAGGCAGTGGAAAGGGCAGAGGTTGCCCATCGAGCCTCTAAAGCTCCTGTTGTTAAGGAGCCAATTCCATCTGCTACCCCTGAGCCAAACACCTCCAGTGGTGTTCCAAGCAAAATCCAAGTATTATCTGAGCCGTTGCAGGGTCTCCAGATAGCAGGTGCTTCTGATCCTTCTCCTGAAACTTCTTGTGTAGATATTATCAAAGCTCCAGTGGAGAGGGGGAATTATCAATCCCTTAGCCAAGAAGAGTTCATGGATGAGAGGGACATCGAAGAGGAGGTTGACACAGTTGTGACAAATTCTTCTACCCCAATCATCCCAGCTGAGGAACTCAAGATGTTTCTTGAGAGCACCCTTGGTGTTAAATTGGAGAAGAAGCTACATATGGCTCTAGAGAAGTGGCATGATTTGACTTTGGTGATCAGTTCTGTGAGACAATACATCAAGGTCATAAAAGAGGCCAAAAACTATGGAACGGCAGAATATCTCCGTAGTGTTAAGTTCCACAAAAAGTGTTTGTCTCACCAGGCCTCTGTGAGGGCTAAAGCATTTACTAACACACAATAATGGCTCTAAGTATAAGCACTCAATACAAATGGCTGTCGGGAGCCTTTTAGAATGTTTCAAGTACTCTCCTTTCTACGCCAAGGAGGGTACTCTGTGAGTTTCCTTCAAGAGACCCATATCACTCAGGAGCTTGAAGCGACCTGGCTGGAATGGAAGGGCAGAGTCTTTTTTAATCACCTCACATGGACGTCATGTGGGGTGGTGACCTTGTTCTCAGAATCCTTCCAGCCAGATGTACTGAGTGTTAATTCTGTCATCCCAGGCCGTTTGTTACATCTCCGGGTCAGGGAGTCTAGTGGAACATACAATCTGATAAACTTGTATGCACTACTGGACCAGAGAGAAAGAATTTTTTTGAAAGTTTATCAGCCTATATGGAGACAATTGACTCAGATGAAGCCGTGATTATAGGGGGTTATTTCAATTACACCCTTGAGGCTAGGGACCGAAATGTTCCCCAGAAAAGGGATTCATCTGAGTCAGCTTTGCGGGAACTCATTGCCCGTTTCTCCTTGGTAGACATCTGGAGAGAACAACATCCAGAAACCGATGCTTTCACCTATGTTAGGGTGAGAGATGGCCGTGTGTCTCAGTCCCGGATTGATAGGCTTTATATATCAAGCCATATTATGTCACGAGTTCGGTCCAGTAATATTAGCTTGGCACCTTTCTCGGACCACAATTGTGCTTCTTTGATAGTGGCAGTTGCACCATCTCTGCCCAAAGCAGCCTATTGGCACTTTAATAACAGCTTATTAAAGGATGAAGGGTTTGCAAAGGCAGTCCGGGAAATGTGGACAGACTGGAAGGGTTATCAGGATGAATTTGCCACACTGAGTCAATGGTGGGATGTAGGCAAGGTTCACCTAAAGCTCTTGTGTCAAGAATATACAAAATGTTTGAGCAGACAGAAAAACGCAGAGATTGAGGCTCTGAATAGGGAGGTGCTTGATCTTGAGCAGAGGCTGTCAGGGTCTGAAGACCAAGCCATGCAGTATGAATATGTAGAAAAGAAAGAGACTCTGCGTAACATGGAACAGCGACAGGCTCGTGGTGCTTATGTGCGAAGCCGCATGCAGTTACTCTGTGATATGGATCGTGGCTCACGATTCTTCTATGCTCTGGAGAAGAAGAAGGGGAATCGAAAACAAATAACATGCCTTCTTGCGGAGGATGGCACCCCCCTTGAAGATCCGGAGGCTATCCGGGACAGAGCCCGGTCCTTCTATCAGAACCTTTTTTCTCCTGATCCCATCTCTCCAGATGCCTGTAGGGAGCTATGGAATGGGCTTCCAGTGGTCAGCGAGGGGAGAAGAGAGAGGTTGGAAAAACCAATCACTCTGAATGAACTCTCTCAAGCACTCCACTTAATGCCCCATAATAAATCTCCAGGGCTAGATGGATTGACTGTAGAGTTCTTCCAGTTCTTCTGGGATACTCTGGGACATGATTTCCATAGGGTTCTAAATGAGGCCCTCAAGACCGGTGAGATGCCACTTTCGTGTCGTCGAGCAGTGTTATCACTGCTACCTAAGAAGGGGGATCTCCGCCTTATTAAGAATTGGCGACCGGTCTCTAGGGATGTAGCGAACTGCCGTTTATGTGTTCGCGAACGCCGTTCGCGAACACCGACAAAAAATGCGAACAGTTCGCGAACTGTTCGCGAACTTCGAACATCCGTAAATCGTTCGATTCGAACGATCGAAGGATTTTAATCGTTCGATCGAACGATTTTCGTTCGAATCGAACGATCGAAGCTATTCGATCGAATGATTTCATTCAATCCAATGGCTTCGATCGTTCGATTCGAACGAAAATCCTTCGATTTAGCGATCGAATGGTCGAATGGTCGAACGATTTTTGACGCGAACGCCTATTGGCGAACGTCGCGCGACGTTCGCGAACATTCGGCGGACGCGAACAGTCGAAGTTCGCGCGAACTAGTTCGCCGGCGAACAGTTCGCTACATCCCTACCGGTCTCATTGCTCAGCACAGACTATAAAATTGTAGCCAAAGCTATATCACTCAGGCTCAAGTCTGTGCTGGCAGAGGTGGTTCATCCTGACCAGTCCTATACAGTCCCCGGCCGGACAATTTTTGACAATGTCTTTCTGGTTCGGGATTTACTACATTTTGCCCGGAAGGCTGGTCTATCTCTCGCTTTTCTCTCCCTGGATCAAGAGAAGGCATTTGACAGAGTAGATCACCAATATCTTTTAGGCACTCTGCTAGCCTATAGCTTTGGCCCACAGTTTGTGAGCTATCTGAAAACACTGTACACCTCTGCAGAGTGTCTAGTTAAAATCAACTGGTCTCTGACTGCACCTCTGGCCTTCAAACGAGGAGTTCGACAAGGATGTCCTTTGTCGGGACAGCTGTATGCACTGGCCATTGAGCCCTTCCTGTGTCTACTAAGGAAGAGGCTTACAGGACTGGTGCTCAGGGAACCTGACATGAGGGTAGTTCTTTCAGCATATGCTGACGATGTCATCCTTGTGGCCCAGGACCTAGTTGATCTTGAGCGAGCACAAGAATGCCAAGATGTTTACGCTGCTGCCTCATCAGCTCGGATCAACTGGACCAAGAGCTCAGGCCTTCTGGAAGGTCCTTTACATGTAGATTCTTTGCCTTCTGCTTTTCGCGACATCTCGTGGGAGACTAAAGTCATCAAATACTTAGGTGTCTATCTGTCAGCTGAAGAGCGTCCTGTTCCACAGAATTTCATTGAACTTGAGGAGCATGTTCTTACCCGCCTGGGAAAGTGGAAGGGTCTTGCTAAAATGCTTTCTATGAGGGGGAGGGCTTTGGTGATTAACCAGCTGGTGGCCTCTCAACTCTGGTATAGGCTGACATGTCTTAGCCCAACCCAAGAATTCATTGCTAAAATCCAGAGAAGATTGCTGGACTTTCTCTGGATGGGAAAGCACTGGGTCTCTGCAGGTGTTTCAAGCCTACCCTTGAGAGAGGGAGGTCAGGGAGTTGTATGCATACGCTCTCAAGTACATACTTTCCGTCTCCAACAGATACAGAGATACTTGTATGCAGATCCTTCTCCACAGTGGTGTACCCTAGCATCCAGCTTTTATCATCAGGTACGCAACATGGGGTATGACCGGCAATTGTTTGTCATCGAACCTGAAGGATTCTTAAGAAGCCTCTCACCATTGCCGGCTTATTACCAAGAGACTCTAAAGACCTGGAGCATGGTAACTGTGCTAAGGCAAGGAGGCATTCAGGGGGAGGACATTCTAACTGAGCCCATACTTTACAATCCATCTTTAAAGACTAGGATGTTGGAGTCCACCAGCATCCGTCACCGCCTTTGCAGGGCTCAGCTAACCAGAGTTGGGGATTTCCTGGATTTCGAGAGGTCAGATTGGATGGAAGCTCGGGCAGTTATGCCACGCATGGGGTACCTTACCACTAGAGTTCCACATCGTCTGCTCCAGGAGATCAAGAATAACCTCTCTCCTGACTCTCACTCATTTATTGATAGGGTTTTACGTGGTGGAGAACCACATCCACCTTGGAACTCTCCACCTCCAGGCATAAAAATAGCACCCAAGACCCGTCAATCCCCTGACACACCTCTTTCCCCCAACTTGAGCCAGTTGGAGAATTTTACCTCGACTAGCTTTTATGACATGACAAGAAAGCTATTGTACTCCCTCGTGCTCCACACTGTACACTTTCTTGTTCTTGTCTCCCGCTATGATACCATCTGGAGGCGGGTGTTTAATGAGGGTGAGAAACCCCAGTGGCGAGCCCTTTATTCCAGCCTGGTGCCCAGACCCACTGGAGACTTGAGTTGGAGAGTGCTCCATGGTGCTTTGAGCACAGGAGAGTACTTGGTCCATTTTACAGACTCCACAGCTGATTACCCATTCTGTGGCAAAAGGGAGTCCGTGTTTCATGCTTATTTTTCGTGTGCCAGACTGCAACCTCTTTTGGCTCTTTTGAGGAAACTTCACCTGCAGTTCTGGTTACATTTTTCCCCTCACGTTTTTATTTTTGGACGCCCAGTATCCCGGGACAATCGAGAGAAAGACCTTCTCTTCAACTTGCTCCTAGCTTTAGCCAAACTAGCCATTCATAAGTCTAGAATGCAATGTTTGGAGGGTGGGAATCCTCTACTGGTAGAGGCTTTGTTCCGGGTGCTGGTGCGTTCCCGCATCCGAGCAGAGTACACCCAGGCAGTGTTTACTGGCCGGTTGAGTGAATTTGCTGACCAGTGGGCAATAGATGGGTTGCTTTGCTCAGTATCCCCAGATTTGGTTTCTGTTAAGACAACTCTCACACTTCATATTTAAGTGCACTTTAATTTAAGTGACAGATCTATTATATTCATCATCAACATCTCCTTTGAGGTGTAATTCATTTTGGTGAGCAATCACTCACCTGCAATTTGAATAATATTCCAAATACTGCAAAATCAGCACATTTACAGCATTTTTCAAGGGGCAAAAGTACAAAAATGTATGTTCACCCCAGAAAACCATATGTTTTTGGAAAGTACACATTCTGACGAATCTAATATGGGTATGCACGTCTTTCTACTCCAAAGTACCAATCCACAAAGCTTTCCTACATTTCGAAATTTTTATGACATTGCCGAAAATCACATCAATATTGCAACTCTGAAGCATCGTATCTCCCACATATCATTATATACCAAGATAAAACTCCCTAAACATGAAAGCCCAGGGTCCGCTGAACAGTTTCATGACCAATATGCATAGGTGCACCTAAGTATGTGGCGTATAGGGGCCCCAGAACGAAGACACCCCATACGAGTTATCAGTTCTGGAATTCCAAATACTGCAAAATCAGAATATTTACAGCATTTTTCAAGGGGGAAAAAGTACAAAAATGTATGTTCACCCCAGAAAACCATATGTTTTTGGAAAGTACACATTCCGACGAATCTAATATGGGTATGCACGTCTTTCTACTCCAAAGTACCAAGCCGTAAAGCTTTCCTACATTTGGCAATTTTTATGACATTACAGAAAATCACCCCAATATTGCAACTCTGAAGCATCGTATCTCCCACATATCATTATATACCAAGAAAAAGCACCCTAAATATGAAAGCCAAGGGTCTGCTGAACAATTTGATGCCCAATATGCATAGGTACACATAAGTATATGGCGTATAGGGGCCATAGAACGAAGACAGTTCTGTAATTCCAAATACTGCAAAATCAGCACATTTACAGCATTTTTCAAGGGGCAAAAGTACAAAAATTTATGTTCACCCCAGAAAACCATATGTTTTTGGAAAGTACACATTCTGACGAATCTAAAATGGGTATGCACGATTTTCTACTCCAAAGTACCAAGCCGCAAAGCTTTCCTACATTTCGCAATTTTTATGACATATACAAAAATCTCCTCAATACTCCAACTCTAAAGCATTGTATCTCCTACATATCAATATATAGCAATATAAAACTCCCTAAACATGAAAGTCTGGGGTAGGCTGAACAGTTTGATACCCAATATGCATAGGTACCCCTAAGTATGTGGCGTATAGGGGCCCCAGAAAGAAGACACCCCATACGAGTTCTGTAATTCCAGATACTGCATAATCAGCACATATACAGCATTTTGCAACAGGCAAAGGTACAAAAAACTAGGTTCACCCCAGAAAACCATATATTTTTGGAAAGTACACCTTCTGCCGAATAAAAATTTGCTAAAACTGTCTTTCTACTCCAAACGTACATACTGCAAAGCAACGCTAAAGGCAGTGGTTTTTATGATATTTCTGAAAATCTCCTAAAAATATTGCAGTTGGTCGCATTTATCTCACCCAATTTCTTACATACAATTGGAAAATACCCTAAATATTGACGCCAAGGGTCTACTGAACAGTTTGATGCCCAATATGCATAAATATACCAAAGCAGGTGGGCATGTGCAGACCCCAAATGAAAACAGTGCATAAGAATTTTCTCAGCTGTCAATTCGCCTTCTGTGAACATAGCGCCCTGACTGCATATAATGTGCCGTAAGACCCCCTAACAGTACAAAGACCCCCCAAAACCATATATTTTTGGAAAGTATACATTCTGCTGAATAAAAATTTGCTACAACTGTCTTTCTACTCCAAACGTACATACTGCAAAGCAACGCCAAAGGCAGCGGTTTTTATGATATTTCTGAAAATCGCCTAAAAATATTGCAGTTGGTCGCATTTATCTCACCCAATATCTTATATACAATTAGAAAACACCATAAATATTGACGCTAAGGGTCTACTGAACAGTTTGATGCCCAATATGCATAGATAAACCAAAGCAGGTGGGCACGTGCGGACCCCAAATGAAAATAGTGCTTAAGAATTTTCTTGGCTGTCAATTCGCCTTCTGTGAAGATAGCACTCTGACTCCATATAATGTGCCGTAAGACCCCCTAACAGTACGAAGACCCCCCAAAACCATATCTTTTTGGAAAGTACACATTCTGCTGAATAAAAATTTGCTATAACTGTCTTTCTACTCCAAACTTACATACTGCAATACTATGCTAAAGGCAGCGGTTTTTATGACATTTCTAAAAATCGCCTAAACATATTGCAGTTGGTCGCATTTATCTCACCCAATTTCTTACATACAATTAGAAAACACCATAAATATTGACACTAAGGGTCTACTAAACAGTTTGATGCCCAATATGCATAAATATACCAAAGCAGGTGGGCATGTGCAGACCCCAAATGAAAACAGTGCATAAGAATTTTCTCAGCTGTCAATTCGCCTTCTGTGAACATAGCGCCCTGACTGCATATAATGTGCCGTAAGACCCCCTAACAGTACAAAGACCCCCCAAAACCATATATTTTTGGAAAGTATACATTCTGCTGAATAAAAATTTGCTACAACTGTCTTTCTACTCCAAACGTACATACTGCAAAGCAACGCCAAAGGCAGCGGTTTTTATGATATTTCTGAAAATCGCCTAAAAATATTGCAGTTGGTCGCATTTATCTCACCCAATATCTTATATACAATTAGAAAACACCATAAATATTGACGCTAAGGGTCTACTGAACAGTTTGATGCCCAATATGCATAGATAAACCAAAGCAGGTGGGCACGTGCGGACCCCAAATGAAAATAGTGCTTAAGAATTTTCTTGGCTGTCAATTCGCCTTCTGTGAAGATAGCACTCTGACTCCATATAATGTGCCGTAAGACCCCCTAACAGTACGAAGACCCCCCAAAACCATATCTTTTTGGAAAGTACACATTCTGCTGAATAAAAATTTGCTATAACTGTCTTTCTACTCCAAACTTACATACTGCAATACTATGCTAAAGGCAGCGGTTTTTATGACATTTCTAAAAATCGCCTAAACATATTGCAGTTGGTCGCATTTATCTCACCCAATTTCTTACATACAATTAGAAAACACCATAAATATTGACACTAAGGGTCTACTGAACAGTTTGATGCCCAATATGCATAGATAAACCAAAGCAGGTGGGCACGTGCGGACCCCAAATAAAAACAGTGCATAAGAATTTTCTCGGCTGTCAATTCGCCTTCTGTGAAGATAGCACTCTGACTCCATGTAATGTGCCGTAAGACCCCCTAACAGTACGAAGACCCCCCAAAACCATATATTTTTGGAAAGTACACATTCTGCTAAATAAAATTTGCTATAATTGTCTTTCTACTCCAAACTTACATACTGCAATACTATGCTAAAGGCAGCGGTTTTTATGACATTTCTGAAAATCGCCTAAAAATATTGCAGTTGGTCGCATTTATCTCACCCAATTTCTTACATACAATTAGAAAACACCATAAATATTGACACTAATCTACTGAACAATTTGATGCCCAATATGCATAGACAAACCAAAGCAGGTGGGCACGTGTGGAACCCAAATAAAAACAGTGCATAAGAATTTTCGGCTGTCAATTCGACTCATATGAACATAGCACTCTGACTGCATATAATGTGCCGTAAGACCCCCTAACCGTACAAAGACCCCCCAAAACCATATATTTTTGGAAAGTACACCTTGTGCCGAATAAAAATTTGCTAAAATTATCTTTCTGCTCCAAATGTACATACTGCAAAGCAACGCTAAAGGCAGTGGTTTTTATGATATTTCTGAAAATCGCCTAAAAATATTGCAGTTGGTCGCATTCATCTCACCCAATTTCTTACATACAATTAGAAAACACCCTAAATATTGACGCCAAGGGTCTACTGAACAGTTTGATGCCCAATATGCATAGATAAACCAAAGCAGGTGGGCACGTGCGGACCCCAAATAAAAACAGTGCATAAGAATTTTCTCGGCCGTCAATTCGCCTCCTGTGAACATAGCACTCTGACTGCATATAATGTGCCGTAATACCCCCTAACAGTACAAAGACCCCCCAAAACCATATATTTTTGGAAAGTACGCCTTGTGCCGAATAAAAATTTGCTAAAACTGTCTTTCTGCTCCAAATGTACATACTGCAAAGCAACGCTAAAGGCAGTGGTTTTTATGATATTTCTGAAAATCGCCTAAAAATATTGCAGTTGGTCGCATTTATCTCACCCAATTTCTTACATACAATTAGAAAACACCATAAATAAATATTGACACTAAGGGTCTACTGAACAGTTTGATGCCCAATATGCATAGATAAACCAAAGCAGGTGGGCACGTGCGGACCCCAAATAAAAACAGTGCATAAGAATTTTCTCGGCTGTCAATTCGCCTTCTGTGAAGATAGCACTCTGACTCTATGTAATGTGCCGTAAGACCCCCTAACAGTACGAAGACCCCCCAAAACCATATATTTTTGGAAAGTACACATTCTGCTAAATAAAATTTGCTATAATTGTCTTTCTACTCCAAACTTACATACTGCAATACTATGCTAAAGGCAGCGGTTTTTATGACATTTCTGAAAATCGCCTAAAAATATTGCAGTTGGTCGCATTTATCTCACCCAATTTCTTACATACAATTAGAAAACACCATAAATATTGACACTAATCTACTGAACAATTTGATGCCCAATATGCATAGACAAACCAAAGCAGGTGGGCACGTGTGGAACCCAAATAAAAACAGTGCATAAGAATTTTCTCGGCTGTCAATTCGACTCATATGAACATAGCACTCTGACTGCATATAATGTGCCGTAAGACCCCCTAACCGTACAAAGACCCCCCAAAACCATATATTTTTGGAAAGTACACCTTGTGCCGAATAAAAATTTGCTAAAATGATCTTTCTGCTCCAAATGTACATACTGCAAAGCAACGCTAAAGGCAGTGGTTTTTATGATATTTCTGAAAATCGCCTAAAAATATTGCAGTTGGTCGCATTCATCTCACCCAATTTCTTACATACAATTAGAAAACACCCTAAATATTGACGCCAAGGGTCTACTGAACAGTTTGATGCCCAATATGCATAGATAAACCAAAGCAGGTGGGCACGTGCGGACCCCAAATAAAAACAGTGCATAAGAATTTTCTCGGCCGTCAATTCGCCTCCTGTGAACATAGCACTCTGACTGCATATAATGTGCCGTAATACCCCCTAACAGTACAAAGACCCCCCAAAACCATATATTTTTGGAAAGTACGCCTTGTGCCGAATAAAAATTTGCTAAAACTGTCTTTCTGCTCCAAATGTACATACTGCAAAGCAACGCTAAAGGCAGTGGTTTTTATGATATTTCTGAAAATCGCCTAAAAATATTGCAGTTGGTCGCATTTATCTCACCCAATTTCTTACATACAATTAGAAAACACCATAAATATTGACGCCAAGGGTCTACTGAACAGTTTGATGCCCAATATGCATAAATATACCAAAGCAGGTGGGCACGTACAGACCCCAAATAAAAACAGTGCATAAGAATTTTCTCAGCTGTCAATTCGCCTTCTGTGAACATAGCACTCTGACTGCATATAATGTGCCGTAATACCCCCTAACAGTACAAAGACCCCCCAAAACCATATATTTTTGGAAAGTACACCTTGTGCCGAATAAAAATTTGCTAAAATGATCTTTCTGCTCCAAATGTACATACTGCAAAGCAACGCTAAAGGCAGTGGTTTTTATGATATTTCTGAAAATCGCCTAAAAATATTGCAGTTGGTCGCATTCATCTCACCCAATTTCTTACATACAATTAGAAAACACCCTAAATATTGACGCCAAGGGTCTACTGAACAGTTTGATGCCCAATATGCATAGATAAACCAAAGCAGGTGGGCACGTGCGGACCCCAAATAAAAACAGTGCATAAGAATTTTCTCGGCCGTCAATTCGCCTCCTGTGAACATAGCACTCTGACTGCATATAATGTGCCGTAATACCCCCTAACAGTACAAAGACCCCCCAAAACCATATATTTTTGGAAAGTACGCCTTGTGCCGAATAAAAATTTGCTAAAACTGTCTTTCTGCTCCAAATGTACATACTGCAAAGCAACGCTAAAGGCAGTGGTTTTTATGATATTTCTGAAAATCGCCTAAAAATATTGCAGTTGGTCGCATTTATCTCACCCAATTTCTTACATACAATTAGAAAACACCCTAAATATTGACGCCAAGGGTCTACTGAACAGTTTGATGCCCAATATGCATAAATATACCAAAGCAGGTGGGCACGTACGGACCCCAAATAAAAACAGTGCATAAGAATTTTCTCAGCTGTCAATTCGCCTTCTGTGAACATAGCACTCTGACTGCATATAATGTGCCGTAAGACCCCCTAACAGTACAAAGACCCCCCAAAACCATATATTTTTGGAAAGTACACATTCTGACGAACACAGAGTTGCTAAAAATATGTTTCTATCCCAAATTATCAAAGTGTAAATGAGGCTAAAAAATTACATAAGGAAAAACAATGCAAGCATAAAACTGCAATAAAAATCACAAAAAAGCAAATACAATTAGGAAAATCAACGAAATAACAAAATAACTGATCCGACAGCGTGGTTAGAGGTCAGAATGCTTGATCCAGTAGTCATGCTGTGAAATCTAAAGTTTTTAGGGAAATAACATAAGGGAAACTTAGAAAATGAACTAAAAAAACAAAAAAAAACCCTATAAGTGTGTGTTTGTGTATGCATGGATGCACAGCTCTAAAAAGTGTATAAATATTTGCATATATGTATTTGAGTATGTAAATATGTGCAAAAGTTTGAAAAATCAAAAAAATCAGAAAATCAAAAAAAACAACAAACTACTTTTACTAGTATGTGTACTGTGTATATGTAAATGCCTGTAAATGCCTGTAAATACCTGTAAATAAGTAAAAAAAGGGGCACTTACCAAATCTAGATGAAGAGGAGTCCTTTTCAGTGCTTTTCAGTTGAGACATGCTGAGTCACTGCACCAGGAAGTGCGTGGGCGGAGCAGGAGCATGTGCTGTGCTGATGCTTGGGACATGGAAGCTGCTGAATCGGTTGCTGCTGTTGCTGCGTCTCTCTGCGACCCTGGAGTGGAGGATCGCCGATCTTTTTCAGGTAAGCTCGTTGCCTAGGGGGTTCTGCTGCTAGCTGCTCCTCTCTGCACGCTGATTTTGCAGTGTGTGCAGAGAGAGAGCTGTTTTAGTAAAGAACGTAGCTCCTACGTTCTTGGCACTTAAAGCCTTTTTTCAAAGAACGTAGGAGCTACGTTCTTGGCAGTTAAAGGGTTAAAAGAAGAGCCTGAAAAGTGTTTACCAGGGTTTCCAATAAAGAGTGTTATGTCTACACTTATAAACCTGCTGGAAATGAAACATAACTTTGATATGAAGAACTTTACCTGTCAAGTATTGAAATGTATTTTGGAAATGTTTCCTGGCTCTGCTGAGGTGGTGGTGGATACAGTTCCCATACTACTGGAAGAGGTACAATGTGGGCAAGACCCTGATGCTCTAGAATAAGCTTTTGCTATCCTTGAGATGTTGTCTCATACACATGGCAGGACCATATTACAGACTGGAGACCTGCATGGATGTTTATATTTCCTAGAATTCTTCAGCATTCAAGCACAGAGAAATGTTCTGTGCAAACCCAGAAAGAGGATCTGCAATGCATACAAGCAAAGGCCAGAGCTATGGAGCAGCTTCAGGCCCAACTTAAAGCGAGTCAAACTAAGAGTAATTTTCTAAAGGATCAGAACTTTGAGTATAAAGCTGAGAGCGATTCTCTAAAGACTTTACACGTTACAGGATCAGGTGTTGCAGGCGAAAGAACACCAAATCACATTACTCCAACAGAGGGAGTTAAAAGTCCATCAGAAGGACGTAGAGATTCAATTGTTAAAGGAGCAGTTCCTAAAAACCAAGTTGAAGGATGCTTTTCAAGACCAAAATGGCTTGTTGGCGAACAAGAAACCTGAAAGTGGAGTTACCCCTGAGATGAAAGTAGTAGCTTTACTGACCAACTGCAATTGAGTGCAGTTGCACAATATCCTAAGCTTGAGGAAACAGGTGTGCCTAATTGTAAAGCCTTACATTCTGGTGAGCCAACAAAGTTAGCTGCAGATGGGTCCAGTAAACACCAGGAAAAGAGCCTTGATGTCAAGCTTGCAGAAATGAAAATACTCCAAAGGAAAGTAGGGAAGGACTTTGGGACAGAAAGTCCAGTTTGTAGAGCCAGTTAGTATGGCTGATGAGAATTGTATTGATGCTATAGTTCCAAACGGAACTGCTTTTGAGAATTCAGCTGTTGATCCATGTTCTAGAAATCTGATGTCGGCGAGTACTAAGGAAGTACCTGTGAGAAAATCTTACCCTGGTGGTCTAGTGGGGGGACGGCAGGGACGCCCGCCGCACCGAGCCAGTTCACAGCAAGCACCGGTCTGTTAGGGCGCGCGCGCGCCTCTTCCTGGGTTTATGCACATGCGCGCTGACGTGATGACGTCAGCGCGCAGTGGCGCGAAATTCAAATGATATTTAAAGGGATCTCTAGTTTTATTCAGTGCCCGTGATAGGATTTGTTCCTGGTGCTGTTAGCTTTTGCTATTTCGTTTGAATCTGATCTTGATTATCTGTTTTGACCCCTGCCTGCCTGTTTGACTATTCTGATCTCTGGAACCTGACCCTTGCCTGCCTTCGACAACTCTTGCTGCTAAATCCCTTGATTGACAACCCAGTTTGACACTTGCCTGCCTGACGATTCTCGATATCTGCCTGCCTTGATCCTGCCTGTCTGACGATTCTCTTGCCCTCCATTTGTAACGAGACCATTGGCCTAACTGACTTTTATAACAGTCGTGCCCCTTTGCTTGCCAGAACTCCTCGCTTTGCTCCTCTCGAAAAGTCCAGGTGGCATCTGAGTACGCTGAGGGCTCCTCCCGAAGCCAAAGGCGGTCACACTACTGGTGAAGCCGAGCCGAGACCAGGGAGCTTGGCATTAGTTCTGGTTTAGGGTACCGACCGTGACATTATCACGGGCCATGGAGGACAACGGTCACGACGACTCCGCTGCTGCTGCTGCCGCTCCTCCCACTCCAACTACTACGGAAGCGCTTCTATCTGCTCTGCTACTGCGCTTGGAGGATCAGGAGCGAAAGCAGAACTATCTCCTGCAGGGTTTTCATAACCTAACCCGCCAACTGGAGAATCCGCAGACTCCACAGCAGCCATCTGTTTCTGTTCCATCTCCTCCTGTGGGTTCCTCTGCCATGTGGGGTAACACCACTAGACCCCAAGAACCCAAAATTGCCTTTCCGGAGAAATTCTGTGGAGACAGAACCAAGTTTTTTGTCTTTAAAGAGGCATGTCAGTTATACCTAGGCTTTTTCCCACACTCCTTCCCAACTGGTGAGGAAAAAGTAAAATTTGTTATGACCCTGCTTCAGGGTGATCCCCAAATTTGGGCTTTCAGACTGCCCCCCTCTGATCCTGCCCATTTCTCCCTAGATCTATTCTTTCACACCATGGCAATCCTTTACGATGACCCGGATCGTGCATCTTCTGCCGATTCGGCGATTCGTAAGTTGCGCCAAGGGAGACGGGATGCGGAGGTGTATTGCGAGTTCCGCCGGTGGGCAGTAGAAAATGGGTGGAACGACACTTCCCTGCGCAGTCAGTTCTGTATTGGGCTAGCTCATACTATTAAAGATAGCCTAGTGAATTATCCCTTATCCCTCAATCTGAATGATCTCATGTCTCTCGCCATTCAGATCGAAAGGAGGCAAAGGGAGAGAAGGGGGTAATTCTAATTTCTTAGGGGTTACTTGTGTAAAACCTGACTTAGTAACCAATGTTAAGTCTTCTGTTTCCTCTGTGTCTCCACCTCAGGAGGAGCCTATGCAATTAGGCCTATTCCATCTCTCTCCTGAGGAAAAGACATGCAGGCGTACCCTTGCGCTATGTATTTATTGTGGGGATAAGGGTCATTTTCTCAAACAATGCACCAAGAGGCCGGGAAACGCCTAAGCCTAAACGGAGAAGGGGAGCTCCGTTTGGGTGCAGGCGTTTCCTCTCCCCAATTTGCCTCCAAGTTTCTGCTACCAGTTAAACTGACCTGGCCTACGGACTCTGTTAATTTGTCCGCTTTCGTGGACTCTGGGGTAGAGGGAAATTTTTTAGATGCTACGTTTGCAGCCAATCATAGCATTCCTGTGGTCCCTCTGGGTGTCCCCATGAGAATTTTAGCAGTGTACAAAAGACCCGTAGGGTCAGGTGTGGTGAATAAGAAGACTGTCTTCTTATCTTTGTGTATTAACAATTTTCATAGTGAGGAGATAGCCCTATTCCTAATCGAAGGTGCCTCCTCTCCACTCATTTTGGGGTTGCCCTGGCTCCAGGCTCATAACCCCCAGATTAATTGGGTTACTGGGGAGGTTTCTCAGTGGGGTACAAGGTGTGGGGGCGTCTGTATTCCTCCAGTAATAGCAACTGCCTCTCTAGAGGGTTTGCCTGCAGCCTATTCGGCATATGCCGACGTCTTATCCAAAAAGGCTGCAGAAACTTTACCCCCGCACAGACAGTATGACTGTCCTATTGATCTTGTCCCAGGTTCCTCTCCCCCTCGTGGTCGTACTTATCCTCTTTCTTTACCCAAAGCCCAGTCTATGAGGGAATATATCCAGGAAAACCTCGAAAGAGGTTTTATCCGTCCCTCTAACTCTCCTGCCGGCACGGGGTTTTTCTTTGTTGGTAAGAAAGATGGTGGTCTTCATCCCTGTTTAGACTACAGGGGTTTAAATAAGATCACGATCAAGAACTGCTACCCCCTTCCTTTAATTTCTGAGTTATTTGACCAGGTCAAAGGTGCCAAGCTTGATCTTAGAGGTGCCTGCAATCTCATTCGTATCAGAGAGGGGGATGAGTGGAAAACTGCTTTTAACACCAGGGATGGCCACTACGAATATTTAGTAATGCCCTTTGGGCTCTGTAACGCCCCCGCAGTCTTTCAAGAATTTGTCAATGACATCTTTCGAGACCTGCTGGGGGTATTCGTAGTGGTCTACCTTGACGATATTCTTATTTTCTCTTCTAATCTAAGTGAACATCGTAATCATGTTTGTGAAGTCTTAAAAAGGCTAAGGGAAAATAATCTGTATGCGAAACTAGAGAAATGTACCTTTGAAGTCTCTTCTGTCCAGTTTTTGGGGTTTATTATTTCCAGCAAGGGTCTAGAAATGGATCCGGGAAAGGTGAGAGCTGTCCTGGATTGGGCCCAACCCCTTTCGTTGCGAGCAGTTCAAAGGTGTCTTGGTTTCGCTAATTATTATCGTCAATTCATCAAGAATTTTTCTCTTATTGTTGCCCCTATCACAAATTTAACCAAGAAGGGTGCTGATCCCAGCATGTGGTCTCCTGAAGCATTACAAGCTTTTGAAACCCTCAAAAAAGAGTTCAGTTCTGCCCCTATCCTCCAACACCCCGATTCCGCACTTCCTTTCATTGTAGAGGTAGATGCCTCTGAGGTAGGAGCTGGGGCAGTCCTTTCTCAAAGGCACCCGATAACCAACAAAATACATCCTTGTGCTTTTTTTTCTAAGAAGTTTTTACCTGCAGAGGTAAATTACGACATAGGGAACAGGGAGTTGTTGGCTGTCAAACTGGCCTTTGAGGAATGGCGCCATCTTCTAGAAGGTGCTAAACATTTGGTGATGGTCTATACCGACCATAAAAATTTACTGTATATTGAATCAGCTAAACGCCTAAATCTAAGGCAAGCCCGGTGGGCTTTATTCTTCTCTAGATTCAATTTTTCGTTAACTTTTCGGCCTGGTTCCAAAAATACCAAGGCGGATGCACTCTCTAGGAGTTTTGAATCCATTTCCTCTGACTCTAGTGAGTGCACTCCCATCATTCCCAGGGAAATAATTGTTGCAAACTTGGAGTCTGGCCTCTCTTCCTTGTTGTCCCCTTTACAGTCATCTGCTCCTGCTGAAACCCCATCTGGTAAATGGTTCGTTCCTGAGGAGCTTAGGGAACAAGTGTTATGAGAGGTTCATGATTCTAAAGTGGCAGGTCATCCAGGTATTGCAAAAACCATTTCTCTTTTATCCCGTCATGTCTGGTGGTCTTCCTTCAAACAGGATACTAAAACATTTGTCAATTCCTGTCCAGTCTGCCAAAGATCTAAGTCATCTCATCATCTGTCCCAGGGTCTATTAAACCCCTTACCCGTCCCAGAGAAACCGTGGTCTCACATTTCCATGGATTTTATTGTGGAGTTGCCCCCTTCTCGGGGTAAGACAGTGATTTGGGTGGTGGTCGATGGGTTCAGTAAAATGGCTCATTTTATTCCTCTTCCACATCTCCCTTCTGCTAAAACCCTGGCTGACTTATTCATTACTCATTTTTAAGTTTCATGGTTTTCCTGTAAATATTGTTTCTGACAGGGGGGGTTCAGTTTGTTTCAAGATTTTGGCGTGCTTTCTGTTCCTTGGTGGGTACAGAATTGTCTTTTTCCTCTGCCTATCACCCCCAAACTAATGGTCAAACCAAAAGGGTGAACCAGTCCCTTGAGCAGTATCTCAGATGCTATGTGTCCGATAACCAGTCCACATGGTCCGAACTGCTACCCTGGGCAGAATTTGCATACAATAATGCTACCCATTCCTCCTCAGGGGAGTCTCCTTTCTTTGTTGTCTATGGTTCATTGGTCCATACCCCATCATTGCAGTAATTAATCCATCTTCTGTCCGTCTTCAGTTACCTCCTAATTTCAAAATTTCTAATTCCTTCCATGTCTCTCTTTTGAAGCCTGCCAATAATTCTCGTCTTCTGTCTGTTCCTCCCCCAGTGTTGGTTGAAGGTCAGCCTGAGTATGAGATCCAAGAGTTCCTCGACTCCCGCCTCGTGAGGGGTAAGTTACAATATCTTACCAGGTGGAAGGGCTTCGGTCCTGAGGAGAACTCTTGGGTCTCAGTGGATGACATCAAGGCTGACCGCCTCAGGAGGCAATTCCATGCTAAGTTTCCTGAGAGGCCTGGGGGTCCAGTGGCCCCCCCTGCAGAGGGGGGTAATGTGAGAAAATCTTGCCCTGGTGGTCTAGTGGGGGGACGGCAGGGACGCCTGCCGCCCCTCGACGGGGACGCCCACTGCACCGAGCCGGTCTGTTAGGGCGCGCGCGCCTCTTCCTGGGTTTATGCGCATGCGCGGTGACGTGATGGCACGCAGTGGCACGAAATTCAAATGATATTTAAAGGGATCTCTAGTTTTATTCAGTGCCCGTGATAGGATTTGTTCCTGGTGCTGTTAGCTTTTGCTATTTCGTTTGAATCTGATCCTGATTATCTGTTTTGACCCCTGCCTGCCTGTTTGACTATTCTGATCTCTGGAACCTGACCCTTGCCTGCCTTCGACAACTCTTCCTGCTAAATCCCTTGATTGACAACCCGGTTTGACCCTTGCCTGCCTGACGATTCTCGATATTTGCCTGCCTCGATCCTGCCTGTCTGACGATTCTCTTGCCTGCTCCATTTGTACCGAGACCATTGGCCTAACTGACTTTTATAACAGTCGTGCCCCTTTGCTTGCCAGAACTCCTCACTTTGCTCCTCTCGAAAAGTCCAGGTGGCATCTGAGTACGCTGAGGGCTCCTCCCGAAGCCAAAGGTGATCACATTACTGGTGAAGCCGAGCTGAGACCAGGGAGCTTGGCATTAGTTCTGGTTTAGGGTGCCGACCGTGACAGTACCTCATGCAAAAGAACAGTTTAGAGATTGTAGTTATGATGTGCTGACTAACTATTTCTCCACAGGTTTCAGATACAATTGTGCTACAACAGAAAAGTATGGTAAATGTGTTGCCTATGATGTTGTTGAAAGGAGACTTTAACGGTTGGCACCCAGAATTAAGAACCAATGCCAAGCACCCTGGTCTTGGCTCGTGCTTCCGCCTGTAGCAGCTGCCTTTGGCCTCGGGAGGAGCCCTCAGCTACTCAGATGCCGCCAGGTCTTAAAACGAGAGGTGCAAGGCGAAAGAGAGGTGCAAGGCGAAAGAGAGGTGCAAGGCAAAAGGTTAACAAGCAAAGGGGCACAACTGTAAGCAAAGTCTTTGGGCAGAAGGTCGTGGTGCAAGGTGTTTAGACAGAATCGTAGTCTGAACAGGCCGGGTCTGGGCAGGCAGAGTTCAAAGCGTGGTCAGGCAGGCAAGGTTCAAAACCGGGAGATCAAATAGATGGATAAAGTCAGATTTCAGGCAATGGATCAGGATACAGAGGTCAGGAACAGGCAGGGGTCACAACAGGTAGTCAGAATCAAGATCAAGAACAGAATAGCAAAGCTAACAGCACTAGGAACAATATCTCAGCCGTGCGCGCCCTAGAGAACAGGCGCCTGCACAATATCCTAAGCTTGAGGAAACAGGTGTGCCTAGCCTAATTGCAAAGCCTTACATTCTAGTGAAGTCCAGAGCTCACTTTCCACAGGATATATCCTAAGCTGGAGGAAAACAGGTGTGCCTAGCCTAATTGCAAAGCCTTACATTCTAGTGAAGTCCGGAGCTCACTTTCCACAGGAAGGCTGTCCTGAACAAGAAATCTGAAAGTGGAGTTACCCCTGAGATGAAAGTAGTTGTAAGCTTTACTGACCAACTGCAAGGGAATGCAGTTGCACAATATCCTAAGCTTGAGGAAACAGGTGTGCCTAATTGCACCATTCTAACACTGGAATCTCTCCAACGCGAGACTTCTATCCCACTTATCTTAGAGATACGAATATCAATTCATTTAAAAAACAGATAGAACATGATCTTATTGCACTTCACAATGCCACAAAATGTCTATATCCATGTGTATACCTCCTCCTTCTCGTAGTCGCACATGTCCCGTTTGAATTTGCGCAATTTGTTTTGTAAAATGTCCTGCGACTACGAGAAAGAGAGGTATACACATGGAAGGACGGCAAGAAAATACAGCAGACAAAGAGAGGACACCCAGCCGCATCTGGAGATCGCACCTATTCTCAATCATCCGAATTGGATACTTCTGCATCATCTTCTTTACAAGCCTCACTGTTTTTTTTAGTAAGAGGTCAAACCCAAAAAGGAAAACAAGGAGAGGTAAAGGAACCAAGAAAAGATCTCAGAGAGAAATTCCACAGAACACTGGTAGGAGGTGAACAATGTTTTTAATTTATCCTCTCATACATTGTCCTAGATGGAATTGACTGTGTTGAAGAAGGGGTTACATTTTGTACCAACTCATACTAACCCCCCTTTTCACTTCACCATTGACTTTTTAAGTATAAGTTTAAATTAAAGGCATATTTTGCGGATAAAGAAACCCTTGGTGATAAAAACATAATGAAACAAAAACTGGTGAACAAGCTGCAGAAAAAAAGTAATTTAATGCCCCCCTGTGTCTTTCCTTCTCTTGATGCATTTGAGACTGTTGTTAAATTTGAAGTAGATACTTACAGAAACATGTATCCACAAAACGCACCAATTTTAGGCCTAATGAAAAATTAGCGGTTAAAAGCTTACAAGAAAATGATTTAATCACTATATGCACAGCTGATAAAGGCGGAGGGATAGTAGTGTTGGACAAAACATATTACAACAAGGAAGCAAGCAAGGACAATTAAGTAACATCTCGCACTACAAAGAATTGCCATGTGACCCCACTTCCAGATTAAAAGATGAAATAGGGGTATAATTATACTCTGCTATGATAGAGGGAATCCTAATTGAAGATATATATGAATTATTAATATGCAAAGAAGCAAAGATTCCATATTTATTTTTTGCCTAAAATCCACAAAACATTGACCGACCCCCTGGGGCGACCCATAGTATCGAATATTGGGGCATTACTAGAAATTTATGTCGATATGGACATACAAGAGATTCTTCCTACTCTGAAACCTTGCCTTAGGGATACAACAGATTTTCTCACACAAATAAAATCAATTACTGAACCTCCCCCAAAAAGCATACTTTGCTCTCTTGACATACGTGACCTATACACCTCGATACCCCATGATGGGGGGGTCGAATGTATACCTTTGTCGCACACAGTTACCTACAAATAAGATTAATTATTAAATGTACTCTCCTTTCTTACTTAAAATGTTTTTTGCAGATACAAGGCCTACTCCAACATATATATGGATAACTTTGAGCAAACCTACATATTGAACAACACAGAGTTTTCTAAACACATCCAGACATACATGAGGTTTGTCAATGACACTTTCTTTATCTGGACAGGCACACAGACTGAACTCAATGATTTTCTAGAATATCTCAATAAGGAACACTTTTCAATTAAGTTCACACTTGAGTCATCCCACTAATATCCACTTTCTGGATGTCAACATACAGACCTCAGATACAGGTTTTATTACTTCAATATACACAAAACCTACGGACTGAAACAATTTGTATTAACCCACCAGTTTCCACCCACCTGGGGTATTTAAAGGACTACCCAGGAGCCAATTGCTACCGGTTAGAAGAATTACCTCTACAGATGACTTATATTGTGAAGAGTCCTCCAAAATAACAATTTCTCAAAATTCCTGGCAAAAGGTTACAATAAGGGTGACCTGGAAAAAATGAAAGTAGGTAAAGATAAAGATGAAGTAGGTAAATTACCCAGGAAAAAACTTTTAATGAGAACTGAGACAGGGAAAGATAAATTAAAACATGTACCATTTGTTTCCACTTATGGCACCAACTCGAAAGTGGTTAAAAACATCATACTGAAAAATTGGGGAAAACTTTAAAAATGACCCAAAAATTGGGAAAGTATTTTCAATTCCACCAATTTTTTTCTTACAGGAGAGGGAAAAACATTGGTGATTTGATCAGACATAAAAAGCAGACACTCTATTGAATATTGAAAAAGCACCTTCAGGGACCTATCCGTGCCATAATTGCGGAAATTGCAACAGCATCACTAGACTTTGTCACACATCAAAATAAGGGTACACATCACTACACAAAAGGTTTTCATACCTGTAACTCTATAAACGTGATTTACTGCATTAAATGCCCGTGCGGCATGGCTTACATTGGTCAAAATAGTAGACCAATCAAAACACGTTTAAACAAACACAAATAGACCATACAAAATTTTAAACCTGCAATTGAAGAAAGTAACACATCGATCAAACACAAGAAATATGAACACTGTTTTGATAAACAACACAGAATTTCACAGTTAAGGTGGCAGGTTTTAGAGAAAATAACAATCAATAGTGGACAAAATCTTTAACAAAAATTACTCCAACTCGAAAGCTATTGGATTTGGCTGTTGCAAACACAGGTCCCAAGAGGCTTAAATGAGGAGTTTAGTCTATCCTGTTACTTATAAAATGTGTTTCTTTGAAACAATGATTGGTAAATAACTTAATAACTTTGTACTTATCTGACTCCAATAGTTACCTTGTATCCTTTTACTTTGCAGAGAATCTACTGTTAAGAATTGTATTAGAGTTTCCCTCAAGGGAAAGGTAACTGTACGCTCTAATAGGGAAAGAATACTATATTAATTTGCACCAAGAATGTTTGTATTCTTTTACATTTTTTCTAGATGGATCGAGTTGCAATTGAACAAGATTGGCTCCCTATCCTATTTGTCTATGAGGACTCCATAGAATGGACATTTGCCTTAAACTATTCACTACGTTTTCACTTTCAGTGTTCACCTGGGTGGGAGGGCCTATGGTTACTTAAGGGGTGTTATGTAGCATTGTTACATCACCTGACGAAGGGGCCGGCCCGAAACATTGTGTTTTTCAAATTTGACTCAATAAACACTGTGAACCGGGAACTGGAACACAGTGTGAAGCAAGATATATTTCCCCTAGGTTCATGTCTTACTCCCATATGTATAGCAGTTCTGAGTGGGTTAATTCCCCTAGAAAGTCTCACCTGGGAAATAATTAGCAGGCTAGATCAGCTAGCTGCTGGAGAGGTTTGGGGCTCAGAGTAAAAGATTGAGACACACACTGAGGAGAGCTGGGAGCTGAGTGTGGCCATTGGAAGCGGCTGTTTATGTTTTCCCAAAGGGAAAGGACATTTGCAAAGGTACTGTGACTCTGGGGAGTTGTACTGTTTGTGTTTGATCGGAAATCCCAGTAGGGGACCGGTAGAAGAGAGGGAAACTACTCTGTGTATTAGTTAGAGCCCAAGTGGGGCAAGGATTTTGTTTTATTTTGTTTTATGCTGCTTTGCTCACAGAATCTTTATATGTGAACAATTTATGGACTTGTTCAAGACCCGTCTGTTCGTATGATCCTGCTCACAATTGGTGGAGGATGCGGGCAGAAATTTCATTTGAAAATAGCAAAGACCAAAGTTTAAAGGTACTGACAGTTTAAAGGGGAAGTCTTCAACAGATATTAAAATGGAGGAGTTATTGAAGGCGATGCTGCAAACCCAGCAGCTAAATCATGACAGTTAGCAGCAAGCTAATGCAAATCACCAGGAAGCTTCTCAGCAGGAATCCTTAAGGGCCCAACAGCTAACCCATCAGGAGTCCTTAAGGGCCCAACAGGAAACCAATCAGCTGCTGATTACACAAATTAACGCCCAAGCGGAATCCAGTAAAGTTACCTTAGCACAACAACATAGTGTTACCATGCATTTGCAGCAGGAGATCCAAGCACTGGCTGAGAAATTACAGGATAGGGTGGCCCTGGGGCAAGTACCTTTAAATATCCGCAAAGCAGTACAAAAAAAGTCTGCAAAAGATGACTCCAGCGGACAGTGTCGAAGCATACCTGGCAGTGTTTGAAAGAGTGGCAACACGGGAAAAGTTATCCCCAGAGGACTGGGCTGAAGTGATAGCACCTTACTTAACAGGGGAACCCCAAAAGGTGTACTTTGATCTAAAAGAACAGGACTCTCATAACTATAATAAGTTAAAAGAGGAAATCCTGGCCCACCTTGGAATCACATAGCTGGTTCACGCAAAAAAGTTCAGTGACTGGGTTTACAGCAAAGGCAAGCCTGCACGTGCGCAAATGCATGACCTCCTGGATCTCACAAGAAAGTGGCTGCAACCAGACGTCAACACAGCTGATCAAGTGGTGGAAAGGATCGTTGTAGACCGGTACCGGAAAGGTCTTCCCATGGATGGGTTGGACAGGCAGACCCCCAAGATATGACCCAGATGGTGGAACTTGTGGAGAGGTACATGACTACTGAGAGCTACCTAGGAGAGGGAACTTCTGTCCAGCGCCCTATCAAGCCTCAGAGATTGCAAGGAAATCCTGGTAAGACAGTTCCATTTATTAAAGGGGTGGTTTCCCAAGGTAACCGGGACAAAACCTCTGATATGACTTTGGGACTGAGTACTGGAGCCAAAGATAGGGTGGCCACCAGTCAGGGTCAAGAGGCCTCGGACAGAGATAAAAGGGGGTTACAATGCTGGAGGTGTAGAGAGTTTGGCCATTTCACTGCTAACTGCCCCCTAACGTCAGAGCCTATGGATTGTAGTTGGGGGAAACAAGAATCCCTGTATGCTCTGCCAGCATGTCTGGCCTCTCTGCAAGAAGAGACTGGTAAACAGTTTTGCCCAGTAGTCATAGAAGGACACCGGGTGACCGCTCTCCTGGATTCGGGAAGTTTGGTAACATTAGTTCATGCTAGTTTGGTGGACATCGTTGACTCTACCCACCCACGGGTCGGGGTAGTGTGCATTCATGGGGACACTAAAGACTACACAACTGCTTTGGTTCTGTTTGAAACTCAGTCGGGAACTGTAAAGTATCAAGTGGGGGTTGTAAAAACCTTAATGCATGCTGTTATATTGGGAAGAGATTTTCCCTTGTTCTGGCAACTGTGGGGTGGGGAGAGTAATTCTGAAAAGGGTTCCTCATGCAAGGCAGAGGAAACATGCTTGTCCCCAGAACCCTTTACACACCTTGAGAATGATGATAAAGTAGGGGTGACCCCTGATGTTCCCTCACCCCTAGAAGTGTTGGCAGGACTTGAAGAGGGGGGTAGAGGAAGGTGACATGGTACTTGATTTAGAGGTCTCCAAAGAGAACTTTGGAACTGCCCAAATGAGGGACCCCACTCTGAGCCATGCTAGAGAAAATATAAAAGTTATGAATGGGGAACCTCAATGTCCAGGGGCAGAAACAGTGTTTCCCACATGGCCCTGAACCAGGATCTGTTATATCATGTGAGCAAAATAAGGGGTGAAATTATAGAATAGCTGGTGGTACCCCAGCAATATAGAAAGGTGGTATTAGATATGGCACATAGACATGTACTTGGCGGCCCACCTGGGAGTCGATAAAACTACAGAAAGAATTCTTCAGAGGTTCTTTTGGCCTGGGGTGGTTGGAGATGTAAAGCAATATTGTAACTCCTGCCCAGATTGTCAGTTAGCAGCACCAAGACCCCATTACAGAGGTCCCTTGGTTCCCCTTCCAATCGTTGAGGTCCCATTTGAGAGGGTTGCCATGGATTTGGTCGGTCCCCTGCCAAAATCGGCTAGAGGGCACCAACATATCCTTGTAATATTGGATTATGCAACCAGATATCCAGAAGCAGTACCTTTAAGGAATACTTCAGCAAAATGTATAGCCAAAGAGCTGGTCCGTTTGTTTTCCAGGGTTGGAATACCTAAAGAAATACTGACAGATCAAGGCACACCCTTTATGTCCAAATTAACCAAAGAGTTATGTCGCCTCTTAGGTATCAAACACTTACGTACCTCCGTGTACCACCCTCAAACTGATGGCTTGGTGGAAACGTTTAATAAGACCCTGAAAGACATGTTGAAAAAGGTGGTAGATAAAGATGGGAAAAATTGGGACTGCTTATTGCTGTTTTTGTTGTTCTCAATCAGGGAGGTGCCACAAGCTTGTACTGGGTTTGCCCCATTTGAGTTACTCTATGGTAGACACCCCAGGGGTCTGCTAGATGTAGCTAAGGAAACTTGGGAACAGGAGGCTACCCCCTATAAGACAGTGGTAGAACACATTGCTCAAATGCAGGAGCGGATTACAACTGTGTTACCTATTGTAAAGGAGCACATGGCCCAAGCACAGGAGGCCCAAAGCAGGATCTATAATAGGTCTGCAAAAATAAGGAACTTTAATCCTGGGGATAGAGTCTTGGTACTTATCCCCACAGTTGAAAGTAAGTTCCTGGCCAAGTGGCAGGGGCCTTACGAAATTATTGAAAAAGTTGGTGAGGTAAACTATAAGGTATGGCAACCTGATAAGAGAAAACAGGTGCAACTTTATCATGTGAATTTACTGAAGCCCTGGAGACCTCAGGAGGTCCTGGTATCAGAACCGGGCCCACTGGTCCATTCTGCTAGTCTCATTCCAGAAGTCAAAATAGCCTAAACTCTTTAGTATCATAGAAACAAGAAGTGAAAGAATTCTTGATGAGAAAATAGGGTTTTCTCTGATCTTAGAACTAAGCTAATTGAACATGATGTCGTTACAGGACCTCAGGTAAAAGTCAAGGTTAAGCCATATAGAATACCTGAGGCACGGAGACAGGCGGTCTCTGAGGAGGTAAGGAAAATGTTGGATCTAGCAGTAATTGAGGAGTCCCACAGTGATTGGTCTAGCCCAATTGTTTTGATCCCTAAACCTGATGGGACTCTAAGGTTTTGTAATGACTTCCGAAAACTGAATGAAGTCTCAAAGTTTGATGCCTATCCCATGCCTAGGGTAGATTAACTCATCGAAAGGCTAGGCCATGCGAGGTACCTCACAACTCTAGATCTCACAAAAGGGTATTGGCAGGTACCACTAGTGGAAGGGGCTAAGGAAAAGACAGTCTTTTCTACTCCTGAGGGTCTTTTCCAATACAATGTTCTACCTTTTGGTTTACACGGGGCCCCAGCTACTTTTCAAAGACTAATGGACCGTATTCTTAAACCACATAATCCCTATGCCTCAGCCTATTTTGAGTATGTGGTTATCTTCAGCTCTGATTGGGAGTCTCACTTACCAAAGGTACAGGCAGTGCTAGTCTCTATACGTGAGGCAGGGCTTACTGCAAACCCTAAAAAGTGTGCGGTTGGAATGGAAGAAGCCAAATACTTAGGTTATGTAATTGAGAGAGGTGCAGTACAGCCTCAAATAAATAAAGTGGAGGCAATACAAAAGTGGCCCCAACCTGTCACAAAGAAACAAGTCAGAGCCTTCCTTGGGATAGTAGGCTACCATCGTAGGTTTGTGTCTAACTTTGCTTCTATTGCAGCTCCCCTTACAGATCTTACTAAAGGGAAGAGCTCAGTAATGGTTAAGTGGTCAGCTGAGGCTAAAAAAGCTTTCATAGAACTTAAAAATTCCCTCTGTAGGCAACCAGTGTTAAAAACACCAGTTTTTCAGAAAGAATTCATTGTGCAAACTGATGCCTCAGATGTGGGTTTGGGAGCTGTCCTCTCCCAAATGGTAAATGGTGAGGAACACCCAGTAGTGTACTTAAGCAGAAAGCTTACACCGGCTGAGCGTAGGTACTCTATTGTAGAAAGGGAGTGCCTAGCCATTAAGTGGGCATTAGAGGCCCTCAAATACTATCTGCTGGGCCGATAGGTGGATGTCTGAAAATAAAGAAAAGAATGCTCGAGTCAACAGATGGCTCCTGGCCCTGCAAAACTTTAAGTTTACAGTGGAACATTGATCTGGAGCACTGCAAGGGAATGCAGATGCCCTCTCAAGGGTTCATTGCCAGGTGGCGCAGTTTGCTCAGCCCTACGGGCTGAAGCAGAGGGGGGGGGGATATGTGAACCGGTAACTGGAACACAGTGTGAAGGAAGATATATTTCCCCTAGGTTCATGTCTTACTCCCATATGTACAGCAGTTCTGAGTGGGTTAATTCCCCTAGAAAGTCTCACCTGGGGAATAATTAGCAGGCTAGATCTGTTAGCTGCTAGAGAGGGTTGGGGCTCAGAGTGAAAGATTGAGACACACACTGAGGAGAGCTGGGAGCTGAGTGTGGCCATTAGAAGCGGCTGTTTATGTTTCCCCAAAGGGAAAGGACTTTTACAAAGGTACTGTGACTCTGGGGAGTTGTACTGTTTGTGTTTGACCGGAAATCCCAGTAGGGGACCGGTAGTAGAGAGGGAAACTACTGTACTCTGTGTATTAGTTAGAGCCCAAGTGGGGCAAGGATTTTGTTTTGTTTTATTTTGTTTTATGCTGCTTTGCTCACAGAATCTTTATATGTGAACAATAAATGGACTTTACCCTGTTCAAGACCCGTCTGTTCGTTTACCCCTCTGAAACTGCTATTGAGTGCCAGTGCTTCGTTTGGGAGTATCACTGCATCGAGGGGAAGTATCACTGCATCGAGGGCGTGCAAGCTCTATTAGCCCATCCCTCTAGTGGGGTACAAGAAATTTGGGGTGACTGGTTCCCTTTAAGTTAGCCAGTATATGGTCAACTTTAGCCTCTCCAAACAAAAAAAATCACCCTCCGCCTATGGATATACACCAGCTTCACTCAGATTTCTGGTCATAGAGTCTGTTGCCCCCCCCAAGACAGGGGGGCAACAGACTCTTACAACTCCAAAAGAGGGAGAAATTTTCCATACACACTTTGCAGACATAACAGCATAAAGGACTTAATCGGGAGTACTATTTATATGCTTTCACTTTCATTTTGAAGTCATTTTACTTTGTGGTAGAATTGTGACAATATTAATACATGACACACTCTTTAAACTACTGTTTGTGTAATATTGCGTTATAAAAATGATGAGTAACATAAGACATATCCCTGATGGTAAAAGATATAATGATGTACATGATGTTAATTGTTGTTATAACATGAGTTATTATATGTGGGAATATTGTAGACAATTGGGATTATATTATATGCTATAAATACTGGTGGGAGGAACCTTAGTAAGCGACAGGTGTTTTTATGTTAATGGATTGACTTTATATAGGATATGATGTCAGTAGGCATTGTAATGCTTGAAAAAGAGGCGGGAGCCTCGAAACATTGGTACAACGCTCCACTACACTTTGTACACACACACACATATATATACAACAATAGTTTCCAAACCAGCACTCCCTTTTATGTAAAACATATAATCTTTTATTGTTGCATCAATATCCAACGTTTCGGTCCCTGTTGGGACCTTTTTCAAGGATCATCCTTGAAAAAGGTCCCAACAGGGACTGAAACATTGGATATTGATGCAACAGTAAAAGATTATATGTTTTACATAAAAGGGAGTGCTGGTTTGGAAACTATTGGTGTATACACATTTTACCATGCACCCCTGCTTCCATTAAGATTGACCTTGGAGTGCGGATACTCGTCTGGAAGATTATATATATATATATATATATATATATATATATATATATATATATATATATATATATACACATATATTCTTTGAATATATATATACATACATACAGTACATACATACATACATACAGTACATACATACATACATACATACATACATACATACATACATACATACATACATACAAGAGAAAAGCCATGGTCTCACGCACTCCAGTTAATCACTTGATTTAAATTTTATTCACCGCATTTTATTATATAAAAGCATTAACGTTTCGGATTATGGTCTGGTCAAATTGCATCACAATAATTAAAACTGACAGTTACACAATTTTAAAACCAAATAAGCTCCACCTAATTCATGACATCACCAACAAGTGTGTTTCTTAATTAGTTAATCCGTTAATAAAATACTCAGTAAAGCTAATTATATAGCCACAGCAAATCAAAACATTTGTAGCAAGTGGGGCAGGTAATATTAGATATAAATGTAAATAGTTATGTACACAGAGCAACACCCAAATTTTTATCGCTTATGCAAAAAACAGCTAAAAGAACAGTATTCATTCATTCCCCTTGGGGACGATGTATCCAGTGTTTTGATCCAAAAAGCTTCACGCTGTAATAATTTGCGGGATTTGTCACCTCCTCTCCTAGGCATTGGAACATGATCTATTGCTATATATTTAAAAGTAGCTAAATGATGGCCCACCTCCAAAAAATGTTTAGCAACTGGTTTGGTGGTTTTCTTATATATATATATAAACTACATTAATGGCTGACCGATGAGCATCAATTCCCAATCTCAACATCAAATCAGTTTTCCCCACATAAAATAATCCGCAAGGACAGGTGATTATATATAAAATGTGTGTGGTCGTGCACTTAATATGGTGCGTATTTTATATCGATGGCCTGAGTGGGGATGTATAAAGCTATTGCCTGGTGTCATATATCTACAGGACAAACATGTTGGACACTTATAGCATTCAGGTTTATTTGTGGGTAACCATGAGGTGATCGAACTTTGTTCTTTATAACAGTGTATAGGGTCTCCCAACAACAATAGGTCACGAAGGTTCTGACCCCTCCTATAGCCCACCATAGGTGGATCTGGGCACACGACCCAATACTTCACCCGCTTGTATAATTTTTCAATTGGCTCTAAGGGCATTGTTGATGGAGGATGAGACATTGTTATACACTGTTGATAAGATCAAAGGACTCTTGTTACTTCTCTCTGTTTGTTGTGTTGAAACTCGGCTTCTAGCCTTAACCAATGCTTGATCTAGGGCCCTGCTTTTATAGCCCCATTGCAGAAATCTCTCTTTCATCTGAGTTAATTGTATTTCACACTTCATTTCATCTGAATTATTGCGCAATACTCAGCAAAACTGAGACAAAGGGAGCGAACGCTTCAAAGCAGGGGCATGGCAACTAGATGCATGCAGTAAAGTGTTGCGATCCGTGTTTTTGTGGTATAGGGAGCGTATGAGGGCGCCATCGGGGCCCCCATCGCTGTACCCGCAATTTGTTGATAATGACTATCCTCAAATCTGAAATAATTGAAGGTGAGACACATTTGTAACAGGTATAACAAAAACCAACTGGTGGTCCATCATAACCAACAGATTTTTGAATTGCCTTGAGGCCTTCTTGGTGTGGGATGCTTGTTTACAAGCTTACCACATCAATGGTAGCCAGGATTTTAGGGTCATCATCCTATCAATGTTAAATTTCTTATACACTGCAAAAAATGTGGAGTGTCACCTAAATATGAAGATGTGGAGCGTCACGTAAATATGAAGATGTGGAGCAAACCAAAAGTTAAAGAATCTGATCGATATAAACACCCAGCGGATGCAGTAAACCCACCCTAGCAGATACAATCGGCCTTCCTGGTGGGGAGGTCAAAAAATTAAATAAAGAATCAGTAATCCAACTATTGCTTTGCGCTGATTTCAGTAGTTTATAAATCTTAGATTTAAAGGAAAACTATACCCCCCAAACAATGTAGGTCTCTATTAAAAGATACTGAGTAAAACAGCTCATGTGTAAAACCCTGCTTCATGTAAATGAACCATTATCATAATATACTTTTTTAGTAGTATGTGCCATTGGGTAATCATAAATAGAAAATTGCCATTTTAAAAAATAAGGGCCGCCTCTTGAGATCGTAAGATTCACTGTGCACACATACAAACCACATGTAAGGTCACGTGAGCCAATTAACAGACAGAGCTCTGCCTTTTGCTTCCTCACTTCTTCCTGTTACAGTTAGTGTTGTAGTATTTCTGGTCAGGTGATCTCTGAGGCAGCACAGATAGAGTCACGAAATGGTGGTTCAAGGCAAGAGATGTAAAAAGGGCAATATTTATGTAAATATATATTCCAGTTTGGTAAGATTCTTTAATATGTCATTCAATTTGATAAGAACTATCTGTTACTTGTATTCATTTTGGGGGTATAGTTTTCCTTTAAAACGCCAGACAGGATCAGCATCCAATTTCATGTATACATTAGCATCCGCCAACCGAGATAGAATTTCCATGCGATAATCGCTATAGTTCAACAAGACAATTCCACCCCCTTTATCTGCGGGCATATCACTAAAGTTGGATCATTACATAACGTAGAAAGAGCTCTTTCATTTAACAACTCATTCTTTCCTTACAAAGTCTCACCCGGTGTGCCCTATATTTTACACCCTACCACAAAAACCCCGTTGACCCACCTGGGCGACCGATTGTGAGCACTCGAGACTCTGTTTTACAACCCTTGCTATCTACCTTGATCACTTTCTACAACCATTGGTCCAGAATACCTCTACCTACCTTAAAGACACGGGAGTCATACTGAACAAACTCAGAGAGTGCCAACCAATACCTGCTCATACACTTCTTGCCACGATGGATGTTTCTTCCCTTTATATAGTAATACCCACTGATGATGGCATACTCAATCCTGATCCTACTCGCCCAAAAACTGAATTCTTGATCGAGATCCTGGGACTCTGCCTCAAACTAAACTATTTCAAATTCGAACTCTGCTATTATCTTCAAATCAGTGGGACCAGTATGGGCTCTATAACATTGCTCCATCCTTCGCCAATCTGTACATGTCCCAAATACATTATGCCCCAATACGGAGTACATATACTATGGCGCTATATTGATGACCCGCTGATCCTGTGGACTTACCAAAGAACAATTCTCCCAGACGGTAGAAGAACTCAACAACCTCCCCACGACAATCAAGTTTACGGCCAACATTGACTCTGTCAAATTACCATTTCTAGATATTCTACTGATGAAGAAGGACTCTCATCTCATCACCACAATTTTCTGGAAAGAAACTGACAGGAATACACTTCTGCATCACACTTCCTGCCACCCACCGCATCTGCTTAAAGGAATAGTTCAGTGTGAAAATAAAAACTGTGTAGATAGATAGTCTGTGCAAAATAAAAAATGTTTCTAATATAGTTAGTTAGCCAAAAATGTAATATATAAAGACTGGAGTGAACAGATGTCTAATAAAACAGCCAGAATCCAACTTCCTGCTTTTCAGCTCTATAACTCTGAGCTAGTCAGCGACTTGAAGGGGGGCCACATGGTACATTTCTGTTCAGTGAGTTTGTAATTGATCCTCAGCATTCAGCTCAGATTCAAAAGCAACAGATATGACCCATGTGGCCCCCCCTCAAGTCTCTGATTGGTTACTGCCTGGTAACCAGGGTAACCAGTCAGTGTAAACCAAGAGAGCTGAAAAGCAAGAAGTAGTGTCCTGACTGACTTGTTATACATCAAATCACTCCATCCTTTATATATTACATTTTTGGCTAACTAACTATATTAGAAACATGTTTTATTTTGCACAGCCTATCTATTTAACCAGTTTTTATTTTTACACTGAACAATTCCTTTAAGAGTATACCCTATTCACAAATGATCCGTACAGTGAGGAATAATACAGAGCCGCAACAGCTCCTTCAACAACAATTAAATGACCTCATAGACCAGGCGTCAGCAACCTTTACTATCAAAAGAGACATTTTGCCCCCTCTTCCACTAAATAAAAATAGTCTGGAGCCGCAAAACATAACACAGCTTATAAACTATTAAAAGTTTTAACCTTTTTTTAATTAAAACAGAAGTACAGTGTGTATGTGTAGGCCTACTTTGAAATAAATTAAACGCTGAATAGCCCTATTAAATGCAAGTGTTCTGATCTGTTTAATGTGGCTTCTGTTTCTGAAGTTCCATGCTGATCTTTCCTCTCTTGTCTTGACAGTGTGGCCGCAGTTAGGACCATGATGAATCATCTTGCTGCGGCTCGGTCTTGCCTGTCACACCTGGGACGTCTATACAGCCCTCGCACCTGCTGGCGGCTTCCTGAGTGTGCGACCGCAGTAAGCCAACAGTTAGCTTACCGCAGCTGCACACTCTAAAAGCCGCCAGCAGGTGTGAGGGCTGTATAGACGACATGACAGGCAGAGCTGCAAGACCGAGCCGCAGTAAGCAGGATGAAGAGCCGCATGAGGCTCCGGAGCCACGGGTTGCCTACCCCTGTCATAGACCATTTTCAACAGCGTGGCTATCCCCATCATGAACTTTTAGATTGCTACCAGCGAGCCACCAGCTACACACAGAACCAATTACTATCCTCCACTCGCACAGACAAAACAACAAACACGGAGGAGAAACTTACGTTTCTCACTACATACTCTCCAAGCACCAAATCATTCACTAGAGCTGTACACAACCATTGGTCACTAGTACAAAAAGATAAAACACTGCCTCCATGCTTCAAATTACCTCCAAGAATCGCCTATAAACGAGGATGAAACCTGAGAGATCAACTGGTCGTCACTGATCCGGCACACTGCTATCAAACGCTGACCATCTCCACCTGGCTTCCCAGTGTAAACCCTGGCTGTTACCACTGCACAGACTGCACCACCTGTAGACAACTTCTTTCTGGTCTTACCGTTACACACCCTCACTCTGGACAACCTATTCCTATCAAGCACAGAGTCACCTGTACCTCTAAATTCATTATCTACATCATCAAGTGTCTCTGTGGCCTGGTTTATGTGGGCAAAACTATAACAACCTTCAGGGACAGGATGGCCAACCACAGGTCTGCCATATGCTCCGCACTCAGTAGAGGAACTGGTGACACCCCTGTCGCCCAGCACTTTGTTGAAAAAAGACACACGTCAGCCTCTATGAGGAGCGTAATAATTGACTTTGTACCCACACCTATCCGGGGAGGTGATCGTGAACGGCTATTACTCCAGACCGAGCTGAAATGGATACACAGATTGGACACTATTAGCCCTCGAGGCTTAAACAAGTTGATTTCCTATGCCCCCTTTTTCTGATATGCTTAGTTTGATAGATGTGTTATAAATCTTATATTATGCATACATATACATTTATGTCAATATAGGGGATGATATGACTACACAGCCCTATTTTTTCCCCTACCTCTATCTCTTTTTTTCCTCCTCTTTTTCCCCCACTGAGCAAGCCTGCTGCTAACCAACAACACGTGGTTTATTCAAAAACAATTTCTGGATGTGGTCCAAGTACTAGGTGGGTCGATTGCCCCTTCGAAAATATATGGGCCTTTTCTCCATTGTGCACATTAATGATCAAGTTCCATTTTCTCTTCACAGCTACTGACTTAAAGTAGAGAATATAGTTTTACATCATCACACCGCATCTTGTTGGACGGACCTAGTGCAATGACACCCCTTATTACATACTGGTGGTATGACTAGCCCAGTATCCAGTGCGGTTATCCCCTTTACATTTTGTTGGTTACTCTCCACATCAAACTTATAGTTTGTGCACTAAAACGGACCCTCCTATGACCTCTTTGCACCCTATTGGGTGGTCCTAGAGCCATAACTCCTTTTACCACCCGTTGTGTGGCTACTCTTAGCCCAGGGCGACAAGAATTCACCGGCACACAGGTAATGCAAGCAGGTTAGACCTTGCTAAAGATTTATTGCAGCATGCAACGTTTCGGGGTTACCCCCTTTATCAAGCATACAATTACAGACTAGAATACATCTATGGTGTTAGGGTCTCCAAGGAGTATGATGGTTACTCACCACTCAGGGGAAGTGGCCCAGGTGCACTGCCCTGAGCCCTCAGCATGGGTGGCGGACAAACTGACGAAACCAATATGGAGCAGGCACTCAATAAGGCAAACTTCCACCAAGCAAATGTTCAAAAGTGAAAAAGGTTTATTGTGTCCACAGCCTGACGCGTTTCGTGTCACCAACACTTAATCATAGGCTAAACTCCTAGAGCCATGCCTCAAATATTTAAACTACCCACTCAATCCAGAAGACTTTACTCAGGTGCATCTAATAAACAAAGATGCATCAATTAGACAAAGGTCAAAGTAGAGGTCAAAGGGTATAGGCCTTAGTAATTCTATGGTGGCCATCTTTGTACTCCCCTAACTGGATGGAATAACATACTGATACACCCGAGGTCCGTTTAAGTGCCATATAAATACATAAATGCATAAAAAAACCAGCAAACTATAAACCCTGACATTGTGTAAGGATATATGTAGGACGGAAATATTATAAATAAATATATTATAAAAATATAGTACTATTGAATGGCTACAAAAACTGGTATTTGAGGTATTATTATTAAATAAGTGAGGTATTATTATTATTATTATTATTAACATGTATTTATATAGCACCAACATATTGCGTAGCACTGTAAAGTAAATGTGATTATACAACTAAATCACATGAATTATATACATAGAACATATGGAGTTACATACATCACAATCAATACAGATACAAAAGGTGAGGAAGGCCCTATGCATATGCATACAGTCTAAAGCAGGGGTCCCCAACCTTTTTTACTCGTGAGACACATTTAAATGTAAAAAGAGATGGAGAGCAACACAAGCATGAAAAAGTCCATGTGGGTGCCAAATAAGGGCTGTGATTAGCTGTTTAGTAGCCACTATATGGATTGGCAGCCTACAGGAGGCTCTGTTTGGCAGTACATCTGGTTTTATACAACCAAAACTTGCCTCCAAGCCTGGAATTCAAAAATAAGCTCCTGCTTTGAGGCCACTGGGAGCAACATCCAAGGGGTTGGGGAGCAACATGTTGCTCACGGGCTACTGGTTGGGGATCACTGGTCTAAAGGGAAGGGAGTAATACACAAGATGTGGGAGTGGGCAAGATTGAATTAAGTGGGTGAGAAATGTGGTATTGTATGTGGTGTTGCGTTTAGTAGTTAAGCAGAGTGAGGGTAGGCTTCTCAAAAGAAGTGAGTTTTCAGAGATTTCTTGAAAGCAGAAAGGTTGGGAGAAAGTCAGACAGACTGTGGGAGAGAGTTCCAGAGGAGGGGTGCAGCCCTTGCAAAGTCTTAAATGCGAGCATGTGAGGAGGTAATGAGAGAAGAGTTGAGTAGCAGGTCAGTAGAGGAGCGTAGTAAGCGATTGGGTGAGTATATAGAGAGATGAGTTCAGAGATGTAGGGTGGGGCAGAGTTATGAAGTGCTTTGAAAGTCAGTTTCATTAATTTGAATTTGATTCTGAAAGGTAACGGAAGCCAGTGCAGGGATTGACAGAATGGCGAGGCAGAGGAGGAGCGGTTGCTGAGGTATATGAGCCTCGCAGCAGTGTTCATTATGGACTGGAGAGGTGACAGTCTCTGGAGGGGAAGGCCAATTAAAAGAGAGTTACAGTAGTCTAGACGCAATATGACGAGAGAGTGAATAAGAATTTTGGCAGCATCTTGGGTGATAAATGATGGTATTTTGGATATGTTCCTTAGGTGGAAGTGACATGATTTAATAAGTGACTGGATATGAGGAGTGAATGACAGGGCAGAATCTAGGATAACCACAAGGCACCTGGCCGGGGGAGAGGGGGTGATAGTGGAATTGTTAACTATGATGGATACTTCTGGGATGTTACTGGTGTTAGTTGGAGGACAGAGAACCATTTCAGTTTTAGAGAGGTTTAATTTAAGGTAGCGTTGCGACATCCAGGTAGAGATAGCGGACAGGCAGGAGGAGACGCAAGTTAGGAGTTCTGGGTTGAGATCAGGAGATGAGAGATTGATCCGAGTATCGTCAGCATAGAGGTGGTTGTGGAAACCATACAAGTTGATTAATTTGCCAAGGGAGGAAGTATAGAGGGAGAATAGTAATGGTCCCAGGACAGAGCCTTGAGGAACTGCAACAGAAAGAGGTAGGGGAGAAGATGATACTCCATTGTAGGAGACACTGAAGGAACGATTGGTGATGTAAGAAGAGAACCAGGACAGGGCTGTGTCACGAAGGCCAAGCGAATGGAGGGACTTGGAGGAGGAGAGGATGATCTACAGCAGGGCTGTCCAACTGGTGGCCCGCGGGCCGCCCTCCACATCAAAGTCTACCTGCTGTGTCTGCTTACCATATGTAAAATTTAAAAGGTATCACTACAGATTTAACTGGCCCCTGCATTGTTTAAACATCAAATTCAGACTAATCCCCTGTATTGTTCACACCTGTGATCCCCCTGTATTGTTCACACTTGTGACACCTCTATTGTTCACACCCCTAAAGCCTGTACTCTTCACACCTGAGACTCAGACTGAAACTGCCCACATTGTTCACCTGTTCACACCTTATACAAAATGCTAATGGGGCACCAGCACTGTGTCACTGTAGTACATATTAGACTGGTCCTGATTCCTGTCTCCTGCTCTGTTCTGCCTTCCCTATGCTCCCTGTGTGTGTCATACTTTGGTATTTGTTCTGGGGGCCCCTAAGGTGTTTAATCATATGCTGGGGTATTGTATTATACACAGAGGAGGAGGAGGTATTTGGATTTATGGGTATGTCTTAATATGACTTAGCTATTTTCCCATATGAGTGACATCCTTGCCATGGCAGACACAAGGTAGTTTGGCACCCTAGGCAAGAGCTTCAATCAGTGCCCCCCTGTCCTGCATTACCATTTCCCTCCTTACCATGATGGTTTTTAAATACAGAGAGCAAGAAAATGTACAACACTTTTTCATTTATATTACTGCCCCCTGTACCAGCAAGCCCAGCAGCCATCCATCATACAGCCCCCCAGCAGCCATCATATTGCCTCCAATCTTTACCTGAGTCAGCAGCAGCCAAAAATAAATCTGACCACATCATATTGCCCCCAAGTATTTATGTACCTGTGCCGGCGCCCAGCAGCAACAGCAAACATATGGGCCCCTAATCTGTACCTGGCTGTGAAGCTTCACACTTTACAGTAATAGAAAGAATATCTTCAGTTCAGTGCAACTGTGCAAGGCTGAGAGCAGCGAGAGTGAGCCACACCAAGCAGCCCCCCCAGCTCTCTGCCTCTCTCTGTCTCCCAACTGCCCAATCAGTGACGTCATTGACGCGTATACGCACGTCGTACTGCACCGCACAGAAGGAGCTATTACTTGCCGGCAAGAGGGAGAAGGGGAAGTAGATGGATTCCTCCCAACTGGGTGACCATGATTACTGAAACAAATTATTAAATAAACGCTTGAAAAAAGTGCGCCCCTCAATGATGTCATCCTAGACAGCCGCCTACTCTGCCTACCCCTAGTTCCAGCCCTGATCCCTGCAGTGAGCACCAACCATTTGGTTTTTTGGTGTGCTATTAATGTGGACATGGTCTTGCGGTAACATGGGTGTGGTTTACAGTGTCTAAAAACAGGGAGTGGCTAACACTGGCTTCCGTTATCGGCCCTCCACCATGTAGATTGGAAAAATTTCGGCCCTCTGTACCATAAAAGTTGGACAGCACTGATCTACAGTGTCAAATGCGGCTGAGAGATCAAGCAGTATTAGTAGTGAGAAATGATTGTTGGCTTTAGCGGTTAAAAGGTCATTAGTTAGTCGAGTCAGGGCAGTTTCCGTGGAGTGTTGTGACTTAAAACCAGATTGTAGGGGGTCCAACAAGTTGTCAGAGAGGAATGAGGTTAGTCGGTTGTAGACTAGGTGCTCAAGTAGTTTAGAGATGAAAGGTAAGAGAGAGATACAGTAGGTCGGAGGTTGTCAAGATTGGAGGGATCAAGAGAGGGTTTTTTCAGAATGGGGGTGACAAGAGCGTATTTTAGTTGAGAAGGAAACAGTCCAGTTGAGAGTGAAAGATTAAATAGGTGAGTTAAGGCTTTGATTAGACAAGGATTGGTATTGCGGAGAAGTTTTGAGGGAATGGGATCAAGCAGGCAGGTGGTAAGGTGAGAAGAGGCCAGAAGCTTTGAGACTTCCTCATCAGTGACAGGGGTGAAGGAGCACTGGAGAGACTGGGGAGTGTGGAGGGAGGGTGGTGGAAGTCTAGGGGGGTTGAGTAGTGTAATGTCCCTTCTGATAGTGTGAATTTTGTTTTTGAAGTGCTCAGCAATATCTTGAGCAGAGACAGATATGCATGGAGGGGGTGGAGAAGGGGAAGGGAGAGTATTAAAGGTGGAGAAAAGTTGTGCTGGTTTTTTAGAAAGGGAGTTAATGAGTGAAGTAAAGTATGTTTGTTTGGCTGGTGTTATAGGAGCGCAGGGCAGATTTGTAGCTCCAAAAGTCTGATGCTGAACGGGATATGCGCCAGCGACGCTCAAGTGCATGTGAATGTCTTTGGAGCGCTTTTGTATGAGCAGTATGCCAAGGTTGAAGTGGTTTGGGTCTAGAATGTTTAGTTTTTATAGGAGCAAGCTCATTTAGGGCAGTGGTGAGAGTACTATAGTAGACAGAGGTAGCCACATTAGGACATGAGATGGCTGAGATATTAGACTGAAGAGAGTCAAAGGAAGAAGAGAGATGTGACACGTCTACAGCTTGCAAGTCACGGTAAGTACGTGTTTGGGGAATAGCAGGGGGTGAGGAGGGAGTTAGTGAGAGTTGAAATGTGAGCATATTGTGATCAGAGAGGGGAAATGGTGAGTTAGTAAAATTGGTGGTTGAACAGAGTCTGGTAAATATGAGATCCAGAGCATTACCATTGGAGTGAGAGGGGGAGTCTGAGCACAACGATAAGCCTAGGGAGGAGGTTAGTGAAAGAAGTTTAGAGACAGAAGAATTGTTAATGTTGTTAATGGGTATATTAAAGTCACCTAATGTGATGGATGGGATGTTAGATGAAAGAAAATAAGGAAGCCAGGCAGCAAAGTTGTCCAGAAATTGTGCAGTTGGTCCTGGTGGTCGATATATAACAGCAATGCAAAGTGAAACAGGAGAAAAGAGCCTAATGCAATGCGCCTCAAATGAGGAGAATGATAGAGAGGGAACAGGTGGAAGAACTTTAAAAGTACAGCGGGGAGAGAGAAGCAAACCCACCCCACCTCCAGGTCTGTTACCAGGTCTGGGAGTATGAGTAAGGTGTAGGCCCCCATAGGACAGGGCAGCAGGTGAGGCAGTGTCAGTAGGAGAAAGCCAGGTTTCAGTAAGTGCGAGTAGGTTAAAGGAATTTACAATGAAATGGTTGTGTATAGCGGTGAGTTTGTTGCAGACAGATCTGGCATTCCAGAGAGCACAGGAAAGATTAACTACAATAAAGGTACAGTACAATAAAGCACACTAAGTTAAATAAGTACTTAGCTAAAAGTAGTAGAAAAACAACATTATGTACAAAATAAGTGCTTGCTATAAAAATAATAACATACTACATTAACAGAAATAGTTTACAATAAATTTATATTCTGAAAAGCACAGGGAGAAAATTTCACAGGACCCCTCACTACAGTTAAATTGGGTTAAAAATAGCAGGATACATCATATTCACTATTTAAACCCATTGGAGATCTAGTGGCTAAAACAAAGATCCACTTAGTTTCCAAATAGAGCAATTTCTTAATCTGATCCCCTCCTCTCTGATCAGGTATTAGTCTTTGAATACCCTGAATCGAGAAGTGGTCTAGATTGCCATTGACACAATCCAAAAAATGGGTAGCTACCCTTGTATCTATTTTATTTTTGATGTTATTGATGTGTTCTCTAGCCCGTTCCTTTAAAGCCCTACTCGTCTGGCCGACATATTGGATGCCACATTTTTTGCAAGTGATTAGATAAATAACATGGTGGGTGTTACAATTAATATATTGATTCATATCATATTTCCTTCCTGTAGTGTGGGATATGAAGATATTACTTATAGTAACAAAGTTACATGTCATACATCTATTAGCGCCACATTTAAAAGAGCCCTTATATTTTAGCCATGTATGTTTCTGTACACTGTCAATTCTACTTGGGGATAGGGTGTTTCTCAAAGTCCTAGGTCTTCTAGAAACAAACCTACAGCCTCTCTGCACTATGTCATCTAGTATAAGATCTGTTCTCAATATCGTCAGATTTCTTTTAATGATACTAACAACTTTCTGATATTGAGAGCTATAGGTCAGAATGCACGTAGTAGTATCCAAAGGCTCGAGTTTGTTTTTCGCAATTCCTATGCCTGTTTTATATTTATTGAGCAAAGTGTCACGAGGGGTGAACAGTGCTCTTTTAAATGCTTTCAATAGAATAGGCATTTTGTAACCTCGTTCTAAAAGTCGGTCTCTGAGTTCACATGACTTTTTTACAAAGTCTTCCTGTTCTGTACAGAGTCGCCTTAGTCTCAGAAATTGCCCTGTTGGTATATTCCAAATAAGATGAGGTGGATGAGCCGATGTTGCTCGTAGGATTGTATTACCAGTACATTATTTTCTATATAAGGAAGTTGTTATAGTATGTTAATGGGCATTAAGAACTACATCAAGGTAGGAAATGGTTGTATCATTCTTACAACATGTGAATTTTAGTTTTAGATCATTGTTATTAAGATATGCAAAGAACTCATTGAAAATATTCTCCCTGGCAGTCCAAATCAATATATCATCGATAAATCATGCATAGAAATAGATGTTATGTTTAAACGGATTTTGACTATTAAAAACAAATTGCTCCTCCCACCAACCCATATAGACTTTGGCAAAGGAGGGAGCAAATTTTGCTCCCATAGCTGTGCCACATCTCTGTAGAAAGAAATCTTTTTCAAAAAGAAAGAAATTGTGCGTTAAGAGATAATGTATAGCTGTTAATAAGAATTCTTTCAAAGGTTCAGAGTAGGTACTATATTTGTTCAAATGATAGGATTTAGCCTCCAGGCCTAAAGCATGTGGGATACATGAATAAAGTGAGGAAACATCAATTGTAGCCCACATATGAGAGGACTCCAATTGGCAGTTTTGTAACTGTGTAATTAAATGTGACATCCTTTAAGTATCCCAGGAGTCTAGTGACTAAGGGTTGTAAATAGTAGTCCACAAGTTCTGAAAGTGGTTCTCCTAAAGACCCCATACCTGCTATTATTGGTCGCCCTGGAGGGGGACGTTCATTTTTATGGATTTTGGGTAAATGATAAAAAATGGGGCATGTCGGTGATTGTACCTTTAGATAGTTTTCAGTAGTTGATCTCTCTTTAGCCTGATCAATCAATTGAAAAAGTTCACTTTGGAATTTTTTAGTTGGATTACTATAATATAATATAGAATATAAGTGGATTTGTCTTTTAGTTGGCGTAATGCTTTATTCACATAATCTATCCTGTTCATAACTATGGCTCCACCCTTATCTGCCGAACGAATAACAATTTCTTTATAATTTTGTAAATTCTCCAAAGCTAATTTTTAGTATAGGTTAGATTGTACTTTCTATTTCTTTCAAACGTATTTGTCCTAAGTTTAAGTTTGGTGAGATCTTTCTCTACCTGTTTTTGGAAAGTTTTTACATTATCATCTCTTAAATAAACTGGAAAAAAGTCAGATTTGGGTCTAAATTTACTAGCATCCACATCTAGATTCGCACCTACTGTGCCAGCTTGCAGATCATTTTCTCTCTTTAGTTCTGTCAAGTTCATAATACTACAGGTTTCTTGGAAACTATTTAGATCCGTAAAAGAGCATACCTCACTTGGCTCATCCACAGTTAAATCACAGTTTTGAGAAAGGGAAGGGGATAATGCAAAGTGTTTTTTTAATAGCAATTTCCTTGTAAATGTATTCACATCAATAAGAGTATTGAATAAATCAAAAGTCTGTGTGGGACAAAAGGATAGACCTAACTGTAAAAGTCCTATTTCCATGTCCGTTGGAGTCTTTTTTGATAGATTCAGTATCGTTTGTTCTGTTGTCTCACTCGTAGGGTGTATTCTTGTGACATTCTTCTATCGTCTTCCTCGACTGTTGTCTCGTCTAGGGATCTCTGCTGATTAGGTTTTCCCGTCCTGTAAGGAGCCTGTGGCAGTCTGTAATGCATATCGTTTTTTGAATCCTTCTTTTAAGGTTCAGCAAGTGTGAAACCAAAGGAAGAGAGCCAGCCACCGTATCTGATTCATAGTTATCGTCAGAAGACTCAGAACTTGTAAAACTAACATGTTTTTTCTTTGTTTTTAAAATTCTGTTGTTTTTGGATTTGGCTACTTCAATCTTGTCATCCTAAGGGGTTGAACGAAGAATTTAATATGACCTGTTTTTTTTATAATTGTGCTAATATTGCTTTCTCCCCTTTTTCAGATAAGCAGTTTTGCCTGGATTTGCCTCAGGGATAGATTCCTTTCCTCCTTATAGGGTAAGATAGCCTCTGGTTCCTGCCATTGATTAGTAACTTGTTGTTTACAATGTTTTAACCTGTTATTTTGTTACTTTGTTTCTTTTCCCTGGATATCTTGCATTGGGACATTTTTGATACTCTTCTTGATACTTTTTGATATTCTCTTTGGATACACTTTTTAACACTAAGGATTGTGTCAATTTTATTGTCTTTTACAGGATGGATCATCTACTAATGGACATTTTTCTACGGAAATAGTTTTTCATATTCTTTGCACCAAGGATTATTTTTCTCTCTCTATTGGCTTTTGCACAATGACTATTAGATATTTTTCTCTCATTTTTTCAAATTTTTTCAAATTTTGTCCTAATTTTGGTGTTAATTAATCCCACTCATTAGATCATGTGATTTGTTTAACCTATAAATTGTTTTGTGCAGTCTGTAATTGTATGCTTGATAAAGGGGGTAACCCCGAAACGTTGCATGCGGCAATAAATCTTTAGCAAGGTCTAACCTGCTTGCATTACCTGTGTGCCGGTGAATTCTTGTCGCCACTGGATAGTGAGGTTGCCGTTTCCTCCATTTCACTGTGCACCAGGGGTCTCTGCTTTCGGTGAAGGCCAGGGTGTGCGAGTACTTCATGGACTGTTCTACTCTTAGCCCCGGCTCATAACAGTACCTGGTGCACCCATAAGCCATATACCTGGCACAACAATTGGGCACCTTTACAGTTGGGCACCTTTACAATA